>NC_040093.1:45980964-46283994 GCF_003369695.1 Bos indicus x Bos taurus
TGCCAAAGGGCTCGAAGACTAGGGTTTTATGGTGATGGGATTAGCTTCCAGGTTGTTGTTGCCAATCATTCTGACTCAGAGTCCTTCCTAGTGGTACACGCCTTGTTCAGCCAAGATAGATGCCAGAGAGAAGGATTCTAGGAGGTGGTTGGATATGTGGTGTCTACTTTTGATCTTTCCTGAACTCTTCGGTTGGAGGTGGCTTATTAGTTCCATGTTCCTTACCAAGACCTCATGTCATAACAACTCATGCAAATGGTTACTATGGTGCCTGGCCAGGGTGGGTGGTTTCAGTCAGTGTGCTTCCCCTAACAGCAGGACAATTGAAAGAGGAGGCTGGGCCCTGTCCAGATAGGAGACAAGAGACTACATATTCCTCATTCTTGAAGTCAAGGAGACCTTCCCAACTAGAAAGCACTTTGGAGGTCAAAAGAGAAGTGAGGATCAGGTACCCCTGGACCTCTTCACTGGAATATACCTTGGTTGAGAGATGCATGTGCACACAGGGGGATCAGCCTGAGATATACCAAGTACAGACTCAGAACCAGGCAAATCAAAATGATTGGCCAAAGGAAGCCTGGAAGAAATGTCCTGAAGAACTGACTGAAATTACCATGAGGGTGTGACTCTGACTCTGACACTCTCAGAGCTGGAGAGGTGTGATGCTCTCTGACTCTGCTTGTGTGTCTATCCACATGAACTGCACTCTTTTTCCCTCCTGATACTTGCTTCACTACATTCTGTCTTGTGAGAATTCTTTTATGCAAAGCCGAAGGGCCAGGACCTTGTCACTGACCACTGGTCTACTGGCTAGGATTCAGCTCTTACTGCCGCAGCCTGACCTCAATCTCTGACCAGGAAACCAAGCCACACTTCAAGCCACTGCAGGCTGAAACTAACCAAGATCAGTCACACCTCCAGAGAGTCTGATATAGTTATTCTGGGGTTCAATCTGTGCTGGGGTGTCTAGATACTCCAGAGGTGATTTGAAGGTGCAGCCAAGATTGATAACCACTGAATTAGATGGACATAATCCAGTGAGAAAGAACCACCTGCCAGTGTAGGAGATGTAAGAGATGCAGGTCAGGAAGATCCTGAAGCGACTTAGCACGCAATCCAGAGCCAGAGGTGAAACTAGAGCTGTCAAGGGCCATGAGACAGAAGACTTTTGGCTCTCCCTGTGATCTCTCCAACAAGAAAGGTCAAGTAGTCTCAAAAAGGTAAGGAGCCTCCCATCATGCCATGTGCAGTGTGTAAGCAGTGGCTTGATGTTCTAAAGGCGATTTGTTTTCAGAGAGAATTCAAGGATCAGACAGACTGTAGAGATGATTGCTGGGATGGTGTGGTAGGATTAGGGGAAGTAGTGGGTGAAGTGATTGTTACAGTCTTTCCAATGTTGAAATCTCACGATTGGTTTATTTGTTAGATTAAAAAAAAAAAAACACACAACTAAATGAGTCATATGATGATCCACAAAGACATACAAAGAAAGAAAATTAGTACATGCAAAAAAAAATGGTGACATCTGAGTAAGGTCTGTAGTCTAGTTAATCGTACACTGCCAATGAATTTTCTGGTTTTGATAATGAGCTGTAGATGTCACCTTGAAGAGATGCTGAGTCTGGGCCCATAGAACCTGCCTGTACTATTTTTGCAACTACTTGTCAGTCTGTAATTATTTCAAAATAAAAAGTTTAAGATAAATGAACTGATTAGATCATATCAAACAACTGTTTTTCCATGAGGCCTGAACAATGGGAGGTCTTCCAGGATATGAAGGCTCCCCACTGGAAAGATGTAAAATTTTCCCATCCTTCTCACTCCCCTTGAGTGGGGACATTCTCCTCTTTCAGATATTCCAGACTTCAAGGCAGATGGAATCGGAGCCCTTTCTGAGTGTATGTTTACAAACAGAAACAGGGCCAGTGGGTCACTCTGAAAATAAAGCTAGGCAAGCTTTTTCAGGCAGTTCCTTATCCTAGAAGGGGGGTGGGAGGGGATCATCATATTCCAGCTTTAATTAGCAATACAATGAACTAATAACAAAAAGGAATGCCAAAACTGAGTCAAGATGTGGTAAGAACAGTGGCCTGCAGTGACTCTGTGTGGGTGTTGAGTTGTGTGTGTATTTTTAGATAACGACTTATTCTGCGCCTGGTAATTAGGGCCCCAAGGGGGTTGTGGATTCCCCCCACCCCCCACAAGATTGGCAAGTGTCAGGAGGAAGCAGCTAAAATTCCCATATGTCTGGGCAAACAGATACTCCAATTTCCTGTCGGCACCACTGGTTTTTTGCGGATTTACTGGCTGAGTAAATGATTGCTATAAGACTATGAAGATTCGGTCAATCAAATTAACCCCTTTTGTCCATTGCCTCCCTCGCCCCCCACCCCAACAATTCACTTCATTTGCCTAAACTCGGTGGCTTTTGAAAACGTCTTCAAGCTTGAAGGCCCCAGCCTTCCTCACATTGGCAGAGTGTAACCTGAGTGGGAACTGAGGCCCCCAATTGTTTTGCTAATCAAGATTATTGCCCCATTGAGATGTGGCCGCACAGCCTGGCTGACAAAATTTGTCAGTTTCCCATGAAATAGTTCTGTCAGTTTAGCCCCAGTGCTGGTAACTATTAACATATAAATGAAGTTTCTCCCTCCTCCGCTCCCCCCTACCCTCCACCCTTCAGCCACTCACCCTAATGGATGCACAGAAAATATAAACACACACACACACACCCAGCTCCAGAGCCCTCCATGCTTAAATCAAACCAGCTTCTTTTTCTCCAGTGCCTGGAAATCCAGTGGGCCATGGGGCTCCCAAAGAAAGGGAGAGAGGGGCTAGGAGGAGCTGAATTCACAAAACTACTTTTAAGGCACTAAACTGCCAGGCCTTAGGCCCCTGCTGATAGCAACAGGCAACTGGCTGGGCCACTGACAGTACAAATGGTGGTCTGAATGCCAGGGCAGACCTCCAAGGCAGCCTTTAGGGACAGTGGCAAAGTGGAACACAGGCTTTGAAAGAGTTATCTTGCTCAGGGGTCAGACACCCAAGATCTTTTTAGCTTCATGGCCTGACACGGACCAGGGTTGGGTGGCAACCCAGAGGCCCCCCTACTCCCCTTGCTGGCCTTCTCACAGATTCTGGAACAAAGGTGAGCCTGGGCCTGGGCTTGGGTTGAGCTTGACTTTTACTTCACTTTAAAATCAGGACTGCCTTCCCACAGTGTGGCTTTGGTTCCTAACTGAGCTGAAAGAACTAAGAAAATAAAGCCCCACTCTTCCTATGTCTTCTAGAATAGACTTTGAACTATAGGGAAGAAGACCAAAACATATATTATTATATACATATAATATATATTATGGGCTTTCCTGATAGCTCAGTTGGTAAAGAATCCACCTGCAATGCAGAAGACCCCAGTTCAATTCCTGGGTTGGGAAGATCCGTGGGAGAAGGGCTAGGCTACCCACGCCAATATTCTTGGGTTTCCCTTGTGGCTCAGCTGGTAAAGAATCCACCCGCAATGTGGGAGACCTGTGTTGAATCCCTGGGTTGGGAAGATCCCCTGGAGACAGGAAAGTCTACCCATTCAGTATTGTGGCCTGGAGAATTCCATGGATGTATATCCATGGGGTCGCACGGAGTTGGACACAACTGAGTGACTTTCACTTTCAATGGGGAAAGAAATACCCATTTGAATGCAGAGTCCCAAAAAATAGAAAGGAGAGATAAGAAAGCCTTCCTCAGTGATCAATGCAACGAAATAGAGAAAAACAATAGAATGGGAAGGACTAGAGATCTCTTCAAGAAAATTAGAGATACCAAGGAAACATTTCATGCAAAGATGAGCACAATAATGGACGTAATGATATGGACCTAACAGAAGCAGAAGATTTTAAGAAGAGGTGACAAGAATACACAAAAGAACTGTATGAAAAAGATCTTTATGACCCAGATAAAAACGATGGTTTGATCACTCACCTAGAGCCAGACATCCTGGAATGCAAAGTCAAGTGGACCTTAGGAAGCATCACTATGAACACAGCTAGTGGAGGTGATGGAATTCCAATTGAGCTATTTCAAATCCTAAAAGATGATGCTGTGAAAGTGCTGCACTCAATATGCCAGCAAATTTGGAAAACCCAGCAGTGGCCACAGGACTGGAAAATGTCAGTTTTCATTCCCATCCCAAAGAAAGGCAATGCCAAAGAATGTTCAAACTACCACACAATTGCACTCATCTCACACGCAAGCAAAGTAATGCTCAAAATTCTCCAAGCCAGGCTTCAGCAATATGTGAACCATGAACTTCCAGATGTTCAAGCTGGTTTTAGAAAAGGCAGAGGAACCAGAGATCAAATTGCCAACATCGGCTGGATCATCAAAAAAGCAAGAGAATTCCAGGAAAACATCTACTTCTGCTTTACTGACTACACCGAAGACTTTGACTGTGTGGATCACAGCAAACTGTGGGAAATTCTTAAAGAGATGGGCATACCAGACCACATAACCTGCCTCTTGAGAAATCTGTATGCAGGTCAACAAGCAACAGTTAGAACTGGATATGGAACAACAGACTGGTTCCAAATAGGAAAAGGAGTACGTCAAGGCTGTATACTGTCACCTTGCTTATTTAACTTCTATGTAAAATACATCATAAGAAATGCCGGGCTGGATGAAGCACAAGCTGGAATCAAGATTGCTGGGAGAAATACCAATAACCTTGGATATGCAGATGACACTACTCTTATGGCAGAAAGTGAAGAAGAACTAAGGAGCCTCTTGAAGAAAGTAAAAGAGGAAAGTTAAAAAGTTGGCTTAAAACTCAACATTCAGAAAACGAAGATCATGGCATCTGGTCCCATAACCACATGGCAAATAGATGAGGAAACAATGGAAAGAGTGTCAGACTTTATTTTCTTGGGCTCCAAAATCACTGCAGATGGTGACTGCAGTCATGAAATTAAAATACACTTGCTCCTTGGAAGAAAAGCTATGACCAACCTATGCAGCATATTAACAAATAGAGACATTACTTTACCAACAAAGGTCCATCTAGTCAAGGCTATGGTTTTTCCAGTAGTCATGTATGGATGTGAGAGTTGGACTATAAAGAAAGCTAAGTGCCAAAGAATTGGTGCTTTTGAACTGTGGTGTTGGAGAAGACTCTTGAGAATCCCTTGGATAGCAAGGAGATCCAACCAGTCCATTCTAAAGAAAATCAGTCCTGAATATTCACTGGAAGGACTGATGCTGAGGCTGAAACTCCAATGCTTTGGCCACCTGATGCAAGAACCAACTCACTGGAAAAGCCCCCGATACTGGGAAAGATTGAAGGCGGGAGGAGAAGGGGACCACAGAGGATGAGATGGTTGGATGGCATCACCAACAGGATGGGACTGAGTTTGAGTAAACTCTGAGAGTTGATAAACAAGGGAGCCTGGCATGCTGCAGTCCATGGGGTCGCAAAGAGTCAGATACAACTGAGCGACTAAACTGAATGTATTATACGTATATATTATATTATATGTATATATATATTATATTATATGTTGGAGAAGGCAATGGCAACCCACTCCAGTACTCTTGCCTGGAAAATCCCATGGACGGAGGAGCCCAGTAGGCTGCAGTCCATGGGGTTGCTAAGAGTCAGATACGACTGAGCGACTTCACTTTCACTTTTCACTTTCATGCATTGGAGAAAGAAATGGCAACCCACTCCAATGTTCTTGCCTGGAGAATCCCAGGGACGGGGGAGCCTGGTGGGCTGCCATCTCTGGGGTCGCACAGAGTTGGACATGACTGAAGGGACTTAGCAGCAGCAGCAGTATATTATATGCATTTAGTTCAGCTCAGTTCAGTCACTCATTCGTGTCTGACTCTTTGCCACTCCATGGACTGCAGCACACCAGGCCTCCCTATCCATCACCAACTGATACTGGGAGTTACTTAGACTCATGCCCATTGAGTCGGTGATGCCATCCAACCATCTCATCCTCTGTCGTCCCCTTCTCCTCCCGCCTTCAATCTTTCCCAGTATCAGGGTCTTTCCAAATGAGTCAGTTCTTTGCATCAGGTGGCCAAAGTATTGGAGTTTCAGCTTCAACATCAGTCCTCCCAATGAATATTCAGGACTGATTTCCTTTAGGATAGACTGGTTGGATCTCCTTGCTGTCCAAGGGACTCTCAAGAGTCTTCTCCAACACCACAGTTCAAAAGCATCAGTTCTTTGGTGCTCAGGTTTCTTTACACTCCAACTCTCACATCCAAACATGACTACCGGAAAAACCATAGCTTTAACTAGACAGATCTTTGTCGGCAAAGTAATGTCTTTGTTTTTTAATATGCTGTCTAGGTTTGGCATAACTTTTCTTCCAAGGAGCATGCGTCTTTTAATTTCATGGCTGCAGCCACCATCTGCAGTGATTTTGGAGCCCAAGAAAATAAAGTCTGACACTCTTTCCATTGTTTCCTCATCTATTTGCCATGTGGTTATGGGACCAGATGCCATGATCTTCATTTTCTGAATGTTGAGTTTTAAGCCAACTTTTTAACTTTCCTCTTTTACTTTCTTCAAGAGGCTCTTTAGTTTTTCTTCACTTTCTGCCATAAGGGTGTTGTCATCTGCATATCTGAGGTTATTGATATTTCTCCTGGCAATCTTGATTCCAATTTATGGTTCATCCAGTTCAGCATTTCTCATGATGTACTCTGCATAGAAGTTAAATAAGCAAGGTGACAATATACAGCCTTGACATCCTCCTTTCCCGATTTGGAACCAGTCTGTTGTTCCATGTCCAGTTCTAACTATTGCTTCTTGACCTTCATACAGATTTCTTAGGAGGCAGGTCAGGTGGTGTGGTATGCCCATCTCTTTTTAGAAATTTTCACAGTTTGTTGTGATCCACATAGTCAAAGGTTTTGATGTAGTCAATAAGGCAGAAGTAGATGTTTTTCCTGGAACTCTCTTGCTTTTTCAATGATCCAACAGATGTTGGCAATTTGATCTCTAGTTCCTCTGCCTTTTCTAAATCCAGCTTGAACATCTGAAAGCTCACAGTTCACGTACTGTTGAAGCCTGGCTTCAAGAATATTGAGCATTACTTTGCTTGCGTGTGAGATGAGTGCAATTGTGTGGTAGTTTGAACATTCTTTGGCATTGTTTTTCTTTGGGATGGGAATGAAAACTGACATTTTCCAGTCCTGTGGCCACTGCTGGGTTTTCCAAATTTGCTGGCATATTGAGTGCAGCACTTTCACAGCATCATCTTTTAGGATTTGAAATAGCTCAATTGGAATTCCATCACCTCCACTAGCTGTGTTCATAGTGATGCTTCCTAAGGCCCACTTGACTTTGCATTCCAGGATGTCTGGCTCTAGGTGAGTGATCACACCACCGTGATTATCTGGGTCATGAAGATCTTTTTTGTATAGTTCTGTATATTCTTGCCACCTCTTCTTAATATCTTCTGCCTCTGTTAGGTCCATACCATTTCTGTCCTTCATTGTGCCCATCTTTGCATGAAAATTTCCCTTGGTATCTCTAATTTTCTTGAAGAGATCTCTAGTCCTTCCCATTCTATTGTTTTTCTCTATTTTTTTGCATTGATCACTGAGGAAGGTATTCTTATCTCTCGTTTCTATTCTTTGGAACTCTGCATTCAGATGGGTATATCTTTCCTTTTCTCCTTAAATCTACTACTGTAGGCAACAATCCCTGAGAATAAATGGAGTAGCCTTCATAATCAGCAGAAGAGTCAGAAATGCAATACTTGGATGTGATCAAAGAAACAACAGAATGATCTCTGTTCATTTCCAAGGCAAACCATTCAATATCACAGTAATCCAGGTGTGTGCCCTGACCAGTAATGCTGAAGAAGATGAATTTTAATGGTTCTATGAAGACCTACAAGGCCTTCCAGAACTAACACCCCAAAAAGATGTCCTTTTGATTATAGAGGACTGGAATGCAAAAAGAGGAAGTCAAGAGATACCTGCAGCAACAGGCAAATTTGGCCTTGGAGTACAGAATGAAGCAGGGCAAAGGCTAAAAGAATTTTGCCAAGAGCACATACTGGTCATTTTTGCAACCACATGGACAGTACCCCACCTGGCTCCTCTGTCAATGGGATTCTACAGGCAAGAATACTGGAGTGGGTTGCCATGCCCTCCTCCAGGGGATCTTCCCAAACCAGGGATTGACCTGGAGTCTCTTAGGTCTCCTGCATTGGCAGGCAGGTTTTTTTTTTTTTTTTTACCACTAGTGCCACCTGGGAGCCCCTTATTTATGTCCATATATGTATATATGTGGGGCTCCCCTGGTGGCTCAGCATTAAAGAATCTGCCTGCAATGTACGAGCCACAAGACACATGGATTGTCTCTTGGGTTGGGAATTTCCCCTGGAGGTGGCATGGCTGCCCATACCAGCCTTCTTGCCTGGAGAATCCCATGGACAGAGAAGCCTGGTGGGCTATAGTCCATGAGGTTACAAGGAGTCAGACACAACTGAAGCGACTTAGGACACACTCATGTATGTATGTGTGTGTGTGTATGCATATACACACACACAGGCACATGAATCTGCAAGTCAACAATATTAGCCATCTCTTGCTAAAATTAGTTTAGTTCTGGAAGGAAAATTTTGCCAGGAGCCCTGTATGGTTATACGAGCACCCAAGATGATTCTGAGTTCCACAGAATTTACAAGGTGGAGATCTACAGAGAGGGACCCTTCAATCATGATTTCTTTCTGCAATCTGGGAGGCAAGTAAATTTTAACTTTTTGGCTGGTGGGGACAATGCTATGAATGAACCTCCTTATCCCACCTCCAATCACATCAGTTTCCCAGTCTTCCTGCCAGCTGAGAAAAGACATGGTGAATAAGTGGTCCCCAAGGAGGCCCACCAAGAAGAACCCTGAGGCTGGTGGACCTGAACTGATCTTTGCCTTTGGTCGGGACTGCAGGATGCCTTTCTTACAAGCAAAATTGCCAAGATGCAGTGAATCTGTGGGGCTTCCCAATCAGAAAGACCTGAGTTGAAATGTTTTCTTCAAGTCCAGGCACTTAGCTACTAGTCAAACACTGAGATTTATTTTTGGAATTGGAGATCATTCTTAATTTAGTGATTTTGAAATTTTTCTCCTGAGAAAAGAGAGTAACCTACAGGAATTTTTATCATTAAATCTGTGAAAATTAAACTTTCAGTAAATATAGTTTAAATATTAAAAGTTCAACATCACATTTCCCAGGTTCCTAGTGTTATGGGACTCACTAGCTGTGTGACTTTGGGCAAGTTATTTAGCCTCTCTGCGCTTGAGTTTCTTCCTCTTTAATATAAGAATAACACTGAAATACTCTCAGACGAGGTCACAAGAATAAGATAGACAGTCGAAAACAGCTCAGCAAGGCAGTCTTTACTTTTGAGAATGGTGTACTGCAGACAGAGGTCTGAGAGCAAGCACACCGAATGGGAAGTCCGTTTGGTTTCTATCCCTAAGATGCAGGTTCCCTCCTCTGGCTCCTCATAGGTTGAAGACCACAGAGTTACAATCTTTCTTGGACTTCACCTAAGTTTTTATCGGACCACTGGTATCTATGAGGACCATGAGAAGCACTTGTAAATTCCTGATTGGAAGATTTACATTAGCTACTTTCCCCACTCTTTTCGTTCTTTGCGCATGTCCAGGATAAAGCCGATGAAATTAGCGCACCAAAATGTTCTTAAGAGGAAGGAGAATCAGGAAGTGAAAGGAACAAAGGATTGGCAATGAGCCACCATTTTAGCAATCTTATTCACAAGCCGGCTATATATCCTTCTGTTCAACTATTCTAAGAATGAATCACTCCTTTATTTCTTATAATTTCTCCTTTTGTAGAAAAGACCATATCTTTCTAACAGTAATAAAGCTATTTGTATATAGGTCATGAAGAATATACAGGATTATGTTTACTAAAGTGCATGGGTAGTATCTGGCATATAGTAAGTGCTAAGTGTTTTTTCAATAAGACAATTGTATACATTGATTTATTGTATGATCACTTTCTCCTTATAAAATAAGACCATTTAAATTTCTTGGTAATGATCTAAGATTTTCTTTTAAAATATATTTATTTAAATACAATATGGAGTTAATTTAAAGAAAGATGCTAAATAAATCATAGTCCAGGGAAAAAGCAGATGTAGTAAAAACATAAAGATAGTAGAGAAATGACTAATGTTTGAAAAACCCTATTATCTACGGCTAGACTTTGGGGCAAATTCTCAGATGTTTATCCTAAAAATGATCAAGATGTGCAATAGGATTCTTCAGCTTTCTGTTAACTTTAAATGTTTTCATGAGGCAACATTAGGCTTTGTCATGGACTGAATTGCTGTTGTTAGAGTTGTTTAGCTGTGTCTGATGCTTTTGTGACCCCATGGACTATAGCCCACCAGGTTCTTTTGTCCATGGGATTTCCCAGGCAAAAATACCAGTATGCATGTTAGTAGCCCAGTCATGTCTGACACTTTTGCAACTCCATGGACTATAGCCTACCAGGCTCCTCTGTCCGTAGGATTCCCCAGGCAAGAATACTGGAGTGGGTTGCCATTTCCTTCTCCAAGGGATCTCCCAACCCAGGGATTGAACCCACATCTCCTGCATTGGCAGGAGGATTCTTTACCACTGAACCATCAGGGAAGCCCATGGACTGAATTGTGTTCCTCCAAACTCATATGTTGAAGCCCTAATACCCTGTGGTAACTTATTTGGAGACAATGCCTTTAAGAAGGTGACCAAGGTTAAATGTGGCTATAAGGCTGGGGTCCTAATCCTATGAATAAGATTGGTGCCCTTACAAGAAGGTGCTGCTGCTGCTAAGTTGCTTCAGTCGTGTCTGACTCTGTACAACCCCATAGATGGCAGCCTACCAGGCTCCTCTGTCCTTGGGATTCTCTAGGCAAGAATACTGGGGTGGGTGGCCATTTCCTTCTTTTCCTTCTCCAATGCATGCATGAATGCTAGGTCGCTTCAGTCATATCCGACTCTGTGCAGCCCTATGGACAGCAGCCCACCAGGCTCCTCTGTCCACAGGATTCTCTAGGCAAGAATACTGGAGTGGGTTGCCATTTCCTTCTCCTCCTTATAAGAAGATATCTACCTAATTTTACCTTCAAGAAGAGATCAAGGTACTATAAGGCGGACATGAAGGAAATGCCAAGTGAGGGTGCAGGGAGAAGGCCATTACCAACAAGCCAAAGAGAAAAGCCTTGAGAAAAAACAAACCTTCAGACACCTTAATTTCAGACTTCCAGCCTCCAAAGCCATGAGAAAATGCATTTCTGTATTTAAGCCACTCAGTCTGTGGTCTTTTGTTACGACAGCCTGAGCAGGCTAATACAGTCTTAAAAAGGTGAACGAAAGAGATTTTTTTCAGAAAGTTCTTCCCCCACCCCAACCCCTCGTATTTAGAGAGATAATTTGAATTAAAGGAAAAAAAGGAACAGAGATAAGTAAGTGTGTTTCAGAGAGAATCACACAATTTCCAACCCTTTTCAAGTATAACAACATAATTTAAAATGGCTAAACTGTACTGAGTACTAACTAGATTGTTCACCCTCAGAGCTCCACGTACCTTGTGAGTAGTATCACTGGAGTCTCACTACAAATCCAGGAAGAAAATTCTAGATATGTGAAAACTACAGCTTCGAGAGTTTGACAGTCTGCCAAGATGCCTCAAGAAGAAAATGCAGAAATTTAGTCTCCGGTCTCTCAACTCCCATGGCATTGGCTGGCAAAATTTTCTAAACTCAAGAGGCTTTCTGAGGACCGCTTACAATGAGTCAGGGGAACAACCAAACAGAAGCTCTAAGGGAGGCTACTCAGGAGTGCTGAGGGGCTGAGGGATTCTGGGAAGGGCCCCTCCACCCTCCCTGAGGACGAAGCTTTCAGGACCTGGGTCATATTCTAAAAGAGTTTCATTTTACAAATGAACAGGGGCTCCCCTGGAAGCAGCCAATATTGGCAGAGATTAAATAATTAGCATTTCAAAGTGTTCATCTCATTTTCCCCTTTGCCAGGGTGAGAACCAACGCAGGACAAAAATGAGCCTCTCTTTTTTTCTGTCTCTGCCTGGGAGGGAATCCTCCCAGAGGAAACACCACCAGCCCATTGCTGCAGCTTGTTCCTCAGAGCCGATTCTGAAGGGCCAGCGCCAGTGACCACCCTGTGAGGGATGGCTTATCAACACCATGACTCAGCCCTTCCCAACAATTCCATCGGGTCAATGCTGGGACACTGCTTACAGGAATTAATGACAGCACAATGCTGGTAATTTTGGCATTTGTAGATTTGTTCTTTGTTCAGTCACTAAGTCATGTGTGACTCGTTGCGACCCCATGGACTGCAGCAAGCCAGGCTTCCCTGTCCTTCACTATCTCCTCGAGTTGCTCAGACTCATGTCTGTTGAGTCCATGATGCTATCCAATCATCTTGTTCTCGGTTGCCCCTTTTCCTCCTGCCTTAAATCTTTTCCAGCATCAGGGTCTTTTCCAGTGAGAAGGTTCTTTGCATCAGGTGACCAAAGTATTGGAGCTTCAGCATCAGTCCTTCCAATGAATATTCAGAGTTAATTTTCCTTAGGATTGACTGATTTGATCTCCTTGCTGTCCAAGGGATTCTCAAGAATCTTCTCCAGCACCACAATTTGAAAGCAACATTTCTTCAGTGCTCAGTCTTCTTTATGGTCCAACTCTCACATCCATACATGACTACGGGAAAAAACATAGCCTTGACTGTACAGACCTTTGTTGGCAAAGTAACATCTCTGCTTTTTTTTAATACTCTGCCTAGGTTTGTCATAGTCTTTTTTTCAAGGAGCAAATGTCTTTTAATTTCATGATTGCAGTCACTGTCCACAGTGATTTTGGAGCCCAAGAAAATAAAATCTGTCACTATAAACTATACTTGTTCAAAATATATAATTTGGTAAGTTGTGAGATGAGTCTGCATTCATGAAGCCATGGATCTATATAAGCACCAAAATCCTTTCTTACCTCTTGTAATCACATCCTCCTAGCCCGCTCTACTCCTCTGGGTTCCAAGCAGCCACATGTCATTCTGTCACTATGGATAAGTTTGTGTTTCCTAGAATTGATATAAGTGAATATATAGTATGTACTCTTTTTTGTCCTGCTTCCTTCACTCAGCATACCTTTTGAGATTTATCCAAATTCTTGAAAATAAAAATAATTTTATTTTCATCGTTGTTGTTTTTAATGGCTGAGCAGTATCCCATTGAATGGATATATAATTGATTTATCAGAATACCTATTGATGAACATTTTAGTTCTTTCCATGTTTTTTTTAACCTATTATAAATAAAGCTATTATGAATCTTTATGAAAAAGAGTTTGTATGGATATAAGGATCTAATTATCTTGGATAAATACCTAGAACTAGTATGATGAAATCATACCATGGGTAGACGTTTACATTTTTAAGAAACTGCAAACTGTTTTCCGAAGTGGTTGTACCTTTTCACATAATCAGTGACAGGATGTGAAAGTTTCAGTTGATCAACATTCTAACCAACACTTGGAGTCTTTGATTTTTAAAATTGTAACCATTCTAGTCAGTGTGATACCATACCCACAGCATAGTAATGCCATGTTGTGGTTGTAATTTGCATTTCCCTAATAACTAATGATGTTAACTCTCATTTTGTGTGTTTGTTGCCATCAGTATACTTTTTTAAATTAAAAATCTGCTCAAATCTTTTGGTGGTGGTGATGGTTTAGTAGCTAAGTCAAGTCTGACTCTTACGACCCAGAGGACTGCCAGGCTCCTCTGTCCATGGGATTTCCCAGGCAAGAATATTGGAGTGGGTTGCCATTTCCTTCACTAGGGGATCTTCCTGACCCAAGGATCAAACCAATGTCTCTGGTATTGGCAGACTGATTCTAGTTTTGTTTTCACTTAATTTCTGTATTGATATTTATTTCCTTTTTCATTTACTTATTTTCTGATCTTTATTTATTGCCTTTATTTTTCTTGCTTTGAATTTAATCTGTCCTTTTTTCCCTAGCTTCCTATGGTAGAAACTGAAGTCATTGATTTCAGACCTTTTTTCTCTTCTAATCTAGAAATCTTTGCTGTTTATTTCTTTTTACAAATAGTGAAAGCCAAAGTGAAGGATATTGCTAATGAAAGGGAAGATAGATGAGAGAGAGAAAGGTTTATGACTATAATATTTAAACACCTGAATCCAGCTATACCTGAAGCCACATTACCCTGACTTTTTAAAGTGTGTAAGTCATTATATTATTTAAGCTGGTTTACATTAGATAGCTCTCAATTAAAACTGAATTCTGCCTAAAATGAAAAAGTCTGAGATCAGGCTTTGGGAAACCAAGTTTCTTTTGGTGAGAGCATGACCATGTGTTAGATTCTGCTGTACAGCTATGTCAATTAGCAATGTGTATACATATATGTATATACATATACATATGTATACATGTATATGCAACAGTTAGAACTGGACATGGAACAACAGACTGGTTCCAAATCAGGAAAGGAATACCTCAAGGCTATATATTGTCACCCTGCTTATTATATTTATACGCAGAGTACATAATGAGAAATGCTGGTCTGGATGAAACAAAAGCTGGAATAAAGATCACCAGGAGAAATATCAATAACCTCAGATATGCAGATGACATGATCCTGATGGCAGATAAGTGAAGAAGAACTACAGAGCCTCTTGATGAAAGTGAAAGAAGAAAGTGAAAAAGATGGCTTAAAAATCAATATTCAGAAAACGAAGACCACGGCATCTGGTCCTATCACTTCATGGCAAATAGATGGGGAAACAATGGAAACAGTGACAGGCTTTATTTTACTGGGCTCCAAAATCACTGGAGAGGGTGACCGAAGCCATGAAATTAAGAGGCTTGCTTCTTGGAAGAAAAACTATGACCAACCTAGACAGCACATTAAAAAGTAGAAACATTAGTTTGCCAACAAAGGTCTGTCTAGTCCAAGCTATGGTTTTTCCAGTAGTCATGTATGGATGTGAGAGTTGGACTATAAAGAAAGTTAAGCACTGAAGAATTGATGGTTTTGATCTACGGTTTTGGAGAAGACTCTTGAGAGTCTCTTGGACAGCAAGGAGATCCAAACAGTCCATCCTAAAGGAAATCAGTCCTGAATACTCAATGGAAGGACTGATGCTGAAGCTGCAATACTTTGTCCACCTGATGAGAAGAACTGCTTCACTGGAAAAGACCCTGATGCTGACAAAGATTGAAGAGCAGGAGAAGACAGGGATGACAGAGGATGAGATGGTAAGATGGCATCACCCACTCGACAGACATGAGTTTGGGCAAGTTCTGGGAGTTAATGATGGACAGGGAAGCCTGGTGTGGTGCAGTAAATGGGATGGTAAAGAGTCAGACACAACTGAGCGAACTGATACATATATCATCTCCTTCATGGACCGCCCTCCCACCCACCATTCATCCACCTCTCTAGGTCATAACAGGTCACTGAGCTGATCTCCCTGTTGTTATACAGCAGCTTTCATACTCTAAATTTTTATTTATGAGACTGCTGTCCATCAGTTTATCATGCCCTGAACCCACCATGTTCCCAACCTACTTCTCCATCCAGCAAGGAGAGCCACAGGACACAAGTGCCTCTCCCTGTTGCCCCAGCCTACCTCGACATGGTTTGGCAGCCTCTTTCCTCACCAGGTGAGCAGATATGCCTGTCATTCCACATTGGAACCCATCCTCAGCCTGTTAAATAATGATGGATTACTGACATCCTCTTGACACTGTGCTCAGAGCTGTGAGCTCAGTGAAAGGAAAGGAGAAAGCCTCCACCCTCTGGGGTATCTTAGCCCTGATAAGAGAGGAGGGACATGTATATGGAGGTACTAATTGAGTTAGCCTTGTCTAACTCAATGAAACTAAGCCATGCCCATGGGGCAACCCAAGATGGGCAGGTCATGGTGGAGAGATCTGACAGAATGTGGTTGGCTGGAGAAGGGAATGGCAAACCACTTCAGTATTCTTGCCTTGAGAACCCCATGAACAGTATGAAAAGCCAAAATGATAGGATACTGAAAGAGAAACTCCCCAGGTCAGTAGGTACCCAATATGCTACTGGAGATCAGTGGAGAAATAACTCCAGAAGAATGAAGGGATGGAGCCAAAGCAAAAAGAATACCCAGTGTGGATGTGACTGGTGATAGAAGCAAGGTCCAATGCTGTAAAGAGCAATATTGCATAGGAACCTGGAATGTTAGGTCCATGAATCAAGGCAAATTGGAAGTGGTCAAACAAGAGATGGCAAGGGTGAATGTCGACATTCTAGGAATCAGCGAACTCAAATGGACTGGAATGGGTGAATTTAACTCAGATGACCATTATATCTACTACTGCAGGCAGGAATCCCTCAGAAGAAATGAAGTAGCCATCATGGTCAACAAAAGAGTCCGAAATGCAGTACTTGGATGCAATCTCAAAAACTACAGAATGATCTCTGTTCCTTTCCAAGGCAAACCATTTAACATCACAGTAATCCAAGTCTATGCCCCAACCAGTAACACTAAGAAGCTGAAGTTGAACGGTTCTATGAAGACCTACAAGACCTTTAAGAACTAACACTCAAAAAAGATGTCCTTTTCATTATAGGAGACTGGAATGCAAAAGTAGGAAGTCAAGAAACACCTGGAGTAACAGGCAAATTTGGCCTTGGAATACGGAATGAAGCAGGGCAAAGACTAATAGAGTTTTGCCAAGAAAATGCACTGGTCATAACAAACACCCTCTTCCAACAACACAAGAGAAGACTCTATACATGGACATCACCAGATGGTCAACACCAAAATCAGATTGATTATATTCTTTGCAGCCGAAGATGGAGAAGCTCTATACAAGTCAGCAAAAACAAGACCAGGAGCTGACTGAGGCTCAGACCATGAACTCCTTATTGCCAAATTCAGACTTAAATTGAACAAAGTAGGAAAAACCACTAGACCATTCAGGTATGACCTAAATCAAATCCCTTATGATTATACAGTGGAAGTGAGAAATAGATTTAAGGGACTAGATCTGATAGATAGAGTGCCTGATGAGCTATGGAATGAGGTTCGTGACATTGTACAGGAGACAGGGATCAAGACCATCCCCATGGAAAAGAAATGCAAAAAAGCAAAATGGCTGTCTGGGGAGGCCTTACAAATAGCTGTGAAAAGAAGAGAAGCGAAAAGCAAAGGAGAAAAGGAAAGTTATAAACATCTGAATGCAGAGTTCCAAAGAATAGCAAGAAGAGATAAGAAAGCCTCCTCAGCGATCAATACAAAGAAATAGAGAAAAACAATAGAATGGGAAAGACTAGAGATCTCTTCAAAAAAATCAGATACCAAAGGAACATTTCATGCAAAGATGGGCTCGATAAAGGACAGAAATGGTATGGACCTAACAGAAGCAGAAGATATTAAGAAGAGGTGGCAAGAATACACAGAAGAACTGTACAAAAAAGATCGTCATGACCCAGATGATCCCAATGGTGTGATCACTGACCTAGAGCCAGACATCCTGGAATGTGAAGTCAAGTGGGCCTTAGAAAGCATCACTATGAACAAAGCTAGTGGAGGTGATAGAATTCCAGTTGAGTTATTCCAAATCCTGAAAGATGATATTGTGAAAGTGCTGAACTCAATATGCCAGCAAATTTGGAAAACTCAGCAGTGGCCACAGGACTGGAAAAGGTCAGTTTTCATTCCAATCCTAAAGAAAGGCAATGCCAAAGAATGCTCAAACTACCACACAATTGCACTCATCTCACACGCTAGTAAAGTAATGCTTAAAATTCTCCAAGCCAGGCTTCAGTAATATGAGAACCGTGAACTTCCTGATGTTCAAGCTGGTTTTAGAAAAGGCAGAGGAACCAGAGGTCAAATTGCCAACACCCGCTGGATCATGGAAAAGCAAGAGAGTTCCAGAAAAACATCTATTTCTGCTTTATTGACTATGCCAAAGCCTTTGACTGTGTGGATCACAATAAACTGTGGAAAATTCTGAAAGAGATGGGAATACCGGAACACCTGATCTGCCTCTTGAGAAATTTGTATGCAGGTCAGGAAGTAACAGTTAGAACTGGACATGGAACAACAGACTGGTTCCAAATAGGAAAAGGAGTACGTCAAGGCTGTATATTGTCACCCTGTTTATTTAACTTATATGCAGAGTACATCATGAGAAACGCTGGACTGGAAGAAACACAAGCTGGAATCAAGATTGCCGGGAGAACTATCAATAACCTCAGATATGCAGATGACACCACCCTTAAGGCAGAAAGTGAAGAGGAACTCAAAAGCCTCTTGATGAAGGTGAAAGTGGAGAGTGAAAAAGTTGGCTTAAAGCTCAACATTCAGAAAACAAAGATCATGGCATCCAGTCCCATCACTTCATAGGAAATAGATGGGGAAACAGTGGAAACAGTGTCAGACTTTATTTTTCTGGGCTCCAAAATCACTGCAGATGATGACTGCAGCCATGAAATTAAAAGACACTTACTCCTTGGAAGGAAAGTTCTGACCAACCTAGATAGCATATTCAAAAGCAGAGACATTACTTTGCCAACAAAGGTCCGTTTAGTCAAGGCTATGGTTTTTCCTGTGGTCATGTATGGATGTGAGAGTTGGACTGTGAAGAAGGCTGAGCGCTGAAGAATTGATGCTTTTGAACTGTGGTGTTGGAGAAGACTCTTGAGAGTCCCTTGGACTGCAAGGAGATCCAACCAGTCCATTCTAAAGGAGATCAGCCCTGGGATTTCTTTGGAAGGAATGATGCTAAAGCTGAAACTCCAGTACTTTGGCCACCTCATGGGAAGAGTTGACTCATTGGAAAAGACTCTGCTCCTAGGAGGGATTGGGGGCAAGCGGAGAAGGGGACGACAGGGGATGAGATGGCTGGATGGCATCACTGAGTCGATGGACATGAGTCTGAGTGAACTCTGGGAGTTGGTGATTTACAGGGAGGCCTGGCATGCTGCGATTCATGGGGTCACAAAGAGTCGGACATGACTGAGGGACTGCTCTGATCTGGTCTGAATCCTGCCCACTTGTATGCAAGGATGTGCTGTGCTTAGTCGCTCAGTGGTGTATGACTCTTTGTGTCTCCATAGACTGTAACCCGCCAGGCTCCTCATCCATGGGGACTCTCCAGGCAAGAAGACTGGAGTGAGTTGCCATGTCCTCTTCCAGGGGTTCTTCCCAACCCAGGGATCGAATCCAGGTCTCTTGCATTGCAGGCGGATTCTTTTCCCTCTGAGCCACCAGGGAAGTCTAAGAATACTGGAGTGGGTAGCCTGTTCCTTCTCTGGGGATGTTCCCAACCCAGGAATCAAATTGGGGTCTCCTGAATTGCAGGCTGATTCTTTACCAGTTGAGCTACCATAGAAGCTGGTCAGATAAGTCCTTCAGAGATGGTATTGTATGAGTACATTTCCCAAGAAAGATTACCTTAATTTGTTTTTTTTTTAAATGTCTGGTTTTCAAAACAAGTGTCCTCTGTTTTTTCTTCCACTGTTTATCCATATTCTATTTTCAAGATACATCTCAGGGTTCCGCTTTTCCCAAATATATTAAATGGTTAAAAACATGCTCTCTGACAGCTGAGCTTTGGATTCAAATCTCAACTCCACCATGACCAGCTATGTGACACTGGGCAAATTCCTTTCGCCTCTGTATCTCCTTTTTCTTCTCTCCAAAGCAGGAATAATATACACCACATAGGGCCCCTATCCCTCTGGGCCATGTTATATTGAATCATGACCAGTGAATGTAAGCTACTTCTAGATCTTATATGTAAAAACCTCCCATGCAATCTTCTGCAGTCTGTTCCTCCATTCGCTGGTCAAATGGACAACATCCTAAAACCGTAGAGGATGAGGGTCACAGGTGCAAGAAGCTTTGGTCCCTGAATGACTGACCACATGGAACAGAGCATCCTTTCAAATTCCACTTCAAATTGGATTCTACTTGAGCCAGAAATATATTTCTATTTTATTAAGCTTCTGAGGTGTTGTTTTTCTCTCTATGATGGCCAATAGTAATGTCATAACTTACATAAGGGGTGATGGGGAGGGGAAGAGGAAATGCCTGCTGGCAAGGTAGCTAACGCCTACTACAATGACCTCCAAATAGCTCTGAGGCTCATCATAGCTATGTAGTCATGCGGCACTGCTACCCAGATTCCTGACTGTGTCATCGCAGGTTTTTATGCATTACAAAATACAGAACAATTCAACTCAGAGCCTGTGTGGTTTATGTAATATGCCTAACACAGCACTCTGCCCATGTGACTTATAGCACTGGCATGCAAAGAATCCAGGACCTGGGATTGATTTTTCCAATGCCTGGATGTCATATTCTTATCGATATAATTTTCAGCTATGTGCTAAAAAACCCATAGTATAAGAAGTGGCTATAAAAATGTTAGTGTGATGCAGCCTGTTGCTCAAGATCCATCGAGTCAGCAGCCGCTCTTTTTAGAGCAAATGCATAGAAGGCATCTCCATTTCCACAGTCTCAAGAACTGGATTTGATCTATTTAGAGGGGAGTGTGGAAAGGAGGAGTAATTGCATAAAAATATTAGGTGTAGCTTGAGTTAGAATGTTTAACTGAATGGGTGGGGAGAGTGTAGTTTTCAGGTAGATGGAGTCACCAGGAGGAGGCAACAGGTCTGTTGATGTGATGTCAGGGGAAAGAACAGCAGAAGTCCTTCTATTTTACATTAGAAACTTCCAAATCACATACACTTAACCAACTTATCAGATAACTGATGCTGTTCATCCCTTCCAAAACAGACTGACTTACATGCCCATAGGATGCTGAACAAATAGAACCTGTAGGCTCAGTCCCTACACCCCTAGCATCACCCCACTCCAGTACTCTTGCCTGGAAAATCCCGTGGACAGAAGAGCCTGGTGGGCTGCAGTCCATGGGGTCGCTAAGAGTTGGACACGACTGAGCAACTTCACTCTCACTGTTCACTTTCATGCATTGGAGAAGGAAATGGCGACCCACTCCAGTGTTCTTGCCTGGAGAATCCCAGGGACAGGGGAGCCTGGTGGGCTGCCGTCTATGGGGTCGCACAGAGTCAGACACGACTGAAGCGACTTAGCAGCAGCAGCAGCAGTTGAGCTTTAAGTTTATCAAAAATTATTGTGTAAGCATCCCAGCTTGTTTATGTCAGTTGCATTTGTTTTGATTAGGCCATTTTTAGATAAACTAATGAAACAAACATTTAAAAATGAAATAAAATCAAATAAAAATGTGTGGACTAAAGTCCTAGAGGTGAGAAGTATGGGAGCAGGGGAGCTGGTGTTTGGCCAGAGGGCACTATCAAGAGATAATAGAATGCTGATGGGTAAAAATCTTGGGAAATTTGTAATCATTTGGAGAGAAGTGTGTAGGGTTAGGTGTTTCAAGAAGTAGCAGAAGTGTTGATTGAGGATAAACATCTAAAACCAGTATGTATGACTTGGTCATACACATGGGGATTGTAACTCTCTTCTTTCTTTATACAGCCCAGCTCTTAGTAAGTACAGTTAATGACATGGGTAATGGTGATAAGGAGGATGGGGAGACATCACCTGTTCGGAGAAGCCTTTCCTAATTATGCCCTGTGGTTAGGTTTTGTCTCTTCTAGGACAAGTTGCATATTCTTCAAGAAACAAACTTGATTTGCCCAATTTCTGTTTATATGGAATATGGAAGATTGGAATGGTGCCTTTCCTAGCCCCGTTACCCCAGTACCTCTCACTCTCCCTGGTACCTAGTGTTCAACCATAATTTACTGAATTGAATGCAAGGCGAATGAATTCTTAAATATGTAAGAAGAGGAGGTTACTCTTTATCAGCCTTCATCAGCTCTTCAACAATGTCCTGTTTTGATAACATTAACACATCACCTCTTGGACTTGAGATCCTGGTGGGTCCCTTGAACAGAAATGCCCCACTTGGCAAAGAAAATGTAGACCTTTCTCCATCAGCCAAGAGGATTTTCAAGGTTTCTTTGTGTGTTTTGTTCTAGGAAAAGAAAAATGCTCTCCTACCCCTGCTATGCAATTGCAATAGATATTCTTTCAAACACCCACCTCCCGTATTCTGATCTGCACCCAATTCCCAGGCAGGGGGTGGTACCTTCCCCTCCCTCTGATTTGAGAGTTTCTGCTCTGGTTCATCCTTAAACCCTTTCACAACTCAAAATTCTGTGAGCCAGTAGGTTGCCAACATTTGGTCAGGAGATGAATGGGAGACGAGAAGGATTTAAAAAATATATTGGGCTGCTTTGTTCTCAAGCTGGCATTGGTGCCATTGTGTGTCTGGAGAGGTTTTGTGGTCAGATTTTGATTATTTGCTAGTTTTGGCAACTGTTGCAATGTTAGGTCTCATATTGTTTCTATCATTTTTTACAGTTTCTTGTTTAACTCTTTGCTGGCAGAACATTTTAGGTACACATTAAGATCAGAGATGATTTAAAACAAATGGCATTTGTGCCTCCTTTTGATTTGTGGCTCACCTGGCAGGACCTAACTCCAGGTTGCTGGACAACGTTCAACCCTTGCTAAGTGTTAGTGGATTGGAGTGGGCTCTGCATGGTCAGCATGATCTCATAACAGGACAGAAGACTCTGTTGCACCGAAAGAAGAGAGAGAATTAAAATCACTACAAGTAGGACCAATGAATGCACACTGGCTTTATAAATTTATTCTTGAGGTGGCCTGAGAAAGGATAAATCAGGAGCTTGGGATTAATACATGCACACTACTACATATAAAATAACCAACAAGGACCTACAGGGAACTCTACTCAATATTCAGTATGAATATCATACTCAATATGATAACCTATATGAGAAAAGAATTTGAAAAAAAATGCATATATATATATATATATATATATATGTTGTTGTTCAGTCACTCAGTTGTGTCCAACTCTTTGCGACCCCATGGACTACAGCACACCATGCTTCCTTGTCCTTCACCATCTTCCAGAGTTTGCTCAAATTCGTGTCCACTTTGCTGTACACTGGAAACTAACTCACTGTTGTAAATCAACTATACTCCAATAATTTAAATAAATTTATTCTCCTTCAACATTTTTGATACTTCTCATTGAAGACCTCGCTCTACACCTTTCTCTCCAGATTATTACAAATTTCCCAAGTTGTTGTTTGGTTTTGTTTTTACCATTTAGCATCTAGTTGTCTGTTGCTCCTGTCCTCCAGCCAAAGACCATCTCCTCTACTGCCACGTTCCCCAGTCACCAGGAGTTTAGCCTATGCATTTTTACACTTTATCCTTAGGAACTCTGGAGGAAACTCTTCCTTTTATCTCCCTCTCCTCCCCAAACCCAGTTATTTGAGACTGTGCAAATAGTTGAAGGCTCCCCTGTATTTGCCCTGAAAAGAGGTGCCACTGACTTGACAGTGTCTTGAGTCACAGGCTGTGTTATCACTCAGGTCTTAACTAGCTCCTAGTGATCACTCTCCACTGAGGTTGTGGAATCCCTTCGCCTGGAGGGAGGGCTGAGACTAGTGCTCACTTCTAAAGAAAAAAATACCAATACAGCAGAATCCCAGTGATGGGATGTCATTCTGGTTATCACTTCTTTCCCCTTCTCTCTCTTTCTCTGAAGGAAGCAAGGCACCACGTCATGAGTAGCTATCTGGAGACACACAAGTCCCAAGGTCAACCAACAGCCAGTGAGGACCCAGAGCCTGCCACCGTGGGATCTTTGTCACATCCACTTTTGAGATGACAGCAGTCCTGGCTGATTCCTTGATTTTGGCCTTGCCCTGAAGAGGCCCTGAGTCAGTGGCATCTAGCTAAACTGCCTCCAGATTCTTGCTTGCTCTATGCACACAAATTTGTAACATCATTGTTTGAGGCCAGTACATTTTGGGCATTTGTTACCCAGTGACAGGTAACTGGGCTTCCCCTATTGTTCAAGCAGTAGGGAATCCACCTGCCAATGCAGGAGACACGGGTTCGATCCCTGGGTCGGGAAGATCTCCTGGAGGAGGAAATGACAACCCATTCCAGTATTCTTGCCTGGGAAGTACAATGGACAGAGGAGCCTCGTGGGCTACAGTCCATGGGGTTGCAAAGAGTCGGACGTGACTGAGCACGCATACACAAGAGATAACTAATACAGACTCCTAACAAGCATGGCAGGGAAGAAACTGACGATGGGAGCCTGTATGATTCTCTCTCAAGCTTATATTCTTTGGATCAGTTTGACAATTTGGGATCCTATAAAATTCTCACACCCTTCTCTTCAGAAGGGAAGAGTGATGGTCCATGTGTCCTCTGTCTTTGGGCTCCATGCACCCGAAGTAGCCTCTTTGCAGTGCTGTAGCCCACAGGCTCATCTCAGAAGAAGGTCAAGTGACAGCATTGTATAGGGATGAACCACATCTGGGTTTTCTCTTTATAGTTCTCATTTTATTTCTGGAAATGTTTTCTTTTTCACATTAAAAGATTCTGAATCCCCCCTCACCAACTGTGTGTTTCAACCTCCCACTTAAAATTTTCCCCCAGAGATTACCACCCCTTTTCTTTGTAAAGATTTCCTCCCCCAAGTGGTCCACTCCAGGGACAAGGAGATGTCAGGATTCCTTGCAGTTCCAGAGGTCTTTCTCCATTCACAGCTTCCCAGCAGGGACTGGGACTGTCTAGAGCAAAAGTCAAGTGGCAAAAGGCATCATCAAAAATAGTTGACCTTGGGGGCTTCCCTGGTGATCCAGTGGTTAAAAATCTGCCTTCTAATTTAGGGGAACTAGAATCCCATATGCCAGGGGGCAACGCAGCTCATTCACCACAACAACTGAGCCCCTGTGGTCTGGAGCCCACTCACCACGTGTAGAAAGAAGCCCACGCACTCCAAGAAGGACCCCGTGTGCTGCAACCAATACACTACACAGCCAAAAATAAATAGATAAATATTCGTAAAATAATAATATTTGACAGTACTTGGACCTGGGCTGAACTAAGATTTACTTTAAATCTGGCCTGGAAAAAGAATTGGATAGGCAAATAATACACATGAGTAGATTCTCTGTTACTTATAGCCTCAGCGAAATAATTCTGGAATTGATCACGATTAACACAGAACTGGCTTTCACACTGGTCCCCGAAACAGCATCCAGCACATAGCACTCAACATTCAGCACCCAGCCCTCAGCTTGGTACATATCAAGGACTGAACTAGTATTTGTTGAAGAAATAAAAGCCTGGAACTTATATGGATTGCCCCTTCCTCAAGGAATCAGAACATGAAAAAACTGAGCAACACAGAAGTGCTCCTGAAGAACAGTACAAACCTCTTTGGTTCTGAAATGGCATAAAATGTCATAGATAGTTTAAATAAATGTTCAGAAGTAGTATCAAGGAAAAAATCCAGGTGATAAAATATTTACTATCAACATGTATTGTAGTTGATGGTTATTAATATTTATTTATCAAACAAAAAACTCTTTAACTTAAATGCATTGACTTTTTTTTTGGTGAAAAGGATGGAAATGACTTTTATGGAGCCCTACTATATGTCATTAGCTTGTTTATTTCCTTCCTGGCACTGATTACTATTAGAAATTGCTTTGTTTGTTTATTTAATTGTTCATTTCTATACCACCCCCCCACCCCCCGTCACACACACACCATATTGAACGTAAACCCCATAGGGTAGCAATGTGATTAATTCTATTTATCACTTTTCTCCAGTCTTAGAGTACAGACTTGTCAAACGGCAAACATGCAAACAAATATGTACATATGTTTAAACTTGTAAGTACTTATTGAATGAATGAATGAATGAATAGCTCATTGACTGCAAATTGATTAAAGCATGTTTTCACTTAATGCAAAGAATTTAAAGGCCAGGTCCTCCAAGTGAAAACTTTTAGAATACACTCCACCATTCCTCAACCCCCCCCCTTTTTTTTAAAGAGCAAACTACTTCATCCTCTGTGGGGCCCCAGTTTTGTGGGACTTCCCTCCCCCCTAAAACGGGAACTATGCCTGGGTTGTAAGGCCCGGTATTCAGCCTAAGGCTGGCTGGCTGGTTTCAAGGGGAAGGGTTGGGGTGGGGAGGATGCAGGGCCCATTTAGTCCCTATGAGTGGGCCCCCCAGCATGTGCTTTCCTAGAGACTTCATAGCTCCTGGACATTAAACCCTGTGCCAGTTAATAAATGAGATCTGACAAGACTTTAACCTGAAATGGCATTTCCCTCTAAGGCTCCTCTCAATCTTAACCAGAGCCACAGATAACAGGAAGAAAAATATAAAGAAATATTGTGAAACTGGGGAGACTGCCCTTGTTAACAGCTCAGAGGTGGAAAAAAATAATTTTTTGGCATTCATCTCAAATTACCTAAGACTTCAGATTTAAGCTCAATTTGCTGCAAGAATTGTATCCAAATCTGGGATGACTCCATTCCTTTTATTTGGGTTCAATTTTTCTCCTTCTGGTTTTTATTTTTAGCAGTGCTTCAATTATTTTAAGATGATAATAGTCATCAGACTTTTTAGGGAATTTAGGGAGAACAAGGCCAACAGTTCTCTTTTTCAAAGTCTTCAAGAACCCAAACTTTCACAGTCCCACATTCTGCTCCCAAGACATTAACTCTAATTAAGCTAATCAAACCCATACACAGTCGTAAGAATAAAAAGTACTAAAGAACAAGACGACTCTATGAGAAACAGATATTATACAATGAAAATAAAATGAATTCTCCAGACTTTTTAAACTACTGTTCCATTAAGCACACTTATTTTTTGAATGAGCTTTGATCTTTTTTTAATTTTTTTCATTTCATAGACCAAGATGTTGTCATTCGAGGAATGAATTACTTCCTTTAGGTTGACCTCATTCATATTCCATAGCAAGAGCCAATCTGATTACAACTGCAATTGAGCATAATCCAATTACAATTTTTATTTCAAACTGTAACATGATCCTCTAAATTTGAGAACAAAATGGACTCCCAAGTTGGTGAGAAACACAGAGATTCCCATTTGTGTGGAATCAGAAAAGATTGCTTATAGGCTGGTTTGGGGGCTTCCCAGGTGGCGCTGTAGTAAAGAACTCGCCTGCCTATGCAGGAAACATAATGAGATGTGGGTTCGATCCCTGAGTCAGGAAGATCCCCTGGAGGAGGGCGTGACAACCCACTCCAGTATTCTTGCCTGGAGAATCTCATGGACTGAGGAGCCTGGCGGGCTGCAGTCCATAGGGTTGCAAATATTCAGACAAGACTGAAACCACTTAGCAAACACACGCAGGCTGGTTTGGAGGAACTGGGTTCTGAGAGTTAGAAAAGTGGAAAGATGAGCCCACAGCATCCTCACACCAACAATCTCAGCCTAAGGAACCAGATGTCCTCAACGACTAGACAGATAAATCCTGGCCTTGGACCATCCCCCAAATACCCCCTTAATCTGTGTACATTTACTTCCCATCTTTTACAAACCCCACCCCTCTGAGCTGCAGTGTTTTATGTTTCCACTTCCATGGGAGCTTTGTGACTTTTCCACCTACCTATTCTTTTTGCTCCCTCACCACTGGTCATGTTTTTTTGGCCTCTCTCAAGGTCAGTTTTAAACTGAAATCCCTCTTCCCACATGGATGCCTTTTTCCTACTAGGAAAAGATTGACACTCAGCTTGGTCAAGGGTTCCTACAGCTCAAGGGTTCTTCTTGAGCTGCTCATTGGTTCTCAAGAAAACAGAACATTTTATTTACTTGGCTTACCATCTAGGAATGCTGTACAGGTAAACTAAAGTGTTTTGTAAAGTAAAACCTATAAAGGTCCTTATGGAAGAATGACTAATACCATAGTGTATTACTCTGGAAGAACTCCAAGGAGAGGTAATGATGAGGAATCTAAATGGATAGCACTCCCTGGAATTATACAGCATACAACTCTGTGTGGTGGCCCTGATGTCGACAAATGTACTATTCTTAACAGACATAGTCATGTGAATAAGCCATAAGGACTGAATGAAGAATAAGAATAGAAGAAAGCAAAAATAAAGGAAAAAAAAGATAGGAAAGCGACAGAGAAAGGGGACTGGTGATGCAGAATGATGCTCATAAATGTGTGTGTGTGTATGTATCCACAGAAAAAGATCTAGAAGGACACCCACAAACTCTTAATGTGTACTACATCTGGATTGTGGAATGGGATATGATTTTGCTTTTTAATAGCAACTTTTATAGTTTTCAAAAACCAATAAAAAAGAAGCTGCAAACGATGTGAGAAAGGTGCACTAAATCCTGGTTAGGGAAGGGGTAAGATAGGACAGACACAACCATATACTTTAGCATCATATTGATACTCATCATCCATTATCATCCCCACTTATATATGCAAGAGACAAGGGTTAGTGACAAGGGCAAGAAACCAGGGGGAATCAGTAAGGTCAAGCTTGGGGGATACTGCCCACTAAAACCGTCAGGTTAGCTCCTCTTGCTTCTTCTGGCTTTGGGGATTTATGTTGAAGTGATGGCTGAAGCCAGGCGGTGAGTAGCCTCACGAGGGAAATCAACAGAGGTGAAAGAGATCATGGTGGTTAGATGTTCATAAATTCTCTCTTTGGGGTACACAGGGGAACATAAAGGTTGGTATGAGAATGAAAGTCACCCAAAAAGAAGGAAAAGTACTGTTAAAACTGTGCCATGGATATCAAAGGACACAAGAGAGAGTTGGTGTTATTACGAAGGGCTATTAGGGGTGTAAATAGGAGACAGGCAAGTCAAACTGGCTTAATTCAAATTTGCTCCAATAACTGAAATGTCTAGGGATAATTCCACTTTATCCAGCACACGTCTTGCCAGCACAACATCTGGCCACCATTCAATCCTTTGGTTGTACCCACATCCCCAGTATATATACATGTGCTGTGCTGAGTCACTCAGTCGTGTCTGACTCTTTGTGACCCCATAGACTGTAGCCTGCGAGGCTCTTCTCTCCATGGTGATTCTCCAAGCAAGAATACTGGAGTAGGTTGCCAAACACTCCTCCAGGGGATCTTCCAACCCAGGGATCAAACCCAGGTCTCCCGCAATGCAGGCGGATTCTTTATTATCTGAGCCTATGTATATGGCTCCTATATACAAGCTCATATATATACATACATGTAAAGAATCTGCCTGCCAATGCAAGAGACACAGGTTCAATCCCTGGGTCTGGAAGATCCTCTGGAGAAGGAAATGTCAATCCATTCCAGTATTCTTGCCTGGGAAACTCCATGGACAGGGGAGCCTGGAGGTCTATAGTCCATAAGGTTGCAAAGAATTGGACACTTAGCGACTAAGCACTGAGTATATACATTTTATGTCATGAACTCTTTTACTGAATATTACAGTTCCACGATTATTACTAAGGCACTTGGAACAGGAAAATTAGAGACCAATTTTACTAAAGATTGTAATTTCTCACCTTTCGGAAGCAGTAGGTTTGTGGTGATGACTGTGGGAAACATCTTACTGAATGTAGCTCATTCTTGAACTTACTAATGCCTAATTGCCATTTTTCTTAAGCTGCTTTCAGTTGGACTTCTATTAATAGAGAGTCTTTTTTTTTTTTTTGGCCATACAGCAGGTCTTGAGGTGTCTTAATTCCCTGACCAGCGATTGAACCCCAGCCCACAGCAGTGAAAACCCACAGTTCTACCTCTGGATCACCAAGGAATTCCCAATAGAGAGAGTTTTGATGCCTGGGGAAGTGTCATAATCTGCTACTAGATAGATGCTCCTCAAGGATGAAGTTGTGCTTCACTCATCACTTTAATTCCTGTACCTCTCAGCTCAGTGGCACATATGGGTGTCCATTCAAGACTGTGTTTGGGAATTTAAGCAGACATTAAGAAGAATATTGGTCTCTGTGTACACACAATCCACAGTGGAAGCTGCAATTTATGCTAAAATATTATCCTCAGAAGATAAGAGACAGCGTGCATTCCAAAAAGGATTATTTGGGAAAATCTAAACACACCAGGAAAAGGAGAATTAAAAATTAAGAGCAATCATTTATCATGTACAAAGCCATTCCATAGAATCTGTTCAACCTTTCTGAACCTCGGTTTCTTCATCTATAACATGGGATAATATTAACAACTTTCTTTTTTGCCTTGAGACCCAGTGAGATAATATGTGCCAAAATAGAATAGAGATTTTTACAGTAAACAGTAGACATTGTCATCACACATTCATAGATGAACATACTCTGTATAGACTGAATGGGTTCTGCTGGACTCTCAGGGGACAAAGGACTGGTGATTCCATTTGAGACTTGAAGGCTTTTTCCATTGGTATAAGCAAAGTGAGCCAGTTTATCACCACAAGCAGACTCATTGAAGTTACATTAACCCCAAGAGGAGATTGGCTAAAACCAAGTTAAAATATGGACTTTGAACCTGATTCCTAGAAATCACAAAAGACCACCGGGGAGACTGACAACAACCAACCAAACTCAGCAAGACTTGGAAGCCAAGAATGTGAAAAAGAACACGCTGGCCACTGCTGGCTGTAACCAGGAGGACAAACGAGGACCCACCAGACGAGAGGACAGGGTGATGGCCAACCTTTCCAGCTCTGGAGACTCATATTTTTTTCTGAGTTGCAAGTTTTTTTTTCCCAATGGAGAATAGAATATCCTTTTTTTTTTTTTAAACTGGTCATTCTCCCTGCTTACTTTCTCATGGTCCTTGTCCCATAACACCCACGGAGATCTTTTTTTTAAAAAAAGGAAAACAAAATTTCTACATTGGTTAAAGTTTCTAAAGGTTTCCTATCACAATCAGAATAACATCTCAACCCTTTCCTGTGGGCTAGAAAGTTCTCGATGATCTAGGAAGCCTCCAGTGAGCCAGCCTCTGCCACATTGCAGGTATGTCTCTCCCTAACCAGGCAGTCACACTAGCCTCTTCCAACACAGCAGGCTCACTTTCACCTCCAGACCCTTGTGCTTGCCGCTCCCTCTGCCTGGGATGCTCATAATCATGTCTCTGCACTGCTCATTTCTTTCTGTCGTTTCTCTCTTAGATCAGTACCACCTTCCAGAAGGTCTTATCTGACCACCTGATGTAATGTTGCTCATCCTCTCTCATCACTCTCTCCTATTTCTAATTACCACTGCCTGAAATCATGGCTTTAATTTGTTATATGGATATTTACACGTGTAAATAAGTGTTACTCACTCAGTAGTGTCTGACTCTTTGTGACCCCATGGACTGTAGCCTGCCAGGATTCTCTGCCGATGGAATTCTCCAGGCAAGAATACTGCAGTGGGTTGCCATTCCCATCTCCAGGGTATCTTCCTGATCCAGGGCTCGAACCCAGGTTTCCTGGATTGCAGGCAGATTCTTTATTGTCTGCATCACCAGGGAAGCCCTCACCTGTATGTATGTGTATGTATATATATATACACACACACACATAAGGTATGTATACATACAAATACATAAGCACTACAAACATAAGTGTAGATTATGTGGATTTTTGCCCAGATTAAATATTAAGTTTTGTGAATTTTGGGTCAATATTTTTGTCTTGTTCACCCCTGTATCCCCAGTGCCTGGCCCATTGTAGTTCTCAATAGATTCTTACTAAATGAGAAAGCAAATCTCTCCCGGCAGCCCCTGCTCTTATCTGATTTCTGCATTTGCTGATCTTGCATCCCCCCTTCCTCTAATAGAATATTGACAATTTTCAGGACTGAAATGACCCTGAAAAGTCCAGTCTCCTGCCTGCAGACAAGACTATGCCTGAGCCATTTATGATCTATAGTGTCCCCCATCCAAAAAATGTGTTCATGGATCTCCTGAGTGGTACATGAATCAGCATGAAAAGCTATGACAAACCTAGAGAGCATATTAAAAAGCAGAGACATTACTTTGCTGACAAAGGTCCATATAGTAAAAGCTATGGTTTTTCCAATAGTCATGTATAGATGTGAAAGCTGGACCATAAAGAAGACTGAGCACTGAAGAATTGATGCTTTCGAACTCTGGTGCTGGTGAAGACTCTTGAGAATCCCCTGGTCTGCAAGGAGATCCAACCAGTCAATCCTAAAGGAAATCAGTCCTGAATATTCATTGGAAAAACTGTTACTGAAGCTGAAGCTCCAATACTTTGGCTACCTGATGCAAAGAACTGGCTCATTGGAAAAGACCCTGATGCTGGGAGAGACTGAGGGCAGGAGAAGAAGCAGGTGATAGAGGATGAAATGGTTGGATGGCATCACTGACTCAATGCGCGTGAGTTTGAGCAAACTCCAGGAGATAGTGAAGGACAGGGAAGCCTATCATGCTGCAGTCCATGGGGTTGCAAAGAGTCAGGTATGCCTTAGCAACTGAGCAACAACAATATGACCCAGCAGGGAGGAAGTTTCATTCCTGAAGTTAGTATTTCTCTGCTTTGCAAAGTAGAAAGCAGAAGAAAGTCCTGATATATGGCAAAGTAGCTTTCAAGTCCAGATGACTAGTGTCTGTCTAAAATGTCATGTTGAAGAATTTTAGGCTTTTATGTGCTCTGTACTCTCTCTTTAAAAAAAAAAAAAATCAATCTTGGGATTGGTTAGCAGGGTCTGCATGAGCAGAGGATAGAGGGATGATGATTTTATGTATTTGCAGTTCCTAAAAGCATGGCTTTTCCCCTAGATTGACAACTACATCATTCTGCCTGTTTTTGGTCATGTCACAAAAAGATTGTGGGTTAAAGAACTGGGCCACTACTTTTCCTATACCTCGTACTGAAATGCTTTAACTTGCTGTTACGTTCCCTAATAATCTATAAAACACTAGATTCCATTACTTCCCAAACTTTCAAACCAAATCTGTAAGTAAATAATATCTAACAGGCAAGAGAAAAAAAAAACAAAAACAGACCAAGACAAGAGACAAGTGAATCCCCAGATGTGAACATGATATTCTAAGTTGCAAGACTAGGTCCTCGGTCTCTGAGGATGTGTTTAAAGAGTCAAGACTGCATCTCTAGATCGGTTTGTCTCTTCATGGACTCATATTTCTAACCTGCTCCTATACCAGGGCTTCCCCAGTGGCTCAGACAGTAAAGAATCCTCCTGCAATGTGGAGACCTGGGATGGATACCTGGATTTGGAAGATCCCCTGGAGGAGGGAATGGCAACCCACTCTAGTATTCTTGCCTGGAGAATCCCCATGGGCAGAGGAGCCTGGCGAGCTTATGTCCATGGGGTCACAAAAAGTCAGGCATGACTGGGTGACTAAGCACACACAGTGCTGGTTGTTGCTTGGGCAACTCAAGCTCAACACATCCAAAACAAAATGAAACCTTATGATCTACTTCCACAACATGCAAAGGCTGCTTCTCATTTTCCTGAGCCACTCAATAAATATATTTTTAGGGCCTTTTTATGTACTATATACCATTCCAGGCACTGGGCCACAGAAGTGAATGATGCAGATGAGTTCTCTGCTCTCATGGGCAAGACTACCAGATTATACAATGGTTAAGAGGCACCAATCACATTGTATTCTTTGTAAACAGGGCTGTTGAGTGGTGAAACTTGGTGACCCTTCTCCTGGAACTGAACTTCTAGAAAGGAACATAGGGAAGAAATGTGTCTACAGTAAATAGAAAAGAAAAAAAAAAAAAAAACCTTTTCAGATACTGGTGAGAAGTCTTATGTAGAAAATAAAGTGATGGAGTACAGAGTGGGTAGCATTGGGCCACATTACATGGGAACACCAGGGAAGGGAAGACACGGTTGAGGAGATGATGTGACTGGAGATCCAAGTTGTGACAAGGAGTCAGCTGTGTAAAGACTGGGGCAGAGTATTTCACGCAGGGATGTCAACGAGTACAACATTCAGAAGGTGGCAGCAAGCCTGATTATTGAGACACACAATTGGGAGCCCTGTGGTTGCAGAGAAAGAGTAAGACAACAGTGGCAGGAGGTGAGATCTGAAAACGGGACCACATCAGGGTGGAACTTGCAGGACACAGCAGGAATTTGGCTTTTGTTCTAGATCTATGGAACGCCACCGGAGATCTTGAACTGGCATGCCTCATTCATCCAGTTCACTGTTTTAGCTGGCATCACCCAGTTGCCCAACCCATCTGGGTTTCTCTCTCCCCATCTGGGTGGTCACCAAGCCTTGTTTATTCTCTCCCTTAAATGTCTCTCAAATTATCCCTTTTTCATTTCATTCCCCATGCTCTAGCCATTTCTCATCTAAACTTTCCCAGAAGGCCTTCTAGGGGACTTCCCTGCCCCAGTCTCTCCCAGAACTTTTCGACCTTGATGCTGTCAACCAAAGTAAAGTCCCCTGTCTAGAAACCTTATCTTAGTCTCTTCTGCCCATTGGTTAGGGGTCAAATCCAAGCATCACTCCCAGCTTCTTAATACTCTCCCTCTTCAAACACACATCGTACTTCTAGGCTCACTGAACTCCTTGCTTTACAGGGAACATTCTTTATGTGCCCGTATTTATGTATGCTCTTCCACCTCCCTGGAATGCCATTCTCTATTTGGCCATTGGCAATCCATCCTTTAAGATTCATCTCAAATGCCACTTCTTCTGAGAAGGCTTTCTTGATTTCATCCCATGTCAGATCCCGAGTACACGTCTCCCATAGTTCTTGCCAAGTTGGGTTCAGAGTTCTCTGGACACAGGGCCAATGCCTTTAATCTTGGAAGCTCCTGGGGGCAGAGATCATAGCTTATGTCTCTAAGAATGTCAGGGCCAACTAGATGTTCAAGAAATAATGAACTTAACAGAGGCACCCCATAACCCACAGAGACCCCTACAGAGAAGGAGGAGGACATGTGCCATTTTCTACAGTGTCCTGAAAGACCATTCTTGGGTGCAGCAGCCAGCAATCCACAACTTTTCAAATGCTGGTATCCAAGCTGTTCAACTGCCAATTGGAATCCAGGCAAGGAAGAGATGCTGTCCTTCTTTCCCAGCGTCTCCGGAACCCATCAAGTTAAATCAGCCTGCAACAACCACACAAAGGACTAGATAATTTGTAACCACTCATCATAGCACTTGTTAAGTCAAGCTAATGACCAGGTTACTTTAACAACACACATCCACGTGGACAGATACAAGTATCACTAAGACGTGCATGTCTGACTGCTACCATGTTCAGAAAAAGACAGCAAATCCAGGACCAAAAAGATACCAAATCTAGGACCACAAATCTAAACCAGGAAGAGCCCCAAATAGATATTCAAGAAGATTCTAAACAAAGCAGGCACTGGGCTAAGAATATTAATCTACACTCTCAAATTTCTGCCTTTTTCCTTTTTCATAGCCCACAAAACACCATCGAGAATGAATGAATACTTACTGGCAAATAAAAATTATTTAGATTATAATAATCATCAATATTTACTCAATACAAGCCTGGGAAGCATGATAAAAATGAAAATGTGACACCAAGACTCAATATGCTTAAATATAATAGGATAGGAGAGAGATGATATAGAGCTTTATTGTCTGAAAGGAAGGTCTTGGAGAAGAGATAGCCAAAGGTCCCCCTTTTAAATGGGGAAACTGAGGCCCAGACTGAGGAAGAGACTGACTTATGGGCATTCAGCTTTTTACAGCAAGAAGAGAACATATACACCCAGGTATCGCCAATACAAGGTGAACTGGGCAAAGAACCAGTAGGTAGCTTTGGAAAAGCAGCATGAGAACAAGACCCAGAAGGTGGAGAGATTTATTCCACTTGGACTCCAGGAAAGGGTTTCCCTGGTGGCTCAGAGAGTAAAGAATCTGTCTGCAATGAAGGAGACCCAGGTTCAATCCCTGGGTCAGGAAGATCCCCTGGAGAAGGGAATGGCAACCCACTCCAGTATTCTTGCCTGGAGAATCCCATGAACAGAGGAGCCTGGTGGGCTACAGTCCATGAGGTCACAGCATTGGACACGACTGAGCGACTAAGCGTGCAAATCACAGAATCCAGGAAAGGCTTCAGGGACAGAAATCATGCCAACAGGGCCTTGGGGTGGAGAAGATTCTGACAAATTTGGAGGAAAGCCACTCTATGGCAGAGAGACAGGTAGATTAGAGAACAGGAGAAGCAGAGAAAAAAATGGTCCTGAGACTCCCAGGAACTTGCTCCAGGTGTGATCCAGCCAGATGAGTGAATGTAGAGAGGCACACTGCAGTTTCCCAGTTGCCAATATGGACCTTCACCTTGACCATCATCATCTCCCACTTGGACTTTGTAATTATGTCTACTTTTGGTCCTTACAGTACATTCTTCACCTTCCAGACCACATGACATTTTAAAAGTATGAACTAGATCCCATCATTCTCCTGATTACAGTTTCCCTATCATTTCCCACTGTACTTAGACTAAAACCCCAATTCTTATCTCATTGTAATTTCTCTGAGCTTGGACTCTTTACAAATTTCTCCTTGCTTATTACATTCCAGCCCCTCTAAAGCTCCTTTCTGCTCCTCAGATATGCAAAGGTCCTTCTAAATCAGGGTCTTTGCACTCACTGTTTCCTCTGCATTGAAATCTTACCTGCAAAGCCTCCTATGGCTGGTTTCCTCTGAATTCAGAATGCCACCTGTTCAAATAAAACCACTTCATCATTCTGTATCATCAACTTCTTTCCCACATCCCAGCTACTCTTGTACCACATCCATCTGTTCTGTTTCCTTCTTGGCACTTACTAAGCTATAGTTTAACTCTATTAACTACTTCAATGGGATGAATATCCGATAAAAATGTCTAGGGACATTGAGAATCCACAATAAATTAAAATCAGATCCCTACCTCACACCATACACCAAAGTTAATTCTAGGTAAATCAGTCATTTAAATGTTAAAGGCAAAAATTTTAAGAGTTTTAAATAAAATGTAGGGGAAAAAAATTTTTTTTCCACGAATGCTGGATGGGTACAATTTTCTTACACAAGATCAAAATAATGATAGTAGTAGTAATTACAATAATAATCATAATCACAGAGCATTAATAACCATGACTATGTTAAAATTAATTTCTGTTCATCAGAAACAACAAAGAGTGGGGGAATACCACAAACTGGAAATCAATAATCAATCAATAAAACTTGAGTACTTAGAATATTTAAAGATCTTTTGAAAATTAAGGAGACTATGAAATACAATTCAATAGAAAAATAAGCAAAAGATATGAACAGGAACTTCACAGAGGAGGAAACATAAATGGCTCACAAAGAATGGACCACATGTTCAACCTCAGTAGTAAACAGAGGAAAAAAAACTATAGTGAAGACCCTTTTTCTACCCACTAGATTGGCTAAATATTAATAGTAATAAAATCAAGTTTCAATGAGGATGTGAGGTGGTAGAAACTCAGCAATTTGGAAGTATAAGTAAATTACTAGAAATAATCAGAAAGTCAATCTGATAGCATCTAATTAGAAAGGTACAAATATTATTAATAAGACCTAAAATTTCAATTTACCTAGCATATATATTTTTATATAGCACCATATATATAAATATTCTCCACCTACCATATATATTCCAGAGGCATGTCTGTGAATAGTTGTAATAATTTTGTTTATAATTGCTCAAACAGGAAAAACCTAAATACACAGAAGAATGTGTATTTCTGCCCATACACAGAAGAATGAATACATAAATGATGGAATATGCACATAATGAAATATTATCCAGCAGCAAAAATGAATAAGCTACAGTTATTTGCATCAGTGAGGGAGGGAAGTGGGCAAGGTAGAGATGAAACAAGATTGGCCATGAGCTGATGACGGCTGCAGCTGGGTGATGGGTCCATGCAGGGTTATTATCAATTCTCTCCACTTCTGTACACATTGAAATTTCCCACCGCTTATTATGATCTGCTTATGTTTTTATGCTTCCCTAGTGGTTCAAATGGTAAAGAATCTTCCTACATGTGGGATACCCAGGTTCGATCCCTGGGTCAAGAAGATCCCCTGGAGAAGGGAATGTCTACCCACTCTAGTATTCTTGTCTGAAGAATTCCATGGACAGAAGAGCCTGGCGGGCCCCAGTCCATGGGGTTGCAAAGAGTCGGACATGACTGAGTAACTAACACTTTCACTTTATGTGTGTTCATATACACTGGCATATTTTGTTTACATTTGTGGGAGTGAGGAGGCAGTGGGGAGAGACTGGAGAGAAGCACACAGGGAACCACAACCATATTGGCAACATCCTAGTCCTTAATTTGAGTGGTGAGTACATGGTGTTTATTACTATTATACTTCACAACCTCAATAGGTGTTACATAATTATACTTGTGATATCTTCTTTATAGTTAAAAAATGAGGGGAGAAAAAGAAGCAAGGAAACAACAGAGTGAGGTAATTGGGCCCAGCCTTCTACTCCTAAACTTGAGATGGCTAAGAGTTTCCCCCATTCTACAGATAAGGAAACTGAGTCTCACAATGGCTACACACTAAAGGAGCATCCATGCAGGCGTCTACAAAAGGGTAAAGAACACAGGGTGTCTGGGAACCAGAGATGTGACTCCAGAGCCTCTGTCCATCTCTAAAGATGGTATTTGGAACACGGGCTTCAACCACAGTGGCCAAAGCTGTCAGGACACAAGGCTGCCGTAGCCTCATACGTGGCTGCCATCCCCAAATAGGCCGGCTCCGATTCTGCTCGTTCTTTGAACATAAACCAAAATGAGATTGCCCCGCCCACCTGGGAGCCTGGGAGCACATCCACAGAGGGTCTGGGCAAGCAGGTGACCAGAGCCAAACCAACTTGCAAGTTCCTGAAACTTGCAAGTTTCAGAGCTGTGCCCGTAGTGGCTTATCAGCTTTGCCTGCAGGGAGTTCTGCGAGGGAGCACGATCCTGGACAAATACTGCCCTTCTTCCCGCTGAGTAACTGGCCCGTGGGAGCCCCTGTAGCCCTTGCCTCCTCACCCTCTCCCTCCCAGTTTTAATTGCCCTCACAAAGGCGCACCCCCACGACCTGACGCATCTCATCGGCAGTCACAAAGGCAAAGGAACCCCAGGTTACGGCCACAATGCAGCCTCAGCTCTGCCCCATTGTGCCCGGCCCCCGGCAGTGGTCTCAGAGCCGTCGGGGGTCTTACATATCTCATACGTGCAGCAAAGTGGGGGAACAATGTGACAAATTATGAACAAGCTCAGAGCCGAGCCTGCGGAATTCTTCCCTTTGTGAGCCTGCATCACGTGTCAGCTGGGCGGCTGGGCCGAGGAGGGGACCAGGGGTGGGGGACATCACAGCAGCAGGAGGCCAGCCCAGCGCTGGAACACTTTCACTCTTGGGAACGCTGCCTCTACCCTGCTTGCTCGCGTGCGCGCGCGCGCTCGCTCTCTCTCTCTCTCAGTTTACAAGGGAAAATAAAATTATTCTGACCCTACTTTTTTTAAGATCTAAATATTCCACCAATACTATCCTTGCTAAAGAAAACCAAACATCCAAGCAAATTTTGAGTGTCTATTCTCCCAAGAGCCAAAGCGGAAAAAAGCACCAGGGATGTGAGTGATGATACTTTGTTTCTAATATTTAATAGTTCCTCCTCCTAAAGAGCCTGACTTTCCTTAACTTCCTGGAAGTGGAAATGTTAGTTTCTCTGTGGTATCTGACTCTTTGCGACCCCATGGACTGTAGCCCACCAGGCTCCTCTGTCCATGGGATTCTCTAGGCAAGAATACTGGAGTGGGTTGCCATACCTTTCTCCAAAGGATCTTCCTGACCCAGGAATAGAACCCAGGTCTCCTGCATCGTAAGCGGATTCTTTACCATCTGGGCCACTAGGGAAGCCCAAACCTCCTGGTGCCTCCATTTCCTCATCAGTTAACAAAAGTGAAGAACCCAACATTGTTCAATGAGTTCCAACTTCATACAACTGTCATAGGATTCAACATCTATGAAGGGCTTAGAAGAGTGTCTGGTACAGAGAAAACCCTCAGTGTGGAGTGGGGTTATTATTGTTTACGGTAGTATGAGTAGAAATATGCACCCTGTGATGATCTGAGCCATTTACCCTCCACCCCTCCCTTTGTAGCAGGTTCTCTATAAGAGGGGCCATCTCTGATGCCTCTCGTATACCTCAAAGTGCCTAGTGAGGGGCTGCTGCTGCTACTGCTGCTAAGTCGCTTCAGTCGTGTCCGACTCTGTGCGACCCCATAGACGGCAGCCCACCAGGCTCCCCCATCCCTGGGACTGAGGGCCAGGGCACTAGAATTCTCAATGAACATCTGTTTCTGACTCGTTACAAGGTGACCTGCAAAAGAAGACTCTCCATTACCATCTCTGGTGCTGAAACAACTTCCTGGATGAGAATGCTGTGTAGCACCTGAAAGGTTTCTCTCAAGTTCCCTTTACAAGTTGTATTCAGTTCAGTTCAGTTCAGTCGCTCAGTCGTGTCTGACTCTTTGCCATCCCATGAATTGCAGCACGCCAGGCTTCCCTGTCCATCACCAACTCCCGGAGTTCACTCAGACTCACGTCCATCAAGTTGGTGATGGCATCCAGCCATCTCATCCTCTGTCGTCCCCTTCTCCTCCTGCCCCCAATCCCTCCCAGCATCAGAGTCTTTTCCAATGAGTCAACTCTTCACATGAGGTGGCCAAAGTACTGGAATTTCAGCTTTAGCATCATTCCTTCCAAAGAAATCCCAGGACTCGTCTCCTTCAGAATGGACTGGTTGGATCTCCTTGCAGTCCAAGGGACTCTCAAGAGTCTTCTCCAACACCACACTTCAAAAGCATCAATTCTTCGGCCCTCAGTCTTCTTCAAAGTCCAACTCTCACATCCATACATGACCACAGGAAAAACCATAGCCTTGACTAGACGGACCTTTGTTGGCAAAGTAATGTCTCTGCTTTTGAATATTTTATCTAGATTGGTCATAACTTTCCTTCCAAGGAGTAAGCGTCTTTTAATTTCATGGCTGCAGTCACCATCTGTAGTGATTTTGGAGCCCAGAAAAAGAAAGTCTGACACTGTTTCCACTGTTTCCCCATCTATTTTCCATGAAGTGATGGGACCAGATGCCATGATTTTCTTTTTCTGAATGTTGAGCTTTAAGCCAACTTTTTCACTCTCCACTTTCACTTTCATCAAGAGGCTTTTTAGTTCCTCTTTACTTTCTGCCATAAGGGTGGTGTCATCTGCATATCTGAGGTTATTGATGTTTCTCCCAGCAATCTTGATTCCAGCTTGTGCTTCTTCCAGTCCAGCGTTTCTCATGATGTACTCTGCATATAAGTTAAATAAACGGGGTGACAATATACAGCCTTGACGTACTCCTTTTCCTATTTGGAACCAGTCTGTTGTTTCATGTCCAGTTCTAACTGTTGCTTCCTGACCTGCATACAAATTTCTCAAGAGGCAGATCAGGTGTTCTGGTATTCCCATCTCTTTCAGAATTTTCCACAGTTTATTGTGATCCACACAGTCAAAGGCTTTGGCATAGTCAATAAAGCAGAAATAGATGTCTTTCTGGAACTCTCTTGCTTTTTCCATGATCCAGCAGATGTTGGTAATTTGATCTCTGGTTCCTCTGCCTTTTCTAAAACCAGCTTGAACATCAGGAAGTTCATGGTTCACCTATTGCTGAAGCCTGGCTTGGAGAATTTTGAGCATTACTTTACTAGCGTGTGAGATGAGTGCAATTGTGTGGTAGTTTAAGCATTCTTTGGCATTGCCTTTCTTTGGGATTGGAATGAAAACTAACCTTTTCCAGTCCTGTGGCCACTGCTGACTTTTCCAAACTTTCTGGCATATTGAGTGCAGCACTTTCACAGCATCATCTTTCAGGATTTGGAATAGCTCAACTGGAATTCTATCACCTCCACTAGCTTTGTTCATAGTGATGCTTTCTAAGGCCCACTTGACCTCACATTCCAGGATGTCTGGCTCTAGGTGAGTGATCACACCATTGTGATTATCTGGGTCATGACGATCTTTTTTGTACAGTTCTTCTGTGTATTCTTGCCATCTCTTCTTAATATCTTCTGCTTCTGTTAGGTCCATACCATTTCTGTCCTTTATCGAGCCCATCTTTGCATGAAATATTCCTTTGGTATCTCTGATTTTCTTGAAGAGATCTCTAGTCTTTCCCATTCTGTTGTTTTCCTCTATTTCTTTGCATTTGATAGGAAAGTGAAAGAGGGGGAGAGAATCAAGGTTTAACAATACCTCTTGTCCTTGAGGATTAGAAACCTGAAAAATATTCTTCTTAGTAGCAGAATAGTAGAAGAAGGTGGTACACTATTCTTCAAATTAGCAATAGACACAGTAAGCTGGCAGCACACTGTCTTCTCTTAAAGGGTCAGAATAAATACTCGTGGGTTTGGGCAACTAATGGAGTTCCTTTCTTGAGGAATTCAGTTCAGTTCAATCACTCAGTCATGTCGAACTCTTCGTGACCCCATGGACCGCAGCATGCCAGTCTTCGCCATCCTTCGCCAAATCCCCGAGCTTACTCAAACTCTTTTCCATCAAGTTGGTGATGTCATCCAGCCATCTCATCCTCTGTCATCTGCTTCTCCTTCTGCCTTCAATCTTTCCCAGCATCAGAGTCTTTTCCAATGAGTCAGTTCTTTGCATCAGGTGGCCAAAGTACTGGAGTATCAGTTTCAGCATCAGCCAGGACTGATTTCCTTTAGGATTGACTGGTCTGATCTCCTTGCAGTCCAAGGGACTCTCAAGAGTCTTCCCCAACACCACAGTTCAAAAGCATCAATTCTTCAGCCCTCAGCTTTCTTTATAGTCCAACTCTCACATCCATACATGACTACTGGAAAAACCATAGCTTTAACTAGATGGATCTTTGTTGGCAAGGTAATATCTTTGCTTTTTAATATGCTGTCTAGGTTGGTCATAGCTTTTCTTCAGCAGCAAGTATCTTTTAATTTCATGGCTGCAATCACCATCTGCAGTGATTTTGGAGCCCAAAAAAATAAAGTCTGACACCGTTTCCATTGTTTCTCCATCTATTTGCCATGAAGTAATGGGACCAGATGCCATGATCTTCGTTTTCTGAATGTTGAGTTTTAAGTCAACTTTTTCACTCTCCTCTTTCACTTTCATCTAGAGGCTCTTTAGTTCTTCTTTTCTTTCTGCCATAAGGGTGGTGTCATCTGCATATCTGAGGTTATTGATATTCCTCCCAGCAATCTTGATTCCAGCTTGTGCTTCATCCAGCCCAGCATTTCGCATGATGTACTCTGCATATAAGTTAAGTAAGCAGGGTGACAATATACAGCCTTGACGTATTCCTTTCCCAATTTGGAACCAGTCTGTTGTTCCTTGTCCAGTTCTAACTGTTGCTTCCTGACCTGCAACCAGATTTCTCAAGAAGCAATTCAGGTGGTCTGGTATTCTCATCTCTTTAAGAATTTTCCACAGTTTGTTGTGATCCGCACAGTCAAAGTCTTTGGTGTAATCAATAAAGCAGAAGTAGATGTTTTTCTGGAACTCTCTTGCTTTTTCGATGATCCAACGGATGTTGGCAATCTGATCTCTGGTTCCTCTGCCTTTTCTAAATCCAGCTTAAACATCTGAAAGTTCATTGTTCATGTATTGTTGAAGCCTGGCTTGGAGAATTTTGAGCATTACTTTACTAGCATGTGAGATGAGTGCAATTGTGTGGTAGTTTGAGCGTTCTTTGGCATTGCCTTTCTTTGGGATTGGAATGAAAACTGACCTTTTCCAGTCCTGTGGCCACTGCTGAGTTTTCCAAATTTGCTGGCATATTGAGTGCATCATTTTCACAGCATCATCTTTTAGGATTTGAAATAGCTCAACTAGAATTCCATCACCTCCACTAGCTTTGTTCATAGGGATGTTTCCCTAAGGTCCACTTGACTTCACATTCCAGGATGTCTGGCTTTAGGTGAGTGATCACACCATCATGGTTATCTGGGCCATGAAGATCTTTTTTGTATAGTTCTGTGTATTCTGACCACCTCTTCTTAATATCTTCTGCTTCTGTTAGGTCCATACCATTTCTGTTCTTTACTAAGAAATAGAGGAAAACAATAGAATGGGAAAGACTAGAAATCTCTTCAAGAAAATTAGAGATACCAAGGGACTATTTCATGCAAAGTTGGGCACAATAAAGGACAGAAATGGTATGGACCTTCTTGAGGTATGGACCTTCTTGAGGTATGGACCATTACCTGGGGTGCATGTTTTTAATGTAGCCAGTTGGAAACTGTGCATTTCAAAAAGCAGAACTGAGCACACAGTGTAGAGACTGATAGAGGAAACATCTGCAGCTCAGTTTAGAGCTATACATGCAATTACAAAATTTCTACAACTCTTTTCAGACATGGTTACTGAATAACACCGATATGTCCTATGTCAGGCTATTTGATGAGGGAAAGAATGCAGGTCCTGTCCTCCAGAATGTGTCATCTCACTGAGAAGTCATGTAGCTAGGAAATGGTCATGTATCTAGGAAATGATCAGCAGTCACTCAAGGCTGACAATAATTCAATTCCCTGTAGAATCTGAAACCATAAAGATGTTCTGCAATGGAGGAGGCAGGTAGCTCCTTCTGGCAAAGGCTCCAAGGAACAAGAGCGACAGGGAGGACTGCAGAATTTGGAGGGAGAAAAGGAAGAGCCCAGAAGGCTCAGATATTGTGAAAACTCAACACAATTGCTTTTGTTTCCTGTCTATGACTGTGGCAGCCATCACTAATCAATCATCACTCATCAGTCATCACTAATCAATCAGGCCACCCTTGCCGCTTGCTTCCCAGTCCAGTCTAGGCTTCAGAATCCTTCTCAAAACAGCATTCTAGGTAAGCATCCCCAGCTATTCAGGGTGAAGTCATAAGGTAAAACGTTTTGTCCTGCTGAGTGAGGGGAAGTGAGATGAGTAAACACACAAGCCTGAGAGGAGATTTGGGTGCTCAAGAAGCTTCGATCATTAGCGAAGTTTCTTAGATGCCAGGAGTTGATGGAGACAGATCTGTAGGCTGGTGGAAATTCAGTAGTGCCTTAACTGCCCCATTTTCTCTAAATAATGGTGAGGGGTAGGATAAGAAGTCATCACCTGTATTTCTGACAAATCAATGTACATTTTCAATTTTTTGTTTATTTTTTATAAGTTTTACTTTATTTTGGCTGCACAGGACCTTTGTGCAGGCACACGGGTTTTTCTCTAGTTGCAATGAATGTGCGGGCTTACTTGCCTCACAACAGTGGGATCTTAGTTCCCCAACCAGAGATCCAACCCATGTCCTTTGCGCTGGAAGGCGAATTCCTAACCACCGGACCACCAGGGAAGTCTCTTGAGACACGTTTGAAATGAAACGCGGCAAGCTGTAAAGCACTGGCATGCTGCTTACAAACAACCATGTATCCTTCGGGATGCTACTGCGATGTGAACAAAGTACCGCAAGAATAGTACGTCACAACCCGTTGCATCTGTAGTTGAGTGAAAGCCAGCAAGAGGCATGGACAGGTGGGGAGACAGAACTTCCCTTAGAGGATAAATTAACAACTTTGTGGCAGCCCCTAACGCTGCCCTGTACCCTACTTCCTGCTCTGTCAGAACAGGGCAGATCTCCAGGCTGGGGCTCAGCTGTCTGATTCTGTTTCTGGATTTGATGGGAGCTGCTGAGTACTCTGACTGCTCTGCCCTGCCCAGAACACCAGCCAGCACAGGCTGAGGCTTGGAATTCCATGCAGCCTCGCACTTTTTTTGACCACATCAGAGAAGAAACATGCCTCTGCTTCCCCTTCCTCCTCTCCCTTCCCCAGTGTAGCACTTCCGCACCTCCCCTGCTTGATGAGAGAGGATGCTGTCATGGTCCCTGGGACCCACAGGCGCTAATGAAGGCAGAGACCTAGCTTATGGCAATAGAATTCTGCCAAGTCTAAAAATCCTCCATAACTGCAGATGGCTCTTTCTCCATTCCAGACAAAGCCTCCTTCACGAAACTAGGATGGCTTTGATTGCTTGCACTCTACACACTCAGGGATTCACCTAAGAAACAAAACCCCAAGAGAAAGAATCTTCAGGCCAAGCACATATCTATCCCCTAGACACCAGTTTTGTCAGGCAGCTTCCCTCCCACCCTCCGCATTCCAAGGGAGATTATTAATTGTCCCCAGGAGAGGAGGCCAACTAAAAGGAAGATCCCCAGTTGAGATGCAAATCCCACAAAAGAAGCCATTGCCTCTCCCCACCGTTTGCCGGATCAACGTGAGCCAGAAGTCTGGCTGACCATGAAGAAAAGCATCACTTACAGGAAGCGTAGCCGCTGCCCCGAACTCTGGATAAGGATTTTGTTTTATTTTAGGAAGACAAAGATGGCTTTTTTGTTTAGCCTGAAATTACAAGGTGCGTAATCTTCCCTTTCTCCTCTGCTGGCAAATGGAGGCTTTCACACCAAATTTTGTTTTCCGACAAGAGAAGGAGCAATCATTGGCTTCCTTGTATAGCCCCAAGGACCCCCCATCCCACCCCACCCCCCGTCCAAGCCCCCAGCTTTTGTGTTTATTGGAGGTCTCAGACAGTCCCCTGGCAAATAGCTTTCAGCAAGGTTATCCGGCCAGTCACAGCCTTCAAGGAATAAATATCTAACACCTTGTTCCCTTTGGCGGTTCAAAAGCCACTGTCAGAGGGGTACACTGGTGGTTTTTAAAAAGGCTATAATTCATATGCAAACGAGAGGGGGATTTTCATGATTTCATAATAAAATGTTGAAACGCTTTGATCGCGAGTTGTAAGGAGGTGTGAAACAGTGCCTCCAGAAACAGACAGATATTTGTGTAAGCATCCTTTATGTATTGCCAGTGCGGAATAATAACATATCAAAGCCCCAACTTACCTCATCTGCCTGGTACAGCCAAGGCATAAATAAAGGGGAACAATGGAATTACTATTACTCACTCACTGAGAGCCAGCGACATCACTGTATCCTTTATAATTGCTGGCAAGAAGATTAATGTTTTGTTAAATATCAGAGCAAGGTCACAAGGGGGCTTGCAGGCCTGTCTAAACATCTAGTCTTTAAGCTGCTTCTCTTTCACTTGCTCTTTTTTGAGGAAATGAACTTGTAGCATTTCCTCTAATTATGGTGATTTTTGCTTTTGAAAGCAGGTCTACATCACCACCTCGCTCCAAACACTCTCTCACACACACACATGCACACACCCATGCACACCCGAACACGCCTTCCCCAAACGATTTTTGGGGACAAGCTTGATTTAGCTACAGCATATGGGCAATGTTGTTGTGCGGCGACCTTGCCCTTTTAACCAACGTGGATAATTCATTGCCTGTCACTGAGGCCCAAAGCCACGGGGCTTATGCTTAAGAGATCGACTTTATTGGGGTCCTCCGGGGACTCCCTATCAAAGACCGCTAGCATCCTTCGCTGCACTTCTGTTATGTTTAGCCCATACACCCGTCCATACAGATGTTTCCAACAGCAAACAGTTCATGACCCAGAAAGAACAAAATATTTTGGCTTTTCCTGCCTTTCAGCACCTGTTCAAACCAAAGGGCCTTCGGAGCTCTGCACACAGATCGGAAGACCCAGCCAGCAACTGGAGAGAGGGTGCGTCATGGCTGGAGCCAACATGACAGATCCAGGCCCCTCCACGCGGTGACCCTTAACTCCCAAAAGTGTCAGAGGGAGACGAATAGCAGATCCCACAGTGGGGTCGACCAGCTTCATGCAGAGGCTCACATGTATACCTGTCAGCTTGTTTCTACTACGTCAGAAATTAACCCAGAAACTCCACATCCATCCTGCCACCATTTCAGTCTGTATGTTTCAGGGCAATGCCGTGGCTTTGGTACAGCATCTGGCTCGAGTCTTCTGCCATTCATGCAATTTCAGCAGCTCTGTGGCAGAGTTCAGAGGTCCTTTTAGGGACTTGGGACAGCTCCCTGGGGATGGCAGAGGTCCTGACATTTTCCCAAAGAGAACCAGCACTTAGAGGGCTTGGGACCAACAAGATCTTACAAATAAGGCTCAGCACACAGTAGGAAGCCCTCAGGGGGAACTCTCGCCTGGGCAGAATCTGACAGGAGAGGCGTTGTGGAAGTTGCCCAGGGGGTACAGGGACCACCTCTCCAGGACTTGTTTATCTCAGCACTCCATGCCCTTTGTCTGGGGAAAGGGTTTTAAAGTTGCCAACCCCAATTTTAAGGAGATTTGCTTATTTATTTGTTTTTTTTTCCCTTGCAGCTCAAGAAGGAATTAAGAAGTAAAAGAGACAGCTTGGAATGAAGGTGGGTGTAGGAGGCAATTCAGTGTGAAAGGGAGGATGCCCTGACTCAGGGAACTTGCCTCAGCTTCACCAGTCTCAGTGACAGTCAGGGCAGTAGAGGCACAATTACCACAAGCCCTCTCACATGAAGCAGAGCCATGACCTCCAGATCATACAGGTGGTTGTACTTCGTGTATACTGCAGCCCTTCAGTAAACATTCTAGATCAGTAAGGGGCTGGCTGCCTGGCTAGCTGGTTGCCTGGCTGGCTGGACGCTTGGATGGATGACTGTAGAGATTCGATGCAAGGTTGATTAAACAATCACTCGGCTACACCAAGGACTGGCAAACCATGACCTACCATCCAAGTCCAACTGGCCACCTGTTTTTGTAAATGAAGTTTTATGGGGACACAGCTGTGACCATTCATATATGCACTGTCTGCTTTCATGATACAAGGTAGAATTCAAGAATTGCTCCAGAAGCAAAATAGCCTGCAAGTCTAAATTATTTCCTATCTGGCCCTTTACAGAAGAAGTTCACCAGCCCCTGAGCTATACTATAAGTAAACTTTCTGAGTTTTCACATAGTTTGATCTCTGTCTTTTCTTTGTCGTCATTGTTTAGCTGATAAAATCATAGCAAGTAAGACCATATTTTATATCCTTTTTAACCTATATAAGTTCTAATAAACATGCTGGCCATATTTATTAGACTAACTAAATAAGCTGTATTGGTAGAGTAAGACCAGTCAACTAAGCCAGTTCTTTCAGCTGGGGTTCTGTTGAAGAAAGGATAATCTCTCCCAAAGTGGGCAAAGAAAATTCAATGTGATGGACTTTTTTAAAAGAACCTATATACAAAACATTGTATTTTGTCCCTTCTGTGAAATTTAAGGAGATTTTCAGGAGTTAATTTTGAATATATAACTAAGTTTTCTTCTCATTACATTCACTTTTGGATATAAGAAATTAAAAGAGCTTGCTCCTTAAAAGAAAAGCTATGACAAACCTAGACAGCGTATTCAAAAGCAAAGACAACACTTTGCTGACAAAGGTCTAAATAGTCAAAGCTATGGCTTTTCTAGTAATCATGTATGGATGTTAGAACTGGACCACAAAGAAGGCTGAGCACTGAAGAACTGATGCTTTTGAACTGTGGTTCTGAAGAAGACTCTTGAGGGTCCCTTGGACAGCAAGGATATCAAACCATTCTATCCTAATGGAAATCAGTCATAAATATTCATTGGAAGGACTGATGCTGAAGTTGAAGCTCCAATACTTTGGCCATGTGATGCAAAGAGCCAACTCACTGGAAAAGACCCTGATGCCGAGAAAGATTGATGGTAGGAGGAGAAGGGGACAACAGAGGATGAGATGATTGGTTGGCATCACTGACTCAATGGGCATGAGTTTGAGCAAGCTCTGGGAGATGGTGATGGACAGGGAAGCCTGGTGTGCTGCAGTCCATGGGGTCACAAAGAGTCTGACATGACAGAGAAGTGAACAATAACAAAGGATATAAGAAGCTGTCCTCGTGACACTTAGGAATCTTACACCCATAATTCATAAATATGAGGGGTGAGATTATGCTCCCCTCAATGTACACATTGAATCTTCTTACTGGGTGGGAAGGACTGTTTCACTCAGCTTCCCATGCTCTGGGAGGAACATTACCATAGTCACTCAGATAAATGAATTAATTGAATATTAGTCTCCTTCCCCACATCAGTAATAAACAGCTTGTTAGGCTTCTACATTTTGTTCAGGTCTAAAAATACCTGGATCACAAGGAGAACACATGAAGTTGTCCAAGAAAGCAGAGCTACTAGAAACTCCCACATGGAAAGTTTAGCTTGAGATGACACTGCCTTGGAGAATAGTGCTATGTGTACTTGCAGAAATGGTCCCCAAGCAGGAAGGGCCATGGGAACCGGAGGTGGGGAGGCAGATATGAAGCTATGCTAGGAGACCAGAGATTATTGTTTTTAACCATCATACCTACCCTGCCACCTGAGATGCTGCCCATTCACTCCACTGAACATGGATTTATTGTGCCACTATTAAGTACCAAAAATAGACAGACAGGCATAACAAACCACTGGTAACTTCTTTCATAAGCTCATTTCATCCAAGACAGAAATTATTAACTTGGTATTCCTCAGTCAGTTCAGCCACTCAGTCATGTCCAACTCTTTGCGACCCCATAAATTGCAGCATGCCAGGCCTCCCTGTCCATCACCAGCTCCCGGAGTTCACTCAGACTCACGTCCATTGACTCTGATGCCATCCAGCCATCTCATCCTCTGTCATCCCCTTCTCCTCCTGCCCCTAATCCCTCCCAGCATCAGAGTCTTTTCCCATGAGTCAGCTTTTCGCATGAGGTGGCCAAAGTACTGGAGTTTCAGCTTTAGCATCATTCCTTCCAAAGAACACCCAGGACTGATCTCCTTTAGAATGGATTGGTTGGATCTCCTTGCAGTCCATGGGACTCTCAAGAGTCTTCTCCAACACCACAGTTCAAAAGCATCAATCCTTTAGCGCTCAGCTCTCTTCACAGTCCAACTCTCACATCCATACATGACCACAGGAAAAACCATAGCCTTGACTAGACGGACCTTTGTTGGCAAAGTAATGTCTCTGCTTTTGAATATGCTATCTAGATTGGTCATAACTTTTCTTCCAAGGAGTAAGTGTCTTCTAATTTCATGGCTGCAGTCACCATCTGCAGTGATTTTGGAGCCCAAAAAAGTAAAGTCTGACACTGTTTCCACTGTTTCCCCATCTATTTCCCATGAAGTGATGGGACCAGATGCCATGATCTTCATTTTCTGAATGTTGAGCTTTAAGGCAACTTTTTCACTCTCCACTTTCACTTTCATCAAGAGGCTTTTGAGTTCCTCTTCACTTTCTGCCATAAGGGTGGTGTCATCTGCATATCTGAGGTTATTGATATTTCTCCCGGCAATCTTGATTCCAGCTTGTGCTTCTTCCAGTCCAGCATTTCTCATGATGTACTCTGCATAGAAGTAAATAAGCAGGATGACAGTATACAGCCTTGACATAGTCTTTTTCCTATTTGGAACCAGTCTGTTGTTCCATGGCCAGTTCTAACTGTTGCTTCCTGACCTGCATACAGGTTTCTCAAGAGGCAGGTCAGGTGGTCTGGTATTCCCATCTCTTTCAGAATTTTCCACAGTTTATTGTGATCCACACAGTCAAAGGCTTTGGTGTAGTCAATAAAACAGAAATAGATGTTTTTCTGGAACTCTCTTGCTTTTTCCATGATCCAGTGGATGTTGGCAATTTGATCTCTGGTTCCTCTGCCTTTTCTAAAACCAGCTTGAAAATCAGGAAGTTCACGGTTCACATATTGCTGAAGCCTGGCTTGGAGAATTTTGAGCATTACTTTACTAGCATGTGAGATGAGTGCAATTGTGTGGTAGTTTGAGCATTCTTTGGCATTGCCTTTCTTTGGGATTGGAATGAAAACTGACCTTTCCCAGTCCTGTGGCCACTGATGACTTTTCCAAATTTGCTGGCATATTGAGTGCAGCACTTTCACAGCATCATCTTTTAGGATTTGAAATAGCTCAATTGGAATTCCATCACCTCCACTAGCTTTGTTTGTAGTGATGCTTTCTAAGGCCCACTTGACTTCACATTCCAGGATGTCTGGCTCTAGGTCAGTGATCACACCATCATGATTATCTGGGTCATGATCTTTTTTGTACAGTTCTTCTGTGTATTCTTGCCACCTCTTCTTAATATCTTCTGCTTCTGTTAGGTCCATACCATTTCTGTCCTTTATTGAGCCCATCTTTGCATGAAATGTTCCCTTGGTATCTCTAATTTTCTTGAAGAGATCTCTAGTCCTTCCCATTCTGTTGTTTTCTTCTATTTCTTTGCATTGATCGCTGAGGAGGCTTTCTTATCTCTCTTTGCTATTCTTTGGAACTCTGCATTCAGATGCTTATATCTTTCCTTTTCTCCTTTGCTTTTCGCTTCTCTTCTTTTCACAGCTATTTGTAAGGCCTCCCCAGACAGCCATTTTGCTTTTTTGCATTTCTTTTCCACTGGGATGGTCTTGATCCCTGTCTCCTGTACAATGTCGCGAACCTCATTCCATAGTTCATCAGGCACTCTATCTATCAGATCTAGTCCCTTAAATCTATTTCTCAATTCCACTGTATAATCATAAGGGATTTGATTTAGGTCATATCTGATGGTCTAGTGGTTTTCCCTACTTTCTTCAATTTAAGTCTGAATGTGGCAATAAGGAGTTCATGATCTGAACCACGGTCAGCTCCCGGTCTTGTTTTTGCTGACTGTATAGAGCTTCTCCATCTTTGGTTGCAAAGAATATAATCAATCTGATTTTGGTGTTGACCATCTGGTGATGTCCATGTGTAGAGTCTTCTCTTGTGTTGTTGAAAGAGGTTGTTTGCTATGACCAGTGCATTTTCTTGGCAAAACTCTATTAGCCTTTGCCCTGCTTCATTCCGTATTCCAAGGCCAAATTTGCCTGTTACTCCAGGTGTTTCTTCACTTCCTACTTTTGCATTCCAGTCCCCTATAATGAAAAGGACATCTTTTTTGGGTGTTAGTTCTAAAAGGTCTTGTAGGTCTTTATAGAATCATTCAATTTCAGCTTCTTCAGCATTACTGGTTGGGGCATAGACTTGGATTACTGTGATATTGAATGGTTTGCCTTGGAAACGAACAGAGATCATTCTGTCATTTTTGAGATTGCATCCAAGTACTGCATTTCAGACTCTTGTTGACCAAGATGGCTATTCCATTTCTTCTAAGGGACTCCTGCCCTCAGTAGTAGATATAATGGTCTTCTGAGTTAAATTCGCCCATTCCAGTCCATTTCAGTTTGCTGATTCCTAGAATGTCGACGTTCATGCTTGCCATCTCCTGTTTGACCACTTTCAATTTGCCTTGATTCATGGACCTAACATTCCAGGTTCCTATGCAATATTGCTCTTTACAGCATCGGACCTTGCTTCTATCACCAGTCATATCCACAGCTGGGTATTCTTTTTGCTTTGGCTCCATCCCTTCATTCTTTCTGGAGTTATTTCTCCACTGATCTCCAGTAGCATATTGGGCACCTACCAGCCTGGGGAGTTCCTCTTTCAGTATCCTATCATTTTGGCTTTTCATACTGTTCATGGGGTTCTCAAGGCAAGAATACTGAAGTGGTTTGCCATTCCCTTCTCCAGTGCACCACATTCTGTCAGATCTCTCCACCATGACCCACCCGTCTTGGGTGGCCCCACAGGCATGGCTTAGTTTCATTGAGTTAGACAAGGCTGTGGTCCTAGTGTGATTAGATTACTAGTTTTCTGTGATTATGGTTTCAGTGTGTTTGCCCTCTGATGCCCTCCCGCAACACCTACCGTCTTACTTGGGTTTCTCTTACCTTGGGCACGGGGTATCTCTTCATGGCTGCTCCAGCAAAGTGCAGCCATTGCTCCTTACCTTGGATGAGGGGTATCTCCTCATCGCTGCCCCTCCTGACCTTGAACATGGAGTAGCTCCTCTCAGCCCTCCTGCACCCGTGCAGCCTCTGCTCCTTGGACGTGGGGTTGCTCCTCTCAGCCACCGCCCCTGACCTCTGGAAGGCCCCTTGTATTCCTAGGAGCCACCAATTTCTATAGTTTCTCAGTGGGCTTCATGATCCAAGAAAGCTAATGACTGCAGGAGAGTCTATATGTACATCATGTTTATCCAACATTGTCACTGCTTTTTGCCACATCAGTATAAGAACCCTAATGGCTATCAGGTTAGGCTTCAACTTGACCCCATTAACTACTTAGAAATTCAATGCAGTGGGTAGCTTCTAAGATGGTCCTCAGTGATCCCCACCTCATATTATTTAGGCCCTCCCCATGGGTATGGAATGAACCTAGTAACTTTCTTCTAATGAGTAGAATATGGGGGAAAAAAAAAAAAAAGATGAGCTATCTCTTCTGAGGTTAGGTTTCAAAAAATTGTGATTTCCATCTTGTTCACCTTCTGTTGGCCTCTTGCTTGGTGTGTGCAGGCAGGACATCCTGAGGTTCTGGAAACCTCATGAGTTCCCAATGGGCATGTCCATTGTCTCAGAACGTCCTCACCATGGGGAGAGGCATGATCTGCAAAGGGCCCGAGTAGAGCCTATGGAACGTGCACAGATACACTCAGGCATGCATGCAGGGCCCAGATCAGAGATGCCGCTCACCTGATCAAGATGGATTCTGGGGGTGGGGTAGGGTGGGATGGGGGGAGGAGTAAGTGATGGCTTAGAGCCAGGTCTGGCACCTGGTAAAGATTCACCGAACTGCTGTCCTATTTTATTTCAGCTTCACTATGGTCTCTAGCTGTGTAAGGTCCACTGTCCTCTGAGCCTGAGACCAACTAACAGATGACAGGGAAGAAAACTTTATTTGAGTTGGAGTGCAAATAAAGCAAGTTTATTTCTTCAAAGAAAGTACGGGGGAATGATGGGATGAGAAGTCAGGGCCAGGGAGACAGGAGGCCCCACGTTCCCAGCAGCCATCGTATTCTGGATTCATAAGGTCAAACTTTACAGCCTTGTTACTACCACACTTGTTAGTCTCTACCAAAGACATGCTATCTATTTCATCTCTGCATTAAATGAGAAAAAAAAAAGGCTTCAATATTTTTCTTACAATGAGGGCTGCGAAAGAGTCATAGGTGACACAAGAATTAAAAGAGAGAAACATACTTCTAACTAGATATCACATATACAGAATTGTCTCCTGCAATGTCAGTGAGCAAAATGTGAGGTGTTCAGCTCGCCAGGAAACCAGTACTGGAAAAAGGAAAGATACACATGCAATTTGAAGTCCCTTTATACAGGGAGGAGTCTCAGGGTGAAGCCAAAGAGGAGGTCATGGTGTAAATTTAAGGAGATGCTTGCTCTCTGAGTAGTGTAAGTATGGTGTGCTACGCTTAGTCACTCTGTCGTATCCTACTCTTTGCGACCCTATGGACTGTAGCACGTCAGACTCCTCTGTCCATGGGGATTCTCCAGGAAAGAATACTTGAGTAGGTTGTCATACCCTCCTCCAGGGGAACTTCCCAACCGAGGGATCAAATCCAGATCTCAAACCCAGGTCTCCCACACTACAGGTGGATTCTTTACCATCTGAGCCACCAGGGAAGCCCAAGAATACTGGAGTGGGTAGCCTATCCCTTCTCCAGGGAATCTTCCTGACCCAGGAATTGAACCAGGGTCTCGTTCATTACAAGCAGATTCTTCACCAGCTGAGCTGCCAGGGAAGCATGAGGTCCACCTTAAATTTAAACAGGCTGTGTGCTAACCTGTGCTTTTAAAAGGGGCAAGTGGGATTTGAAATCACAATCCATTCTCTGATAAACTAGCAGATAAATTAGTCCATGGATACAATCTTCAGGTTATCCATGCACCTCAGGGTTGGCCAGCTACTCTCTAGGTTGGAAATAGAAAAGGTTGAGAAAAACTGGGGCTCTTCCCCACAAGCAGCTACCCTCCCCAGATGTGCAGACAGCCTGTACATCTGGATGCTCTTTTGCTTACAGCTCAGCTGGGAGGCTCACCAACAGTGCCTGCCATGGTGAACTAGGATCTGTGGGCACAGGGATGGGGCAGACCAGCTTCAGACTGAGTCCCAGACCTGCCTGACCCTGCTGCGGGGTCAAGGGAGTAGGAGAACAAGGCAGGCCCAGCAGCACAGATATTTTTCTTTGTTTCCATAGGTACTTATTTGTGTTTTTCTCTGATCGTTTTGCATGTCACTGAGAATTAAAGAAGACATATTGTATGTCCTAAAGAGAAGCAGTAAAAATAATTTAGTTTATTTCTTTCATGTCTGAGTGTATTAATTCTTGCTTACATAAGGAAATACAAAAAACAAACTGTAAACACGGAATCACTGGGAATCAGATTATGCATGAATAATGACACACTTTCTTTTCTAAGATGTGGGGCGGGGAGCGGGGCGTGAATCTAGTTTTACTGCTAGTGGCTTTAAAAAATGTTTTTCTTTTTCAAAGGAAATTACTCAGAATGTAATAAAAAATGTTTTCGGCTCTAAAAGGATTCATTTACCTTTTGTGTCATGAGAAAATAAATGCAATCAATACCTCAATTCTCCTCCTCTATGGAGAAAGACAGTTTCTGAGTTTGGATTCTAGGGAATGGCCATTTAGCTTTGATGTCCTAATACAACGATTCTGTTTCTCTTAAGGATTTCTTTGTTACTCAGACTCTTCTCAGAGTCCCCAACGACTTCAGGGGGTCTCTGCTTTCTTTTCCAGCTCTGGACCATCCTCCTTTTCATGGAATCCCCCTTTTTTTTCCTGTAGCCCCACTCCTCCTCCTTAGCACCCAGAGACTAAAAAGCACTATGGCCTTTAACCTGGGGAAAGAGGCAAATTAACCATGGCAGCCTCCAGAGGTGGGATCTGGCCCACAGCTAGCATCAGCCCCAAAGGAGACCAGTTCCCTAACCTTACCATCTCTCACTTTCCTCCGTTACAAAGTAGAAATGAAAATTAGTGCCTACCCAATAGAGCATGCATGGAATGAACGCATGAAAGGTGCACCCTCACAGACATAGCCAGAGATGTTTACCAGCTGTCTGACCATTCCTTAGCCCAGTCAAGCTGACAGGTAAAATTAACCATCATGCTTACCCTGCCACCTGAGATGCTGCCCATTCACTCCATTGGACATGAATTTATTGAGCCACTATTAAGTATCTGGCACCAGGGACATGTCAACAAAGACAGACAGACAGACATGACCAACCACTGGCTACTTCTTTCATGAGCACATTTTATCCAGAACAGAAGTTATTAACGGGATTCCTCGGAGCCACCGATTCTTGCAGTTTCTCGGTGGGTTTCATGACCCAAGAAAGCTCGTGAAAGCAGTAGAGTCTGGCTAAGTGAGTTCAAATCCCAGCTGTTCCTCTTCATAGCAAGGTGATTTGGGGCAACTTCTCCTCCTTCCTGTGCCTTCCTTTCTTGGTGGGAATGTTGATGACACCGACCTCACAGGGCTATTGTGAGGATCCTTGGGGACACCACACATAAAGCATCGAGAATCATGCTTTGCCACCCAGGAAGCTCTGCATGCAGGAAGAGCATATGAGTGTTTATGTAATATCTAAATTGTTTTTGGTAGTGCTGAGAGGCATATGGAATCTTAGTTCCTTGACTAGGAATCAAACCCACACCCCCTGCATTGGGAGCCAGAGTCTTCACTACTGGACTGCCAAGGAAGTCCATCGTGCAATTTTTAAATCAACTTTATGGAGGTATTATTTAGGTGCAGGAAACTGCACCCATTCAGCAATTATACTCCAATTTATAAAAAAACAAAACAACGAAAAACTCAATGGAACTGCATGCACTTGAGTTGTACAGTTGGATGAGTTTTGATAGCTCTGGTCACATGAGTTGTTTTTGCTCAGTCACTAAGTTGTGTCAGACTCTTTGCAACCCCATGGGCCACAGCATGCCAGGCTTCCCTGTCCTTCACCATCTACTCAAGTTTGCTCAAACTCATGTTCATCGAGTCAGTGATGCCATCCAACCATCTCATCCTCTGTTATCCCCTCTTCTCTTGCCCTCAATCTTTCCCAGCAATGGGGTCTTTTCCAATTAGTTGGCTCTTCGCATCAGGTGGCCAATGCATTGGAGCTTCAGCTTCAGCATTAGTCCCTCCAATGAATATTCACATGAGGGAATATTGCCAGACCAAGAGGCAGCTATGGCTTTACCATTGGTGTAATTATTTTCCTTCATGTCATTGCCGGGGGAATGCATAGCCTTCATGAAGCTCAAAATATATACTCAATAAATGTGACCTATTTTTACCATTATCCTTAGTTTCAAAAACTTGCTTCTTGGGGAGAGTTATCTAGAAGCTCAGACAAAAAAAGGGGGAGCTTCCAATTTGGGGAAGAAAAACAACGGAAGACTCCTCTGAAAAAGCGCTAGGGTGGTCCAGCCAGGCAGCAAAAGGTCAGTGGTAGTCATAGTCTGACCTGCTCCCTGTTCAAGCCCCCCAAGGGCCTTTGAACTTGACCCCCTCCTAAATTCAGACATGCACCTAGAGGGTGCCCAGTGAGATGTGCAGCAGCATCCTGCGCCTTAGCCGCTCAAGGGTTTCAAGGCAGAAAGCCAGCCCCTGGATCAGGGCCCGAGAGGTCACTGTCCAGAGAGAAGTCCCTGCCTTTCTGCAGCTTTGATGGAGCTGCCAGATCGCTCCCTCCCATCTGCAAACCCGAGTGTCATGTTTTCAAGAAAGTCTTGCCAAAAGGGCCAACAGTGTAGACTCTCAGGAAAACAAACACTGGAAGTATTTTTGTCAAGGCAGGAGCCCCACCGTGGCTGGCTGCTCTTACAGATCAGCTATCTGCTCACCTTTCATAAACGTCAGACTTGAAATACAAAAGACAGGATAATGAGGTCTCATTTCCACCAGAGCAAGCGCGTACCTACTAATTAACCCACAGACCACTAACAAACATGCTGTTTAGATGCTTCTGCTGCAATTGACAGAGGCACAAATAGCTTGGGTTCAAATGATCTGATTTTCTTACCCTCCTTGGCTATTTTTAAGATATTTTAAATGGCCCTGATGATTCAACATCTGTTCATTCATTTAGCACACATTTGCCTAATACCCACTGGGTGCAAAAGCCCATGATCAGGGCTGTGGGGGATCCTATGAGACTGTATTTGGGGATGAGCTGAGGCTCTGGCTTCCCACAAGTTGGGATATGAATGCTGGCCTCATTACTCAACGTGCAGTTATAAATGCTGCAAACCTCAGTTGACTCATGGAGTCCTGTAAAATGGAGATAATGCTTCTGTGTACTGTAACTGCTGTTGGGATTAAATGAAATAACGTAAGTAAAGTGTCTAGCAGCGGTGGAAAGTGGTACTTATAATAAAGAAGGAGCAAGTCAAGGCGAAAGAGAAGGGAAGGAGTGAGGGGGAAGAGGGAGAAGGGGAGGGGAAGGAGGACAAAGCCGAGATGGTGGAGGTGACAAGGAGAGAAAATCACATGAGGATGGGGAACAAGGAGAAGGAGGAGATGGGATCTCTATCTCATTGACCTCCAGATGGTGAGCAAGACTGACACCCATACAAATTGTCAAAGAGAAAATTATGACACTTGAAAGAAGGAAACAAAACCTTACGATGGAATTGGGAGGCAAAGGTCAGGGAATGCAGAGAACATCAGAGGATGACTGTTTCTGGAGTCCTTGATGGATGGACAGACTGAATAGGGAGAGATGGGCAGAGGGAAAGATTTGAGCAAAAGTCTCAAGGCTGGATGGTCCAGGCTGTGCTTATAGCAGTCACAGGTAATGTGGCTGGTGGGGTGTGATGGAAGACGAGGCTGCAAAATTATGGTTCGCCTGGACCATGGCAATTTTGAAAGTTTTGCTCAGAAGGTGGTTAGAAGTTCTGAATGAGAAGAGAATTCCAGGGGTGGGAATTCAAAGTGATTGAAATATTTCCGAATCATTTAACATGGGACACTGCAAGTAAGGAAAAGCATTCTGTAAAAGGAGTTTTGTTTCTTTACTGCAGAAACAGTAAATGCTCCTGTGGCCACACAGGCTTGGTGAGTTTTGTTTAGTTTTAAGCAAAATGAAAAAGACTTTATCACCCCCAGAACACCTAAGTCTTATGTCCGTCAGTATTTGTGAAGTGACTCCAAGAAGAGAATGAAACAGGCAGTATTTCTTGTGGGTTTGGCTCCATGACCTTCTTTTCATAGAATCTAAGGCCATTTTTGTCCTTGGGAATGGGTTTAAAGAAGAACCCTATAGGCAAAGGATGCCCGCCCAATATGTGGGACCCCTGGCTTGCAGAAATTGAAAGCCAGCCAAGGAGGTGTTGGTGTGACAGTCTGAGTCTTTGGCTGGTGTGGCATGCAGGTATGAGGGAAAAGAAGCCATCAGAAATGGAGGTGAAGAATGGAGAGTGTAACAACCCATGAGCTTCTCCCCAGTGGGTTTGGCAGAATATAGGACCACTTTGCCCAGGAGATGAAGAAAGATCTCAGTTTTCCTTGGTTCTTTCTGTTCCTATCACAGAACTGGGGCTAATGTGTGTTGAATGAATGAAGAGACCAAATGGATTGGAGAGGAACTAGGTAGATGGAATCAACATTTAAGCCAGAAGGCAATGGCACCCCACTCCAGTTCTTTTGCCTGGAAAATCCCATGGGTGGAGGAGCCTGGTAGGCTGCAGTCCATGGGGTTGGTAAGAGTCAGACATGACTGAGCGACTTCACTTTGACTTTTCACTTTCATGCATTGGAGGAGGAAATGGCAATCCACTCCAGTGTTCTTGCCTGGAGAATCCCATGGACAGAGGAGCCTGGTGGGCTGCCGTCTATGGGGTCACACAGAGTCGGACATGACTGAAGCGACTTAGCAGCAGTAGCAGCATGGAAAAAAAATTGGGAAAAAAAAATTGGATTATACATTTTTAAAGCCCCCATCACAAATTCATAGGCCCCCCCTTCTTGCCTTCCCCACCCTCACTCTCTTAGTAGGAATTCCGGTTTAGTTGACTAGTATCTCTAAGTCACTTGGGAGCGTTTCCATGTACCTGACCCATTCCCACACTGCCTGGAGTGGGGAGATGACAACTTTGTTGTCAGAACCCACAACCACTGCACCTACTGGACTCAGTCTCCTCAAACTGAGTTACAGATGGAGCCATAGATTGGTTAACTGCTCCCTGCACATCACCCCCCTGCCCCAACCCCCAGCCAGTTCTAGAAACCAGGATGCCTCCTGGCTTCAGGAGAGAGCTTCCTTATCTCTGGAGACCAACCAGGCCACTGACATTACAGGACTTCACCAAAGCATCTAGGACCCTGTGATTTCAACGCTGGTCTCTTCTCCAACCCTCCAACTCAGGGTACCAGCTACCTTGTTTCTCCTCTTTCTGAAGCCTCCCAGTCCTGGTTTGCAAACTGACCTCCCTTGGGACCATCCTCTGCATCACACAAGCTGAAGTATCCCTGACTCTCAGTGAAGAGAGGGCCCCCCTCAGGGTAACTCTTCTCCCAAGAGGCTTCTCTCACCTGATGGAAATTTGGGGTCAGGGAGGCAATTAGAAGAGGAACACTGCTCAGCTCTCCTCTGCTCCATCCAATCCTCAAGCGTTACTGGTGGCTGGTGAAGAATCTGCCTGCCAATGCAGGAGACATGGGTTTGATCCCTGGGTCAGGAAGATCCCCTGGAGAAGGAAATGGCAACCCACTCCAGTGTTCTTGCCTGGAGAATCCCATGGACAGAGGAGTCTGGTGGGCTATGATCCATGGGGCTGCAACGAGTTGGACACGACTGAGCAACTAAACCACAGCAGCCACAATTCTGCTCCATCCACACCCCAGATGTATGTGTGGAGAAGTTCAGAGTACAACTCCATCCATCAGCGGAATCTAGGCCTCCAGGCTGTCAGAGAAACTGTAAGCCATCATTTCCAATATGCCCTACATGTTTTCTTTCCTCCATGGAAAGAAAACTGTTCTTCTTCAGGCCTCTGGGGCTGTTCTGGATTCTGCCTCACCAAGTGGGTAACCGTCTCCTGCTTGGACAGACCCCCACCTCCCCACCAGGTCTGAGTCCATTGCCTCAAGCCCTGCAGTGCTCAGCTCCAGCAGGCTCTTGAATCACCCTCCCCAGAAACATTTTGTTCTCAGGATTTTTTTAAGCTTGCCATAAAAACATAGAATTATTTTTTTTTTAATTTGAAATTCATTTTCAGTCTTCTTTTATAGATCTGTCATTTATACAATGGCTGGAAAACTTTCTAAAATCAGATATCATTTATGAACCCCTTCTTTTCGGCACAATGTCATTTTGTACATTAAAATGATAATGACTAGAGGGATTAGATGTGTCTCTCCTGTTGTCGGGGGGGGGGGGATCGTGGAGAGATAGTGGGTGGGGGGCTGTTCTGGCTCTTCTGAAATAAGTCCCAGTGTGCCTGTGCTCAGCCCCCAGCAGAGGCTTGCAAGGAAGGAAAAAAATAGAAAAAATGTATTTTTCACATCCTTGAAGTGAGAATAGCAATGGAAAGCAACTTAGGCCCCTTGCAAGAGAAAAAGACCTTGACAAACAGTTAACCTGACCCATAAAGCTTTTAAATTTTACCTGATTCTTCAAAACAAAGAAACAAGAAAATCCTCTTAAACAGTTAAAGGTAATAAGTGTACAGCAGAGGTTCTCAGTCCTACCTACATTCTGGAATTGCTTGAGGAAGCTTTTTAAAAATACAAATTACCAGGCCCCTTCTCTCTCTGATTTCATTGATGTGTACTGGGGTCCAGACATAAGTATTTTTAAATTTCCCACCAGATGAATCTAAAGGGAATAGTGGCCCTCAGAACACAGGGTTCTAATTCCAAGTCAATATGATTGGTACATAGCACACAGGAAATGGTAACCCAACCAAGTATCCTGGCCTGGGAAATTCCATGGACAGAGGAGCCGCGTGGGTTACAGTCCATGGGGTCTCAAAGAGTCAGACGTGACTGAGTAGCTGAACAAGAGCACCTGATCTTGGGTTGATAATCAAAGCTAATGCTTACTGGGACTCCCCTGGTGGTCCAGTGGCTGAAACGCCTCGCTTCCAATGCAGGGTGCCCAGGTTCATTCCCTTATCAGGGAACTAGGTTTCGAATGCTGTAACTAAGTGTTTGAAGGTGATGACTAAACGTCTCGCATGCTGTATCGGAGATAGAAAATCCACACGCCACAACTAAGACCACTTGCAGCCAAATAGATACATAAATACATACTTGTTAAAAAGCTGATGCTTACTTACTCCTTGTCATGCTATTCTAAGCTCTATCCACATATTGAGTCTTCTTAGCAATCTACTTGATTGGTACTATTACTGTTATCCTCTTCCTCAGATGAAGAAACTGAAGCTCAGAGAGATTAAATAACTTGCCTGAAGTCACACTGCCGTAACTGACTCAGGTGGGATTTGAGCCCAGGCAAGCTGACCCAGGGATCTATGTTCTACCTGCTATGCCTACTTTCTGTTTCTAGGTAGTCTAAGTATTAATTCGTTTGCTCATCTACAAAATGAAGCAAATGAAGCTAGGTGACCTTTAAAGTTCTGTGGTTATAGGGTCTTAATTTTAAAGAGGGTGAAAATGAGTCCCAGAGAAATTAAGTGTCTTGCTGCCATCACCCAGCCCCTGGAGTCAGGAAGCACCAACTCTCTGATCCAGGTCTCCTGAGTTATAGGAGAATTCTTTCCCCACTTCACAGTAAAGCAAGTAGAAGAAGTTCATCTCTAAAACAACGCACTTCCCTGGGGACTTCCCTGGTGGTCCAGTGGTTAAGGCGTCACCTTCCAGTATAGAGGGGTACAGGTTCGCTCCTGGTTGTACAGCTAAGGTGCCACATGCCTCACAGCTAAAAAACAAAGCATAAAACAGAAACAATATTGTAACAAAGTCACTAAAGACTTTTTAGAAAAGTTTAAAAATAAAACAATCCAGTGGAAATTAAACTACCTCATGAAAAGAACTCAAGTCCCAGGTTTAAAATAACAACTCAGATCTTAAATCCATGTGCTTCCCTTTATCTTCCAGGAGATAGACTAAAGCTGCTGCTGCTGCTGCTGCTGCTGAGTCACTTCAGTCGTGTCCAACTCTGTGAGACCCCATAGATGGAAGCCCACCAGGCTCCCCCGTCCCTGGGATTCTCCAGGCAAGAACACTGGAGTGGGTTGCCATTTCCTTCTCCAATGCATGAAAGTGAAAAGTTAAAGTGAAGTCGTTCAGTCGTGTCCGACTCTTAGCGACTCCATGGACTGCAGCCTACCAGGCTCCTCCGTCCGTGGGATTTTCCAGGCAAGAGTACTAGAGTGGGGTGCCATTGCCTTCTCCGACAGACTAAAGCAGTGGTCCCCAACCTTTTTGGCACCAGAGACAAGCTTCATGGAAAACAGTTTTTCCATGGACTGGGGTGGTGGTGATGGTGGTGGAGCACACAACATAGATCCCTCGCATGTGCAGTTCACAGTAGGGTCTACATTCCGATGAGAATCTAATGCCCCTGATGATCTAACAGGAGGCAGAGCTCAGGCAATAATGGGAGTGATGGGAAGAACCTGTAAATACAGATGAAGCTTCTCTCGCCCACCTCCTACTGTGCAGCCTGTTTCCTAACAGGCCATGGACCGGTACCAGTCCAAATCCCTGGACTCAAGTGATAGTCAATATAATCAAATTTTGATTGAGCATCTCATTTATGGGACCTGGATCTATGTGCTGTGAGGATAGAAGAGGAAAAAAAGTATAGTCTTGTCTTCACTGGGGAAAAGAAAACACATTAGAAGATTAGACACAAGGGAGAGGAGAGCTCTCCCCACACTCTGTGCCAAGGTCATGGGCATCCTTCATTTAGTTGTCTTTCTCTTCCTTCCTAGCTCCTTCCCAGTGGAGAGAGAAGTTGTTTGTTTGTTTTAAGGCAATTGAAGGATGCCATTTATTGGAGGATGTGATTACCATGTTAGCCATTGGACTTTGCTCAGCCTTGCCTTCCCTTCCACTCCTTGCAGTGGGCAGGGTGGGGCTAGGAGGGGGTGCAGTCTTCTCTTAATTCTTACCCTCTACATGCATACAGGAGAGCCTTGATCAGTTTCCAGGTGCTCTTACCAGGCAGTGGTCCAGAAGACAGTCACAAGGGCCAGTTTGCATTTTGAGTCCAGGGCTATGAAGTCTGTAGGAAAGCCTCTTAGGATCTCCAGAGTCTGAAGACATGCACTCTAACCCCAAATTTCCAGAAACTCTATGTTAAAGAGCACCCTTCCAGCCATCTGCTCTACCCCACCCTCAGTGTGAGTCATCCAGATGACTAATATTACACTCTGATAAGTAACATTATCCTAAATGTACCCTGTGAAGGCATCAACAGAACAAATGTTGAAATAGAACAATTGCTTCAGGTTTTGCCCTGAAAGAAGTCACTTAGTGGATAGTAAGATCAATGGATACCAACCTCCAAGCAAGCTGAGACATTTGGTCTTAAATATTCAGATAAATAAAAAGGAGGAGAGGATAATTTCTTTTCCTAAGAAAGATTTATAAAGAAGAGGAAGGAAAAGAATTAAAAATAATAATAAAGTATTCTTGGCCACCCACCATCTCTTTAGAAACAACATTTTTATGAGCTAAATGCAAATAAATAACAATGAATACAAAAAAGGTAGATTAAATCCACCTGAAAACACTCATGGGCTTAAAATTTTAAGGGGAAACGGGCCCAGGGCCAAATGCATTGTGATTTTGGCCAAGCTCAGGGTGAGGGACTCTGATCTGTGCTCATTACACACGGGCTCAGCCAGCCCACTGCCCACCTCCCTCTCACTCTGTGCACTCTTGGGAGCTCTGCACCCAGCCTGGGTGGTGTGATAGATACTGGGAGCTGTGGGACCAAGGTGGTCCTGTACCTCACTGCCAACCAGCCAGAATTCGTGAGTTTTCACAACATGGCCAAAGTGCAGAAGGGCAGATTTGGCCAGGATGGATGCCTGTCTGTCTACTGAGGCTGCAGATCAGAAACCAATTGGTTTATCTTGCCTCTGAGCTTACAGAAGTCAGATTCTGAACCAGAAGACATCAAACCCAGGCTCAGCAATAGATTTATCATTACCTGGGGGTAAGTTAGTGAGACTGAGCTAGGCCTCCAGTCTATATATCTGACAGATTTTGAAGAGCCAACTCTCTTATACATGGGTTTATGGATGACTCTAAGCATCCTTTCTTGGGTTCATGTATGTGCCAGGCACCATGTGCAGGCTTGAACCATGTTAATTACTTTATCAAAGTAGCCATGAAATGAGGATTCTTAGGCTCCAGAATTCAGAGACCTCTCAGGGTCCCATGTCTGATGTCCAATGAGGGAAGAGGATAGCATATGAGAAGCAATTTGTTAGGTTATAATGTCACTGTCCTATCTTTAATCTCTTCATTAAAATATTACTTAAAACATAAATTTGAAGTGTGTGCAGCAACCATCAGTAATTCCAAATGTTTCATTTATAGAAAATAATCACAGCGGGTGGGCGCCCCTTCATCTCCTAGAGAGAACTAGATAAACTCTGATCTGGCTGGGCAATGTATTATCATTTCAGTACCAATTCAAGAAAACCATAATTAGAGGGACTTCCCTGGCAGTATAGTGGTTAAGACTCTGCCTTCCAATGCAGAAGTTGTGGAATCGATCCCTGGTCCGGGAGCTAAGATCCTACATGCTCCGTGGCCAAAAAAACCGAAACCAAAACAATATTGTATCAAATTCAGTAAGACTTTAAAAGTGATCCATATTAAAAAATCTCTTCAAAAAACACAATTAGATAAATAGAAATAATGTAATTCTTCCTCTATCCCTCCTTCCAAGTAGATCATCAAAATGTATCTATGCCACAAGAAACACGGTTCATTCTCCTGTGTTTGCTCCCTTCCTGTATGTATCAATAGTGTCGGCTCTTGTCACTCTGTTGTAATAAATCTCTTAATTATCTGCCTTTTTCACTTGACTCTGAAGGCAAGGCTCTATCTGATGCACCTTGTGTCCCTGGTTTGGGTTGGGATCCTTTAAGGTCCTTTACACAAAGATGACACATGGGTGGCATGCCTGTTGTTGCTCCACCTTCCCAGGATGTGGAAGACATTACTAATCAATCACTGCACTCAACCTCCTCCCGTTCATAGAACTCTCCAAAATAGACCTGTGAGAAACGTTTCCACACTCCTGTTCTAATGTTTAAATATGAATGAAGGCTTCCTCAGAAATGAAGGGCTCTGGAAGCATGAGAACACTGAGGGACTGTGAGAAATGGTTGAAGCTCCCTAATCAACAACTCCCCTTCGCCCGGAACTGGTCCAAAAAAGACTCATCAAAGAAATGACATAGGCAAGTGACCCATGTTGGGCAGGCCTACCCGGGACTTTTCAATCTGGTTCTAGGGAAGGAAACCTAAGTCTTCAGCGATGAAGCCTTGAGATGTGAGATTAGAAGGAGTCAAAGACTATGGAAAAACTACTCTGATAGAATTGTCATGCCAAGTTGGCTCAAAGGCATCCTGGCCATGTGCTTTCTGATGTCCAGTCATCTCTGAGGCTCAAATGGGCCTCTAACATTTTTCTTGACTTGGTTGGATTGCCAAGAAAGTCCTCTTTTGGGGGAAATGAGTTTGAACCCTACTTCATGTCTTGATTAAACATATAGAAAGTTGAAAACATGATATTACTCAACATTTCTGGCATTCACACTGCTTTAAAACTTGTTGTACAGACTTGTTGCAGCAAGCTGGCTGCCTCCACACCACCACATCTAATGGAAAGGCTGGGAAAAAGCACAACTTGATGGCTTTGGAGTTCTTGGGGATTTGTTCCCTCTTCCTTTACTCCATAATAACTCAGTCAAGAGAGGCTGGTTCTTTTCCTGGGTTTTTGAATCAGAGATTTGACCTTCTCAAATCTAAAACAAAAACTCATTTTCACGAGAAGGCAGTTTGTGGGTCTAGCCCTGGGTCCATCACAGATAGGTATATGGCTTTAGGGGTGTCCCTTTACTTTCTGTGTTTCTGTCAAATAGGAAGTGAAAACAGTGACCTCGAGGATCTTTGCAACGTGAATTTCCTTGATTTTTACTCCGAGCTGGACAAAGCTGGAGTTTCCGGCTGACCTCTTCCCTCTGGATGGCACTTTTTCAGGCTGAGAGAGCTGCCTTACTGCTAATGACAAGAGGAATCAGCAAACTACAGAAAGCTTCCCTGCTCAGCCTCCCATGAAGCCTGGTGCTGCTCTGTCTCATAAAGACGAAACACTGGTGCTGCTCTGGGTTCTGTCCTCTTTCCTCTTTCCTCACTCCTATCGAAAAACTTCAACATCCTCCAGAGTAAACCATTTGCAACAAAAGTCCCCATCTCTCGGGGATGCTAAGTGAATTTTTCTTTTATGCAATCTCCAGTAATTCACATGATAAGTAAGTCAAGCCCCAGACCTGGACCTAATTAACAAAGTTATTCTAGGATCAGGAAGCAAAAACCCAGGCTTCTACCAAAACCTAGGAGCTGCGAGATCAAGCAGGGTCTTCTCCAGACCCTTTTATATCTTAGATTAGACTCTCACTTTCATAAAAAAGAAAAGACCAAAGCTTAGGCCAATGCGGTGTTTCTTTCAAATGAATTCTTCTCAAAAAAAAAAAAAAGCTTCCTCATGTGGGTGGACAGTCTTTTAAGAGCCACGAATCAACCTCTGTCTGCTCTAACAGATGCCTTATTTGAGACTTCTGAACTGATTGCCACTTGGTACCCAGTGAGTAATCAGTTGGAAAATCTTTTCAGTCTGGCAGAGTTAAAGATGTGAGAGCTGCTCTCATGAAGTGATGGGACAAGTGTTCCTCATCACAGAAGGGCATGGGGGGAAGAGAAAGATGAGAGGAAGCCCACCCTTCATTCCTTACACAGAATTTTTACAGGAGAGTTAGTAACATCTTCACAGGTTATGAAGCCCAGAGGAGTTCATTTTAGAACCGGGGTCTCCTGCCTCTCAATCCAGGAATTTTTATTCTTAAACCCTCACTTCCTTTGTTGAAGACCCTCCTCAGGGCTTGTTTTTGCATCCCAGACACTCAGGCATCTTGTCAACCATGTTCTAGATCTCTCCAGACTTCTTTTTTAAACATTGAAGCATAATTGAAGATCCCCTGGAGAAGGGAATGGCAACACGCTCCAGTATTCTTGCCTGGGGAATTCCATGGACAAAAGAGCCTAGCAGGCTAGGGTCTATGGGGTCAAAAAGAGTCAGACACGACTGAGCGACTAACACTTTCACACACATAGCTGATTTACAATGTTGTGTTAATTTGTGCTGTACGACAGAGTGATTCAGTTATACATACATATACATTCCTCATATATGTATGTATACACACATATATATGTATATACATATACATCTTTATATTTATGTTATATATACACTCTTTATATATGTGTGTATTATATATATTCTTTTGCATTATGGTTTATCATAGGATATTGAATACAGTTCTCTGTGCTATACAATAGGACCTTGTTATTTATCCATTCTGTATATAAAAGCATATATCTGCTAACCACAACCTCCCACTCCATCCCTCTCCAAACAGCCTCCCACTTGGGAACCACCTATCCAAGACTTCTTTAGAGTATCCACATGTCCTGCTTCTAGCCACATCAAAATGGTTAACTCCACAAACAGATAACGTTTGTTTTCCAAAAGGACACTTAATTTCACCGAGGGCTTCTGTGAAAAACAAGTTTATGTTGAAACAAAACTTTATTTCCAGAAATTGGATTGAAGGTCCAAAGCTATGAAGAGAGGCTGTACCCTGAAGAGCCACCCAGAAAGACAAAGTTTTGAAGAAGTGGATCCCATGAAGAAAGATACAAAGCAGGGCAGGAATGTACGTAGGAAGGAGGACGAAAGCAAGGCCGAGGGACTTCCCTAGTGGTCCAGTGGTTAAGAATACACCTGACATTGCAGGAGACACAGGTTTGATCCCTGGTCCATGAAGATCCCACATGCTACAGGGCAAGGAAGCCCGTGTGCCACACACGTGCAACCTAAAGCCTGTGCTCTACAGTGAGAGAAGCCACCACAATGAGAAGCTCACACAGCACAACCAAGAGTGGCCCCTGCTCACCACAACTAGAGAAAAGCCCACCCAGCAATGAAGACCCAGCACGGCCAAAAATAAATAAATTTTTTTTTTTTTAAAGAAAGGCCAAGGACAGCAGGGACGAGTCCAGGAAAAGCCCACACCCAGTGGGTAGCCCATCCAAGGACTTAGGAAAGGTCCTGAAAACCCTACTGAGATCCAGAGCTACCTTAGGTCCTGTTCCTGCTCCCTGAGGCCTCCCCTGATTTCCATCTTCCCCATCCCCAGCGACAATAGCCCCCCATCCTGAGTCAGCCAAGAGAGACACTGTTTCTACATCCCTGAGTGCCCAGCTGGACTATTTGTTTGTTTCAGGAATGAAGCCATTGTGTAAAGTCCAGCCCATCTGAACCTCCAGCAGCTTATGGCAAGAAAGAAGTCCCCTCGTTTGGCTAATGATCAGACAAAGCTACAGTGAATCAGCAGGGACGCTCTCTTCAGGGCTGACCCACTGTGACTTTTCTCTGTAGTAGAAAGTCGGGTAAAGAATGAGAAGAATGGATGGAGCCACAACCCACTAGGGCATTGGGAGAAACAGCTAACTCACAGGAAACAACGGGCTCTGACATCAGCCGCTTTGACAAATAAGTGGAGTCTTAGTTATTCTTGCTGTTGGGTTCAATTGTTTGCTATATCTTAGTCCCAGTTAACTATTTTCATACAGTTCTAAAAACTGGTTTCATGTAAGTTTTCTGCTGCATCAGAAAATTAAAAAAAAAAAAACAAACCACTTAATGCAGATACTTTTAGTTAAATACTCCTGTGAATAGATCAAACAAGATGAAACTATTTTCCAGTCTCAGAAGTTTGAGGCCGCAAGAGTACCCAGCAAGCGACCTAGCGGAAAAAAAAAAAAAAAAAGCCCATTTATCTTTTTCTATTCTACTCAAACAGATTTCTAGAAGGCCCCTGAGATAACAGGATAATTAATCTCCTTTCAATAACTAATAGGAGTTAGTGGAAGCAGCTCTGATCAGAGAATATGGAAAATTACATCTCACACAAAGTACCACTCAACACTGGTTACCTGATCTTGGGCAAGTCCTCAGGCTCTTAGGGCTTGAGTTTCTCCACCTGTAAAGTGAAATTTGGGGCTTGGCCAGTTGTTTTCCAATAGTGTTTCCTGTAGCCCGAGGGCAGTATGAAGGAACTAAATTGGAGCAGGTCAGATCCTACCTGCCCCTTCTGCATCAACCACTACAACTCTGGATTTACCTGGGTTGTGTATTGAGTTTCTGCCTATTTTTCCCAGTAAAGAATTTCATTGTTTAAGATATTCTAAAACACAAAATAAAATAGAAAACTACGGAACTTGGTGACTTCCAGAGTGAAATCCCTGAAAAAAAAACAATTACTATTGGAAAGGGAAAAATAATGTTTCTAAGATTTATGCATAGACAAGACACAAAATAAAAATGCCATCAGTATGAAACATCAGTGTCAGTTCTGGAGTTGGATCACATGCTCATTTAACAGACTGGTTAGAGGATATTTATTCCACCTTATTAACCCCATGCCCAAATATTTGATGTATATTGCTTAAAATAATCAGCTCTATAATAAACAAAGCTTTAGCTTTGTTTAATATTCACTGGTGGCTCAGAGAGTAAAAATTCTGCCTACATTGCAGGAGACCTGGGTTAGATCCCTGGGTTGGGAAATCCCTGGAGAAGGGAATGGCTACCCACTCTAGTATTCTTGCCTGGAGAATCCCATGGACAGAGGAGCCTGACGGTCTATAGTCCATGAGGTCACAAAGAGTCAGTCTGAGCAACTAACACTTTCTCTTTTTTCAATCAATATTTTACAGTTAAGAAAAAATGTAAAAGTTCATTTGGGGACCTTGTTATAAAAACAGCTTTTCTGGCCAGTCCCCCAAGATTCTATTCTAGAATGTCTGCTGCTGCTGCTGCTAAGTCACTTCAGTTGTGTCCGACCCTGTGCGACCCCATAAACGGCAGCCCACCAGCCTCCCCCATCCCCGGGACTCTCCAGGCAAGAACACTGGAGTGGGTTGCCATTTCCTTCTCCAATGCATGAAAGTGGAAAGTGAAATTTTATTTTATTTAACTTTACAATATTGTATTGGTTTTGCCATATATCAAAATGAATCTGCCACAGGTATACATGTGTTCCCCATCCTGAACCCTCCTCCCTCCTCCCTCCCCATACCATCCCTCTGGGTCGTCCCAGTGCACCAGCCCCAAGCATCCAGTATCATGCATCGAACCTGGACTGGCGACTCGTTTCATTTATGATATTATACATATTTCAATACCATTCTCCCAAATCATCCCACCCTCTCCCACAGAGTCCAAAAGACTGTTCTATACATCAGTGTCTTTTTTGTTGTCTCGTAAAAAAAAGAAAGAAAAGAAAGTGGAAAGTGAAAGTGAAGCCGCTCAGTCGTGTCCAACTCTTAGCGACCCCATGGAGGGCAGCCTACCAGGCTTCTCTGTCCATGGGATTTTCCAGGTAAGAGTACTGGAGTGGGGTGCCATTGCCTTCTCCATCTAGAATGTCTAGGAATCTGCTATTTTAAGAAGGTTCCTAGGACTTCCCTGGCGGTATAGTGGTTAAGACTCTGAGCTTCCAGAGCAGAGGGCACAGGTCCGATGCCTCATTGGGAACTAAGATCCCACATACCACATGGCATGGCCAAAGAAAGGCAGAAAAAAAACAAAATTAAAAAGGAAGGCTCCCAGCCTATAGACCATGCTTTGATAAGCACCAATTGTGTTAGGCTGGAGCTCCCAGAGGCAGACCCTAGCATGACATTTACATATAAGTGATTGATTAAGGAACTGCTCCCAATAGAAACTGTCAAGAAAGTAGGGGAAACAGGACAGGAAAGGAAAAGAATGTACATTAGGGTGCAACTTCAGATAAAGTCTTAAGTTTGTACTAATCCTGCGGGGAGATGAGATGCCTGAGAGTGAGTGAATTCCTGTTAAGAGTCAGGACATCTGGGCTTTCACATACAGGTCAGTCATAGGCTAAGAGCTGACCCACAGGGAATGAAAATTCCCAGGTACCACCAGCTGTCTGCATTGAGAGTGATTCTCAAGAGAATGCATCTGGGTGGAGGAGGGGAGGGGAAATGCTTTACAGACTGCAGGCTATCAAGTGAGTCAGGCATAAGAGTCCAGAGGTGAAGGACGTATTCAGTCCAAGATGCTCCACCACTAGAAAATCAGTGCCAGCAGTCATGAAAAACATACAAAAGCCTGAAGAAGCATTTATGACAAGCTCAGATAAGTGAATAAAAAGGGAATATCCAAGGTGAAAAATGTCACTATATTCATGCATCAGTAATTTCAGGTAAAGTCAAAGGTCCAGCAAATATGACACTGTGAATTCAACAGAAGATTTTCTAATCCATTGGCATTAAATTTCTTCTTATGGAATAACTTCTCATTTCACTGCCACCTTCCACTGTGAAGTATGGTTGCTGTGAAGTTAGCTCACTCCATCCATCTCAGTGATTTCCCTTCAAGACACTTGTATATTTTTAGTTTTGAATGACCACGCATATTCTTCTTGTCTCCAATCCTGAGCTTTAAACTCCATGAGAGTAATTATCATGACTTCACGATAATTATCAAAACTCTCCAGTGCTTACAGCAAAGGACTTCACAAACTTTGAGCAGGTAATAAATGCTGCAGGTTGACTTAAACTATCCACAGTCCCAAGCTTTCCTTGGTTAGTTCCACGTAAGCAAATCTGTTCCCAGCCTTTCATTGTATTGGATTCCTTGGGTTAATCAAACAAGGAATCCTTCAGGTGATTAATCCTAATTCTTTAGGCAATTTATCAACCAAGCCTTTATTGAGCACCTAGTCTGTACCTTCTTGACATTGAGAAGGTTACAAAGTGGTATAAAATACAGTCCAAGCATCCTGGGCATACTGTTTGGGAGAAATAGTGTTTAAATCATATGAATAAAAAAAGAATGTAGCAACATAATCAAGTGCTGCATTATCAAATGCTACTAAAGGAGAGAGCGTACATCAAAAGTTAATTGTGAAGTACAAACCATAAAAGCAAATAGAATTAGAGTAGGTTTCATCATTATGGCAGCTCTGATCAGTTGGTAGGGGTTGCCTACAGAATCATTTTAAGAAAACTCAGCCCAAATCTGAGCTGAGACAGTGTCCAAATTGATAAGCAGTATCTGCCAGAACAAGAATTGATGAGTGGTTTTATAAGAGAAGTGAATTTTACATTCCCAGCAACAACATTTACTCCGTGGGCAATAGCTTAAGATGTGGTATATAGAAGACTGGAATATTACTCAGCCATAAAAAGGAATGAAATTCTGATATTCATAGCAATATGGATCGATCTAGAGAATATTATGCTTAATGAAATAAGTTAGATAGAGAAAGATGAATCCTGTGTGATACCACTTTTATGTGGAATCTAAAACATAATATAAATGAATGTATATAGTGAAATAGAACAGACTCAGGTACGGAAGACAATCTAATGCTTACCAGAGGGATCAGGGAAGAGGGGAGGTGCAAATTAAGGGTATGGGATTAAGAGCTACAAACTAATATGTATAGAATAGATAGGTAAAAAGGATATGTTTTATATCACAGGAAAATACAAACATTATCTTGTAACAACTTTTGTTATTGTTCAGTGGTTAAGCCCTGTCTGATTCTTTGAGACCTCATGGACTGTAGCATGCCAGGTTCCTCTGTCCGCTGTCTCCTGGAGTTTGTTCAAATTCATGTCCGTTGAGTTGGTGATGGTGTCTAACCATCTCATCCTCTGCCTCTCCCTTCTCCTTTTGCCTTCAATCTTTTCCAGCATTAGAGTCCTTTCCAACGAGTTGGCTCTTTGCATCGGGTGGCTAAAGTTTTGAAGTTTCAGCCTCAGCATCAGTCTTTCCAATGAATATTCAGGGCTGATTTCCTCTAGAATTGACTGGTTTGATCCCCTTGCTGGTCAAGGGACTCTCAAGAGTCTTCTCCAGCACCACAATTAGAAAGTATCAATTCTTTGGTGCTTAGTCTCCTTCATGGTCCAACTTTCACATCTGTAGACTGGAAAAACCATGGCTTTGACTATATGGACCTTTGTCAGCAGAGTAATGTCTCTGCTTTTTATATACTGTCTAGGTTTGTCATTGCTTTTCTTCCAAGGAGTAAGAGTCTTTTAATTTCATGGCTGCAGTCACCATCCGCAGTGATTTTGGAACCCAAGATAAAAAAAAATCTGCCACTATTTCCACTTTTCTCCCATCTACTAGCCATGAACTGATGGGACTGGATGCCATATCTTAGTCTTTAGAATGTTGAGCTTTAAGCCAGCTTTTTCACTCTCTCCCTTCACTCTTATCAAGAGGCTCTTTAGTTCCTCTTCACTTTGTGCCATTAGAGTGGTATCATCTACATATCTGAGATTGTTGATATTTCTTTGGGCAATCTTGATTCCAGCTTGTGAGTCATTCAATCGCATTTCCCATGATATACCCTTCCTATAAGTATAATGACTTTTAATGGAACATAATTTATAAAAATACTGACACTGTGCTGTACTTCTGAACTAATTTAATGTTGTAAAACCACTATACTTCAAAAAAAAAAAAAAAAAAAGAATAGCTCAACAGGTGACAGATTTTAGAATTCAGATACCAAAGATAAATGCTGTATTTATATCAGACAAAATATAAAGACTGTAAGGATTTTCAGAGTTTGACCATTTAACAATGAACAAAGAGAATACCAACAATAAATGATATCAAGAAAATTGTTTCAAAATAATGATTTACATATCAAAGAGTTAATAGACGTCTTTGGAGAATCCGATGAAGCTCTCAAATATTTTCACTCCAAAAGTGACTTTTTATTAGCATTTCAAGAAAAGTCAGTGGTTTGAAAAGAAGTGTTATTTAAATACATATATATCGAAAACCCCGTACCTTGATTCGTTCTTTGTTCAATCTAAAAGTTACCAAATTTTTTTATTACTGACACTTAACTAAATGTAAAATAAATCATTTTTTTCCTTTCCTAGATATAGACCCAATGATACCATTTTATTTCCTTCACTTTTATGAAATTGTAGTCTTTGATTTTAAGTGAAATTATTCTCTCAGAAGTCTTTACATTCTGCTATTTATACTTAGATAATAGAATCTTCTTTACATAGAAGGGGCTTATTAAGTATTTATTAAATGTTTGAATGAATAGATATGATTTTTCTGCCATCAGGTGTGACCACAGTTAAATCAACTTTGATCAAGAAGGAACTTAAAGTTTCTTAAAGACATTTCTGGAAAAGGATGACATAGCAACTTTGAGTCTTTCACTCTGAGAAGAAATTGGTAACACTTATTAAAATCTCACCAGTACATCTCCAACCCTACTTCAACTGAGGCATAAATAGATGTGAAGCACTGACTATGTGCCAGGCACTATGCAAGCATTCAGTACCATGAACTTCCCCTCATGAATTGTAGATAAATGATTAAGATCATTGCAGATGATTGTAGAATCACTGCAGTCTGACATATAATTGTATAAAATCAAAGGCTAATGCATATAAAAGAGCTTCCTTGGTGGCTCAGTGGTAAAGAATCTGCCTGCAATGCTGGAGACATGCAGGAGACAGATGTTCAATCCCTGTGCTTTAAAGATCCCCTAGAGTAGGAAATGGCAAGCTGCTCCAGCATTCTTGCCTGGAGGATCCCATGGACAGAGGAGTCTGGAGGGCTATAGTCCATGGGGTCATAGAGCATCAGACATGACTGAGCACACATGCTCATATATATGCATGCATGAGTGCTAAGTTGCTTCAGTCGTGTCTGACTCTTTGTGATCCTATGGACTGTAGCCCACCAGGTTTCTTTGTCCATGAGATTGTCCACGCAAGAATACTGGAGCCATTGCCATTCCCTCCTTTTTTTTTTTTTTTTTTAATTTATTTTAATTGGAGGCTAATTACTTTACAATGTTGTAGTGGTTTTGCCATACATTGACATGAATCAGCCATGGATGTGCATGTGTTCCCCACCCTGCTATTCCCTCCTCCAGGGGATCTTCCCAACACAGGGAATGAACCCCTATCTCCTGAGCCTCCTGAAGGTGGATTCTGTATCACTGGGCCACCTGGGAAGCCCAACTCTAAACCTATCAATATTGTAAATATGAATGGACTAAATTCTCCAATCAAAAGATAGACAGCGACTAAATGGATTTAAAAACTACATGCTGCCTACAAGAGACTCACTTCAGCTTTAAGGAAACCAAGGCTAAAAGTGAAGGGAGGTAAAAATAAATTCTATGAAAATGGAAATCAAAAGAAAACAGTGAAAACTATATTTACATCAGACAAAATAGACATTAATCAAAACACTGTAACAATAGACAAAGGAGGTCATTATATAATGATAGAGGGGTCAACCCATCAAGAGGATATAACATTTGTAAATATTTATGTATCCAACATCAGATCAGATCAGTTGCTCAGTCGTGTCCGACTCTTTGCGACCCCATGAATCGCAGCACGCCAGGCCTCCCTGTCCATCACCAACTCCCGGAGTTCACTCAGACTCACGTCCATCGACTCAGTGATGCCATCCAGCCATCTCATCCTCTGTCGTCCCCTTCTCCTCCTGCCCCCAATCCCTCCCAATATCAGAGTCTTTTCCAATGAGTCAACTCTTCGCATGAGGTGGCCAAAGTACTGGAGTTTCAGCTTTAGCATCATTCCTTCCAAAGAAATCCCAGGGCTGATCTCCTTCAGAATGGACTGGTTGGATCTCCTTGCAATCCAAGGGACTCTCAAGAGTCTTCTTCAATACAGAAGCACCTAAATATATAAAGAAAATATTGAAAGACCTGAAAGGGAAAACAGGTAACAATACAATAATACCAGTGGTTCAACACTCCACTTTTAACAATATCCATTCAAATAGAAAATCAATAAGGAAACTGTGGACTTAAACTATACTTCTCTAGGACAGATAATATGTTAGGCCACACACAAAAAATGTCTTATTAAATTAAATTTAAGAATCAGAATCATATCAAGCATATTTTTTACCACAATTGTATAAAATGAGAAGTTAATTACAAGAAGAAAACTAGAAAAATCACAGATATGTGGAGATTAAAAAACATGCTCCTGAACAACCAATGGGCCAGAGAAGAAATCAAAAGATACCTTGAGACAAATGAAACACAATATACCAAAACTTAAGGGATGCAGCAAAAACAGCTCTAAGAGGGAAGCTTATAGTGATAAATGCCCACAGTAAGAAAAACCAAAGATCCCAAACAGCCTAAATTTACACCTCAAGGAACTAGAAAAGGAGAGCAAACAAAGCCCAACGTTAGCAGAAAGAAAAAAGATTAGAGCTGAAGTAAATGATCTAGAGAGTAAAAATACAGTGGAAAATATCAATGAATCTAAGAGCAAGGTTTTTTTTTAAAGTACAAATAAAATATACAAAACTCTAGCTAGACTAAGAAGAAAAGGAGAACTCAAATAAATAAAAGTATAAAAAAAGAGACATTACAATTGATGCCATAGAAATAGAAAGAATCACCAGAGACTACTATGAACAATTATATGCTGATAAATTAGACAATCTAGAAGAAATGGATAAACTCCAAGAAGCATATAACCTGCCAAGATGAAACATGAAGTAATCAAAAATATGAACGGATCAATTACTAGTAAAGAAATTGAGTCCATAATAAAAAAATCTCCCCAAAATCTAAAATCTAGGACCAAATGGCTTCACTAGTGATCTCCATCAAACATTTACAAAAGAGTTAACACCAATCCTTCCTGAACTTTTCCAAAAAACAGAAGAGGAGGGAAAACTTACAAACTCATTTTATGAGGCCAGTATTACCCAGATATCAAAACCAGACAAGGACACTACAACAAAAGAAAATCACAGGACGGTAATCCTGATAAGCATAGAAGAAAACATCCTCAACAAAATACTAGCAAACCAAATTCAACACTACACTGAATCCGACTCTGGGAGACCCCATAGACGGCAGCCCACCAGGTTCCCCGGTCCCTGGGATTCTCCAGGCAAGAACACTGGAGTGGGTTGCCATTTCCTTCTCCAGTGCATGAAAGTGAAAAGTGAAAGTGAAGTCGCTCAGTCGTGTCAGACTCTTCACGACCCCATGGGCTGCAGCCCACCAGGCTCTTCCGTCCATGGGATTTTCCAGGCAAAAGTACTGGAGTGGGGTGCCATTGCCTTCTCCGATATATGATAATCAGGGGGAACTTATTCCAGGGAGGCAAGGATGGTTCAAATCAATCAAGGTTATACACCACATTAACAAAACAAAGGATAAAAATTATACAATCATCTCAATAGATGCAAAAAAAGCATTTTGCTAAAAAATTTAAATCCTTTTGTGATAAAAATGCTCAATAAACTGAGAATCAAGGGACTGTACCTCAACATAACAAAAGCTACGTAAGACAAGCTCATAATTAACATTCTAGTCGATGGGGAAGAGCTGACAGCTTTTCCTCTAAGATCAGGAACAAGACAAGAATGATCACTCTTGCCACTTTTATTCTGTATAACATTGGAAGTCCTAGCCAGAGCAATTAGGCAAGAAAAAGCAAAAATGCCATTTGAGTAAGAAAGAAGTAAAATAGTCTCTATTTGCAGATGCTGCTGCTGCTGCTAAGTCACTTCAGTCGTGTCCAACTCTGTGTGACCCCATACACAGCAGCCACCAGGCTCATATTATATACAGAAAACTGTAAAGACATTAAAAAAAAACAACCTGTTAAAAGTAATCAATGAATTCAGTAAAATCACAGGATATAAGATCAATACACAAAAAATATGTAGCACTCCTATACACTGAAGATGATCTATCAGAAAAAGAGATTAAGAAAGCAATCCCACTCACAAATGCATCAAAAGAGATAAAAATACCTGGGAATAAATTTTATTATGATGGCAAAAGAACTGTACAGTAAAAACTATAAGACACTGATGAAAAAATTGAAAAGACATAAATAAATGGAAAAATATTACACATTCATGGATTGGAGGAATTAATATTCTTAAAATGTCAATACTACTTATATCAATCTACAGATTCAGTGTAATTAATACTTATCAAAGTTTAAATGGTGTTTTTCACATCAATAGAAAAAAAAAACAACCCTAAAATTGAACCACAGAAGACCCTGAAAAGCCAAAGTAATCTTGAGAAAAACCTAACAGGAACACATCTCCTGATTTCAAGCTATATTAACAGCCATAATTAAGACAGTATGGTATTGGCATAAAAACAGACATAGATCAATGCAACAAAATAGAGCCCAGAAATAAACCTACACATATATGGTCCATTAATTTACAACAAAGAAGCCAAGAATATATAACAGAGGAAAGGATAGTCTCTTCAATCATACAGAAGAATGAAACTAGTCCCCTCTCTCACACAATACATAAAAATCAATTCAAAATTGATAGAAGACTTAGATGAAAGACCTGAAATCATGAAACTTCCAGAAGAAAACACAAAGGATAAGCTCCTTGGCACGGGTCTTGGCAATAATCTTTTGGATTTGACACCAGAAACAAAAGCAGCAAAAGTAAAAATAAGCAAGTAGGACTACATCAAACGAAAAAGATTCCATACTGCAAAGGAAACCATCAACCAAAATAAGAAGGCAGCTTATGGAATGGAAGAAAATACTTTTCAGACCACATATCTGATAAGAGGTTAGTATCCATATACCCAAGGAACTGGTACAACTCAATAGCAGAACCCCCAAATACCCCAATTTAAAAATGGGTAAAGGACTTGCATAGCCATTTCTCCAAAGAAAACACACAAATGATAAATTACATGAAAAGGAGCTCACTGTCACTAATCATCAGGAAAATACAAATGAAAATACACAATGAGGTATCACCTTACATCTGTTAGGATGTCTATTATCAAAAATAAAAGAGATAACAAATGCTGGCAGGGAAATACCGTGTACTGTTGATGGGATAGTAAACGGACACAGCCACTGTGGAAAAATGAATCCAGAGCGCCTCAAAAAATTTTAAATATACTACCGTATGATTCAGCAATTCTACTCTGGGTATGTATCCAGAGGAAACAAAATCATAACCTTGATGGTGGTTGTGTTCTCATGCTCATTGCAACATTATTCATAGTAACGATGGTACGGAAACAACCTCATGTCCATAAATGGATGAACGGATCAAGAATTGATAACGAAATATCAATACTATTCAGCATTGAAAAAGGAAATCCTGTCATTTGTGACAACACGGATTAAACTTGAGCGGTTGTGCTGACTGAAATAAGCCAGACAGAGAGAGACAAATATTGCATGGTGTCACTTACATGTGGAATCTTTTTTAAAAAATACACTCATATAAACAGAGAATAGAAAAGTGATTGCAAGCTGAGGTGAGAAGTGTGAGGGAAATAGAGGTTTGTAAAAGGGTACAAACTTTCAGTTATACAACCAATAAGGCCTGAAGATCTAATGTAAAGATGGTCACTATTGTTATAAAACTATAGTGTACAATTAAAATTTACTAACAGTAGCACTTAAATATTCTCACCAGAAAAAAAGTAAATATGTGAGGTGATGGACATGCTAATTTACTCAGTGAGGGGACTCTTTTCATAATGTCTAGATACAGCAAATCATTACACTCTATACTTTAAATATCTTACAATATTATTTGTCATTCATACTACGATAAAGCTTGAAAAATACCTTAAAAACAGAAGATAAAGTAAAGTGAACACCTGGGTATTAGGGAGTTGCTGCTGCTGCTAAGTCACTTCAGTCGTGTCCAATTCTGTGCGACCCCATAGACGGCAGCCCACCAAGCTCCCCCGTCCCTGGGATGCTCCAGGCAAGAATACTGGAGTGGGTTGCCATTTCCTTCCCCAATGCATGAAAGTGAAACGTGAAAGTGAAGTCGCTCAGTCGTGTCCGACTCTTAGCGACCCCATGGACTGCAGCCCACCAGGCTCCTCCATCCATGGGATTTTCCAGGCGAGAGTACTGGAGTGGGGTGCCATTGCCTTCTCCAATTAGGGAGTTAGGAGAATTCTGTTGAAGAATAATAGGGAATTAGATGAAAATTAATTAGATTTTTCTAATTAGAAATTAGAATTAGAAATTAGATTTATGGGAAAATCCTATTCCCTTTTTAAGTCTATCCATGGGTGACATTTTAACAGACTCTCTCCTTGACTCCTTAGGTGTCTGTGCGTATACACATGTGTGTATCTACAGGTACGTACAGCTGGTCCAAAACCACTTTAACTCTCCTATCAGTTGGAGATGGTTTCTCTCATGAGGAACAGAATCTTCACCAACACAGGAAGACTTAGACTTAAGGGTTTCCAAGTCCTAGTTTTCCAAAAGATTATTTACCAATCTGGGTATTGTATCAATTATATACTGGCCAAGTATGCTATATAATTAAAACCCATAAAACCTCTGTGATAAACAATGATAAACTTTTAACAAGGTTGCAAGGTTCAATTAACCTGGAGTGGACTCATCTGATCGTGGCTGGGCTCACTCACATGTGTGGGGGCGGACGGGTGAGTGACTGTTGACCCACCTAGAAAGGTCTCAGCTGAGATGAGTAGTCTGTGTGAATAGCAGTATCACTCGGCTCCATTTCATGTGTTTCTCATCATCCACCAAGCCAGCCTGGGCATGTTCATTTGGCCACATTAGAGAGTAAGAGGTACCATGTCCAACTGCCACAAGTTGTATTCAAGCCTCTGTGCATCACCTTTGGTAACATGATCTTGATCAAAGCACATCACATGGCAGGGCCCAGACTCACTCAGATGAGAGAGCAGGACAAAGTCACATGGAAAATGGTGGGGATGGTGAACGGAGGCCCTAATGCAACCAATCTACCACGAAATCAATAACCAGTGGTTACAGTCATGTGATCCATTAGACACCTTCCCTAAAGCCTTCTATAAGCAAATCTTGAACATCGATAGGAAGAGGGGGAGGGGACTATTTTTTATAGTGAGCTAGCTGAGAAGCCAGCATTTTCCCAAGGCTGCCCTGCTCTATTCAGAATAAGGATGCGGGCAATAGGCCATGCTTGGATGCCTCAGACCATCTGCCAACAAAAACGGGAAAAAAAATTAATTATGAATGGTGTCTTCCCATGCTAATCATTTATTGTAAAGGATTTCTCCAGCTTGTTTATAATAGCTGTTGCCTAAGGGTGCATGCTGTATAAATTGTCTGATTACAGGATACAGAGAGCCTCTTAATAGGCCTCAGCTGATTAGGAGAAGGGAAAGAAATTAAAGAGGCCATTTCCCTTTAGGTATGCAAATACCTCCCAGAACAAAAGACAAAGATATGATAGACCATGATGAAACACACCCTCTTTTCTTTTTACCTTAAATTATGTACCAGGCAAGGAGCAAGCTTCAGTGCATGTGTCAGCTGAGATGTGAATGGTCTAGTAATCGAAACAATACCAATGCCAGAAATGCTTGTTAAATGTCGAGCTAAACTAGCTCCCTGGGCAGCCCTGTGGCAAATGGTATGTGCTGCGTGGATCTTTGGGTGAGGGGTCACTTCTGACTTTGGGATAATTTGACTCTGCCTTGTTGAGCTAAATTTGTTTGTATCACATTGGTTTTCTCATCTCTGTAGCCAGAATTTACATATCAGCATCTGGTAGGGATGACAGTTGGAAAGGCAGGCAAAATGTGTTTGAAAAACAGTGAAAAACATGGAAGTACACAGACCTATTCCTTCCTCTTGGGCACACATGGATACCACACATACATGCACACATACACGCATACTTCATGGACATAGATACACACACACACACACACGCAATCAAGATTTTCTGTTCCTACAAATATTTTTTTTTTCCTCTTAAAATGTTCCTTGGTGTTCAACAAAATGCTTCATTGTGATTTTACTGGGGGGCAGGGAAGGGAACGAGCCAGGAATCTCGTAGGTGTCACTTTTCAACCAGTTTATAAGAACTAACATTCAGAGGTACATGGAGATGCTGAGGGTGGCTCCAAAGTATGGATTGTAGATGTTTGCAAGTAAATGACTTGAACTCAAGGTTTCAGGCTCTTCCACATACCAGTGATCTTGCATCTTGCCTGGGTGGAACTTCCTATTTCAGAGAACCATAGACCTCATGTACATCTTATCCACGCTTCATTCAAGCTGGGTGAGTTTTCTATTGCTGTATAACAAATTACTCCAAAAGTTAGCGACATAAAACAGTAACATTTCTCATCTCACAGTTTTCAGGGATCAGGAGCCCAGTTTAGCTGAGTCTCCTGTCTCAGGGTCTCTCCCAAGGCTGCAATCAAGGTGTTAAGTCAGGAGTGAGGTTTCAGCTGAAGGCTTGACAGGGGAAGGATTGATTTCAAGCTCATTTACGCAGTCATCAGCAGGACCCAGTACCTATGGGCCCCCTAACAGGCTCCTTCGTCCATGGGATTTTCCAGGCAAGAGTACTGGAGTGGGGTGCCATCATCTTCTCCACTGATTTTGCTACACACTTAGAAATATTCACATAAAATATTGGAAAAATTAAATCTCAACATCAACTGTTTAAGAGCTCAAATCTCTGGTGAATGCATTCTAGTATTCTGGGCTGTAGAGGTCTTCTATTTCAGGATTACCATGTCATCTCAATTTCTAGACTGTCACTTTGAATGGTGGTTCATCCAAAAACCAATTTTCAGAGGCTATTTGGAAACTTCCACAGTCTCCAAGTAGGTAAGAAATATTCCAGAGTGTGTCAAAATGCAAAGTGCAAAGAGGAAAGGAAGTGCCAGTGACCACATGCTTGCCCATTTGTTGCCTCATTTAATGCCATGAGAGAAGCAGGGTGGGCAGCCATGTTATCTCCTTATAGTAAAGTAAATGAAAGCCCCAGGAAATGAAGTGGCCTCCCCAGGGTCACACGAGTACTTGGAAGAGTCAGGATTTGTACTTGAGTCATTGGACTCATCTTTAATAAAGCATGCTTCTTGCCAATACCAATTGCCTGAAGAGTTGTGCCTGTTCCTTCTCTGCATAAATTCAATATCTACAGCAGATCCAGAGAGTCTCCCTAAGGGCCCATCTCTATTAAAATTTTCAATCTTACTTTGAGATTATGAGAAGCACAAGTGGGAGACAAGAAAGAAGTCTTGGCTGTGTCAATTAAAGCCATACTTCGAGATGAAGGGACCCTGTGGAGAAAGTTATCTGCATCTTGCTCCTTTTTCTGGTTCCATATTCATTTCCTTGCATACCTGACCGACTGCCAACCACCAGCACCTGTCTTCTTTCCTTAAGGGCTTTCTCTAGCTGCCACAACCATTCTGCCTCTATGCGTAGCAAGTCATGTCAACATGGGATCAGCCCTCAGCCAGTGCCTCCATGTGGGATAAATTCTGGGGTGTGATCAACAGCTCTTAGCTCCCCAATGGGATGGAATTCCAGTTGCAATATTAAACCTTTTTGGTTTCTCTTCTTTTTCTTACTTTGTGTGATGATTAATTTTGTGTGTTAACTTGTCAAAGGCATGAATATTGGGCCAAACATTATTCTGGAGGTTTCGGTGAGACATAAGTTAGGGAAGAGGGATGCATCTGTGGACTTTGAGTAAGGCAGATTGCCCTCCATGGTGTGGGTGGGCCTCATTCAATCAGCTGAAGGCCTAAATGGGACAGAAGGCTGACTTTTCCTGAGCAAGAAGGAATTCTCCAGCAGAGTGCTTTTGGACTTAACTGCAGCACTGACTTTTTGGAAATTCATCTGCAATATCAGCTGTTGCTGGTTCTCTAGCAGATGGCCTTTCAACTTAAACTGCAAATCTTCCCTGAGTCTCCAGCCTGCCATCCTCCAGCCTCAGATTTTGGATTTGCCAAGACTTCCGGATCATGTGAGTCAATTCCTCAAATTAAATCTATTTCTTTGTATATATATACTCTTGGTTCTGTTTCTCTAGTGAATGCTGACTAATAAACCTCCCCACTCTTAATCTGGAGTTTAACTTCTCAAATGAATTACTTGTATTTGAATCCTGGTCTTAGGACTTATCTCTGGGGTAATCTAAGAGTCCTGAGCATCTCACTGAGAAAAGATGTGACACTCTGGGTGTCCTTGTCACTGCCTTGTGTACAGTATATCAATTAATTCTCACTATAACTCTATGAACTAGGTACCATTGCCACCCCCATGTTACAGATGAGAAAAATGAAATGCAAAGAGGTTAATATGGGATTAAACCCTAAATGACTTACTCCAGGGCTCACATCTTCAACTGCTCTTCATTCATGTCTAACACTTATTTATCTAGTCAAGAAAATAGAAAATCACCCTTTCACACAAAATGACACATTTCTTCTGGATGCAAGCATAATACTTAGACTAGAAGCTTGACTCCACAGTTAGGTCAACTTTTCCTGTAATAGGCCAACTTATCTGCTGCTGGGGGCAAAAATTCCTCTCTAAAAAAACTGTGCCACTTTGAAGAAAAGAAAAAAGAGGAAGGGAGAGAAAAGAGGTAGGGTGGGGGCACCGAATGTACAAAAAAGGACCTCAGGAGTCTTCTTGGAAAGCAAACAGCTTTTGCAAAGCAACATTTTGATGAGTTAAGTGCAAATGAATCAAGAATAATGAGAAACACATGGGCTAAATTTTCCTTAAAATATACGAGTTTAAAAATTAAGAGGAAAAAGTGCTTGGGGAAAATGTGTTTTAAGTTTTAGCCAAACTGAAAACATTCACAAGATGGATCAAGATATTTGTTGAGCCCTCAAAATGACTAGCTTGGTCCATCCTAAACAGAGAGTGATAAGGAGACGGATTAACACTGGAGGCACACAGGCTGGTCCAGCCCAGGACCAAGCCTTAGCCTGGTTCCCAAGAGCTGTAAGTTGGAGATTCAAAGCAATATTGCTCTTTTTTCACTTGTTTCTCCAAGTAACACAAGGCCCTGCATTGGGAATATAATAATAAGGAATAAAATAGTACAGTTGTTTGCAAAGTTGACAACATGCAATGTATTTCATTGTTTTGTTTTTTTTTTGGGGGGAGGGGGTTGTTTTTTAAAGTCCCTCACAGGTTGTGTTAGGCTTCCCTGTTGGCTCAGTGGTAAAGAATCTACCTGCAATGCAGGAGCCACAGGAAATGCAGGTTTGATCCCTGAGTTGGGAAGATCCCTTCAAGGAGGGTATGGCAACTTACTGCAGTATTCTTGCCTAGAGAATCCCATGGACAGAGGAGCCTGGCAGGCTACAGTCCATGGGGTCACAAAGAGTCGGACATGACTGAAGTGACTTAGCATGCACGCATGCACAAGCTGTATTAGCGAGAGGAGAAATGAGGAAGATGTGTTGGAATTCCAGAGGCTGGAAGGACTTACAAGCTGAAGGGATTCAGCTCTCGTTGCCAGCTTCAAGGTGACAAAAATGACAGGGGTGAAAAAAGAAGGACAAAGGACCACAGAGGCCCAAACTTCTCATTGCCAGCAGAACCGTGATCCAATCAGAGGAGAGGGGGTTCCTGGAAGCCTGAGAAGGACTTTCTGTGAAGTCCTATGAATAACACTTCACGTTATGGATATTCTGTGAATAACACTTGAACTTATGAACATTCCGTGAATAACACTTGACATTGAAATTAGCTGTTCTCCTGAGAATGAACCTGAGATACCCACTATATTTTGCAAAAAGAACAAAGTCTCTTTAATCACTACCTGTGGCATCACTCCTTCTCACTGCTCCCCTGTTCCAAAGCGTGGTCTGAAGAAGACCAGATGCCCTCATGGCCATTGTTGTCTCCCCTCTATTTCCACAAAGGGCCTGGATCTAGGAATAGACATCATGTAGGAGGAATATACAGAATATTGGGCTTTCTAGATGGGAAGATGGGCCAGCCTTGGGCTTGGGTACAAAGAAAAAAAAGAGCAAGTTTTTATAAGGAGACCCCACCTCCACTCCAAGCAACATGAAGGTATATTGTTTATTCTCTTGCTGGCTATTGTTTTACTGTTGTGGACATAAGGCCTTATGAAATTCAAAGAGTATGGGCTTTGGGCTTTTTGGCCCAAGTTGTTTCAGTCCTCTTTAATATACAGAACTTCTTTAGGAAGGAAAAACACCTGACTATAGCTGAAATAAAACCCAGAGGAAAAATATGTCTTTGTACCACATTCTCTCTGTGTTCAAAGAAAATCAATGCAAACAAAGATTTGGGGAAGAAAATAGGAGGGGAAAATCTTTTCTGTGTAAAGGGAAAGAAAAAGAGTTTTTTGAAGCTTCTTTGAAAGAAAAGAGCCTCAGTTTTAAAGGCAATCAGCTCATTCTCTCACTTATGAGGTGAGCAAGCTAATTACCTTTTCTGAGCCTCAGTTTTTTCTTTTATAAAATGGGGACAGATGTGCAGGGCATTGCGAAGATAAGAAGTGGGGCAGGTGATGTGTCTGGCACATAGCAGATAATCGGTACTTGAAAGCCTTTTGCTACATCATTGTTAACTAGTGGGCAGAAAATGTGAAAGTGAAGTACAGCTCCATAAAAACAATATGTTTTGGTTCCCATCTGTCTGCTGATCAGAAAAGGTGGAAGGAGACTTCTTAACGATCTTGGAGTCTCAGCAGAGCAGTGTGGGCCTCCCACACATCGATAGTTCTATGGAGGTGGAGTGACATTTCTAAAGTGATTTGATTGACACTTTCAGCCATAAATATAAAAAGTAACCTCTGTCTTATTAAGGAATACAGAGAACCCTCCTCTAGATTGCCCACCCGCAACATGAAAAGGGTTGGGCTTTGCCAGGAATGAAATTTATTCTCAAGATGCATTTGGGGAGTCATCAATAGAGCCATACTGGTCTTGCCTTGCAGGAATAACATGGCCACCACTGACCAGGAGAGGTGCTGCCCCCAGAAAAGCAATCTGAAAAGTCAAAGCCATTCGTGTCTAAAAAATTATGCCAGCAAACAAGGGTGGACTATTTCACAGAAATTACTCACTGCATCTTCTAAAGCTGCATTTCTTTAAAATATGTTTCTAAAGTCTTTAGAGATGTTGCAGGTTTGCAAGTGCGAAGTAGCTTCCGTTGTGTCTGACTCTTTGTGACCCTATGGACCACAGCCTGCCAGGCTCCTCTGTCCGTGGGGATTCTCCAGGCAAGAATATTGGAGGGGTTGCCATTTCCTTCTCCAGGGGATCTTCTCGACCCATGGATCAAATCTCTGTCTCCTGTGTCTCCTGCACTGGCAAGCAGGTTCTTTACCACTCAGTTCAGTCGCTCAGTCATGTCCGACTCTTTGCAACCTCATGAATCACAGCACGCCAGGCCTCCCTGTCCATCACCAATTTCCAGAGTTCACTCAGACTCACATCCGTGAAGTCAGTGATGCCATCCAGCCATCTCATCCTGCCCCCAATCCCTCCCACCATCAGAGTCTTTTCCAATGAGTCAACTCTTCACATGAGGTGGCCAAAGTACTAGAGTTTCAGCTTCAGCATCATGCCCTCCAAAGAAATCCCAGGGTTGATCTCCTTCAGAACGGACTGGTTGGATCTCCTTGCAGTCCAAGGGACTTTCAAGAGTCTTCTCCAACACCACAGTTCAAAAGCATCAATTCTTCAGCACTCAGCTTTCTTCACAGTCCAACTCTGACAGCCATACATGACCACTGGAAAAACTATAGCCTTGACTAGACGGACCTTGGTTGGCAAAATAATGTCTCTGCTTTTCAATATGCTTTCTAGGTTGATCATAACTTTTCTTCCAAGGAGTAAGCATCTTTTAATTTCATGGCTGCAGTCACCATCTACAGTGATTTGGGACCCCAAAAAAATAAAGTCTGATGCTGTTTCCACTGTTTCCCCATCTATTTCCCATGAAGTGATGGGACCAGATGCCATGATCTTCGTTTTCTGAATGTTGAGCTTTAAGCCAACTTTTTCACTCTCCACTTTCACTTTCATCAAGAGGCTTTTTAGTTCCTCTTCACTTTCTGCCATAAGGGTGGTGTCATCTGCATATCTGAGGTTATTGATATTTCTCCCAGCAATCTTGATTCCAGCTTGTGCTTCTTCCACCCCAGCATTTCTCATGATGTACTCTGCATAGAAGTAAATAAGTAGGGTGACAATATACAGCCTTGACATAGTCTTTTTCCTATTTGGAACCAGTCTGTTGTTCCATGTCCAGTCCTAACTGCTGCTTCCTGACCTGCATATAGGTTTCTCAAGAGGCAGGTCAGTGGTCTGGTACTCCCATCTCTTTCAGAATTTTCCACAGTTTATTGTGATTCACACAGTCAAAGGCTTTGGCATAGTCAATAAAGCAGAAATAGATGTTTTTCTGGAACTCTCTTGCTTTTTCAATGATCCAGCAGATGTTGGCCATTTGATCTCTGGTTCCTCTGCCTTTTCTAAAACCAGCTTGAACATCTGGAAGTTCACAGTTTACGTATTAGTGCCACCTTAATACTTGGTTAATAAGAATTAAGTTCTGCCATCCAGTTTGCTTGAGAAACACTCTGATAGACTCTGTAAAACAGGTTTCTTTAGCAGAGCTCTCATGCGTGCATACTTAGTCACTCAGGCATGTCCACCTCTTTGTGACTGCATGGACTGTAGCCCACCAGGCTCCTCTGTCTATGGAATTCTCCAGACAAGAACACCGGAGTGGGTTGCCATTCCCTTCTCCAAGGGATCTTCCTGACCCAGGGATCAAACCCAGTCTCAGCAGAGCAGTGCTGGGATTGCTTTCAATCACAGAGATAAATCCACGCACATATGGACACCTTATCTTTGACAAAGGAGGCAAGAATATACAATGGATTAAAGACAATCTCTTTAACAAGTGGTGCTGGGAAAACTGGTCAACCACTTGTAAAAGAATGAAACTAGAACACTTTCTAACACCATACACAAAAATAAACTCAAAATGGATTAAAGATCTAAACATAAGACCAGAAACTATAAAACTCCTAGAGGAGAACATAGGCAAAACACTCTCTGACATACATCACAGCAGGATCCTCTATGACCCACCTCCCAGAATATTGGAAATAAAAGCAAAAATAAACAAATGGGACCTAATTAACCTTAAAAGCTTCTGCACAACTAAGGAAACTATCAGCAAGGTGAAAAGGCAGCCTTCAGAATGGGAGAAAATAATAGCAAATGAAGCAACTGACAAACAACTAATCTCAAAAATATACAAGCAACTCCTACAGCTCAACTCCAGAAAAATAAATGACCCAATCAAAAAATAGGCCAAAGAACTAAATAGACATTTCTCCAAAGAAGACATACAGATGGCTAACAAACACATGAAAAGATGCTCAACATCACTCATTATCAGAGAAATGCAAATCAAGACCACTATGAGGTACCATTTCACACCAGTCAGAATGGCTGCGATCCAAAAGTCTACAAGCACTACATGCTGGAGAGGGTGTGGAGAAAAGGGAACCCTCTTACACTGTTGGTGGGAATGCAAACTAGTACAGCCACTATGGAGAACAGTGTGGAGATTCCTTGAAAAACTGGAAATAGAACTGCCTTATGATCCAGCAATCCCACTGCTGGGCATACACACTGAGGAAACCAGAAGGGAAAGAGACACGTGTACCCCAATGTTCATCGCAGCACTGTTTATAATAGCCAGGACATGGAAGCAACCTAGATGTCCATCAGCAGATGAATGGATAAGAAAGCTGTGGTACATATACACAATGGAGTATTACTCAGCCATTAAAAAGAATTCATTTGAATCAGTTCTAATGAGGTAGATGAAACTGGAGCCTATTATACAGAGTGAAGTAAGCCAGAAGGAAAAACACCAATACAGTATACTAACGCATATATATGGAATTTAGAAAGATGATAACAATAACCCTGTGTTCAAGACAGCAAAAGAGACACTGATGTATGGAACAGTCTTATGGACTCTGTGGGAGAGGGAGAGGGTGGGAAGATTTGGGAGAATGGCATTGAAACATGTAAAATATCATGTATGAAATGAGATGCCAGTCCAGGTTCAATGCACGATACTGGATGCTTGGGGCTAGTGCACTGGGACGACCCAGAGGGATGCTATGGGGAGGGAGGAGGGAGGAGGGTTCAGGATGGGGAGCACATGTATACCTGTGATGGATTCATTTTGATATTTGGCAAAACTAATACAATTATGTAAAGTTTAAAAATAAAATAAAATTTAAAAAATAAAAAAAAAATTAACTGGAAAAAAAATAAATAAAGCAACTCACTGAAAAAAAAAAAAAAATCCTGCATTGAAAGCAGATTCATTACCATCTGAGCTACCAGAGAAGCCCTTAGTAGAGACCAACCCACTGATATTTACATACTCTTTAAAGAACTTAAGAGTCTTCTAGAAGGGAATGAAACTTGGATTTTTTCCCATATTAACTTGATCACAGCTCCCTTTTGAGGTGGAGGAAGCAGAGAGCATGTCAAGGACCACATGATCCCAAGAATACACCTTGGAGACAGCTAATATAAGCAATGCTAATCCATCAGACAGTTGTTTCTTCTCTTGGATCTTGACTGGAAAATTTATTTGTTGTTGTTTATTGTTTTTACACCTCTAGTTTCCAAATTGACTGCATGCCTTTGTCATCTTTTAAAAAGCATTAACAATAACTTTAACTCTGGACCCCCAACCCAGATCCCCAGAGATGGCAGCTCATGTGCCTATACTTATAAAATCCTTCACTGGGGAGTCTGGGGCCATCAACCTGGCACAGTTAACCGAGGCCTGACACTCAGGTCACTCCTTTACCCTGTATCATTGACAAAATCTTCCATCTTCTTATCATCACCAACTTCAAGTTGTTGCCGTGGGTTTTATCTAAAAAGGTGGTGGTGCCAACCCAAAGGGAATTTTGAAACCTGCAGAGAAAGGGATATTTTCTTTCCACTCTCTAGACTCAAGCAAACGCAATCACTGGCTTTCTCTAAAACCCATTAATTCTATATTTAGGAAACTAAAAGGAAAGAGGAAAAAAAAAAAAAAAAACCAACCACAACTCCACACATGATGGAAAAGACTCTAGGTTCCCACTGGCTATATTGGCAAAGTGCAGAATGAGTTGCCTTCTGTGGGGTGTTACCATTCTCATGTTGGATCTTTCTTTTCTAAAGTAGGTGAGTTCATTTATCTTGGACCCACATTCCTCCAGACTGAGTAGGGATCTGGTATCTTCATCACCACAAGAGGTAGTACAATCTGGACACGCCAAGTCTCATGGATGCCTGCGAGCAGTTTTAAAAGGTTTTGGTTAGCTCCAATTTTATTAGAATGAAAGCTTTTCACAAGTAAGAGGTTTTATGGGAGTTATTTTTAAAGTAATGTGTTTTTATTGGTTTCTGGTAAGATCAGTGAAATCACATGGCATTTTTTAAAGAATTTTAAACCAAAAAAAGATGTTCAAACAACTTGCCTGAAACACAAAAGCCAGAAGAGTAAGAATAAAATATTGAACACAAGGGGGTTAATGCTAAGATAAAACAAAAACGTTCTGAGGAAGCAGAAGAAAGGGGTAAAGGAGGACGCCAAACCAGAACAAAGATGAACTGCGTCCAGTGTCTGAACTGTTGCTCCCGTGTTGAGATGCAAGTACTTACATCTCTTTTGGAATCAGTTGTCCCCACAAGTATGGAGATTGCCATTCGTTGTCCATGAAAATTAAATTCATTAGTAAAGAGAACATACTTTTAGTTACCTAGACCTCAAAAGAATAAAGTAAATGGCACACAAAAATCCAACTGGGTGGTTATACTATCAGGAGAGTATCAGACACATATTGAGGAAGATCCAAGCGGGAATTCGACCTTCTCCTGCTCCACCTCCTTCTTTCTCTTCGTTTCCTTGACTTTATTGTCTTCTTTTCTGATTGTTACTGTAATACCTGCTCAGAGTGAACAATTTAGACATGTCTAATACAACCTGTAAAAGATAACCTCTGTTTTTAGGTGAGAAAACAGGCCAAGGGAGAGAGAATGATGACTTAGTCCCATGTTCCATATCAAAGCAGTTGGTTATTTAGGACCAAAAACATTAATTTCAATCGTTCTTCACCACAGTCTCTAATGCTAATATGTACTTTACTACATATGCATTTGCACATGATTGCTATTGTTTCCTAAAATGCACACATGTGTGGACATATTTCCCCCCTACACACACACTGGGACAGACACAATATGATAGTAAGCTTCATGAAGGAAGGGCAAAGTCCATGACTTTCTAATGTAGCACTAGGCCAAATGTCTAGTGCTTACTGGGTGCTTGATAAATACATGGATGAGTAAATCAATGAGTCTCAGTACAATGATTTTTCTATCAAACTATGACTGCCTCGTAATACTTTGATTCAACACAAATGAAGAATTACACATATTAACCTGCAAAGGGATTCCTCAGAACTCTTTCCTCACCAACCACTGAAAGTACATGCCTCTAGCTTCTCCCATTTCTTTTCAGTAGTGGAATGTTCCACCATTTCCCCTCTTACTGGGTGGAATTATAGTAAGTCATGAATGGTGCTAACCAAATATATGTGGCTCCTCACATAAAATCACAGTTCAGTCACTCGGTCATGTCTGACTCTTTGAGACCCCATGGACTGCAGAACACCAGGCTTCCCTGTCCATCACCTACTCCTGAAGATTGCTCAAACTCATGTCCATCTAGTCAGTGATGCCATCCAACCATCTCATCCTCTGTCTTCCCCTTCTCCTCCTGCCTTTGATCTTTCCCAGAATCAGAGTCTTTTCCAATGAGTCAGTTCTTGGCATCAGGTTGCCAAAGTATTGGAGTTTCAGCTTCAGCATCAGTCCTTCCAATGAATATTCAGTATATTCGGGACAGATGTCATTTAGGATTGACTGGTTTGATCTCCTTGCAATCCAAGGGACTCTCAAGAGTCTTCTCCAAGACTCTTCAGCTCCAAGAGTCTTCTTCAGCTCTCAGCTTTCTTTATAGTCCAACTCTCACATCCATACATGCCTATTAGAAAAAGCATAGCTTTGACTAGATGGACCTTTGCTGGCAAACTAATGTCTCTGCTTTTTAATATGCTGTCTAGGTTGGTCATAGTTTTTATTCTAAGGAGCAAACATCTTTTAATTTCATGGCCGCAGTCACCATCTGCAGTGATTTTGGAGCCCCCAAATATAAAGTCTCTCACTGATTCCATTGTTTCCCCATCTATTTGCCATGAAGTGATGGGACCAGATGAATGTTGAGTTTTAAGTCAGCTTTTTCACTCTCCTCTTCCACTTTCATCAAGAGTTCTTTAGTTCTTCTTCGCTTTCTGCCATAAGGGTGGTATATTCTGCACATCTGAGGTTATTGATATTTCTCCTGACAATCTTGATTCCCCATGAACAGTATGAAAAGACAAAAAGATATGACACTGAAAGATGAACTCCCCAGGTTGGTGGATGCTTAATATGCTACCAGAGAACAGTGGAGAAATAACTCCAGGAAGAATGAAGAGACAGAGCCAAAGTAAAAACAATGCCCAGTTATAGATGTGACTGGTGATGGAAGTAAAGTCCAATGCTGTAAAGAGCAGTTTGCATAGGAACCTGGAATGTCAGGTCCAAAACTCAAGGCAAATTGGAAGTGGTCAAACAGGAGATGGCAAATGTAAACATCGACATTTTAGGAATCAGTGAACTAAAATGAACTGGAATGGGAGAATATAACTCAGATGACCACTATATCTACTACTGTGGGCAAGAATCCCTTAGAAGAAATGGAATCACCCTTATAGTCAGCAAAAGAATCTGAAATGCAGTTCTTGGGTGTAGTCTCAAAAATGACAGAATGATCTCTGTTCATTTCCAAGGCAAACCATTCAGTGTCACAGTAACCCAAGTCTATACCTCAACCAGTAATGCTGATGAAGCTGAAGTTGAATAGTTCTATGGAGACCTACAAGACCTTCTAGAACTAGCACCCAAAAAAGATGTCCTTTTCATCATATCTGACTGGAATGTAAATGTAGGAAGTCAAGAGATACCTGGAATAACAGGCAGATTTGGCCTTGGAGTACAGAATGAAGCAGGGCAAAGGCTAATAGAGTTTTGCCAAGAGAACACACTGGTCATAGCAAACACCCTCTTCCAACAACACAAGAGAAGACTCTATACATAAACATCACCAGATGGTCAATACTGAAATCAGATTGACTATATTCTTTGCAGCCAAAGATGGAGAAGCTCTATAAACAGTCAGCAAAAACAAGACCAGGAGCTGACTGTGTCTCAGATCATGAACTCCTTATTGCCAAATTCAGATTGAAATTGAAGAAAGTAGGGAAAATCACTAGACCATTCAGGTATGACCTAAATCAAATCCGTTATGATTATACAGTGGAATTGACAAATAGATTCAAGGGATTCAATCTGATAGAGTGCCTGAAGATCTATGGATGGAGGTTCATGACATTGTACAGGAGACAGGGATCAAGACCATCCCCAAGAAAGAGAAATGCAAAAAGGCAAAATGGTTCTCTGAAGAGGACTTACAAACAGCTATGAAAAGAAGAGAAGCAAAAGGCAAAGGATAAAAAGAAATATATACCCATTTGAATGCAGAGTTCCAAAGAATAGCAAGGAAAGATAAGAAAGCCTTCCTCGGTGATCAATGCAAAGAAATAGGGGAAAACAATAGAATGAGAAAGACTAGAGATCTCTTCAAGAAAATTAGAGATACCAAGGGAACATTTCATGCAAAGATGGGCACAATAAAGGACAGAAATGGTATGAACCTAACAGAAGCAGAAGATATTAAGAAGAGGTGGCAAAAATACACAGAAGAGCTATACAAAAAAGATCTTCATAACCCAGATGATCACGATGGTGTGATCACTCACCTAGAGCCAGACATCCTGGAATGTGAAGTCAAGTGGGCCTTAGGAAGCATCACCATGAACAAAGCTAGTGGAGGTGATGGAATTCCAATTGAGCTATTTCAAATCCTAAAAGATGATGCTGTGAAAGTGCTGCACTCAGTATGCCAACAAATTTGGAAAACTCGGTAGTGGCCACAGGACTGGAAAAGGTCAGTTTTCATTCCTACCCCAAAGAAAGGCAATGCCAAAGAATGCTCAAACTACCACACAATTGCACTCATCTCACATGCTAGTAAAGTAATGCTCAAAATTCTCCAAGCCAGGCTTCAGCAGTACATGAACCATAAACTTCTAGATGTTCAAGCTGGATTTAGAAAAGGCAGAGGAACCAGAGATAAAATTGCAAACATCCATTGGATTATCATAAAAGCAAAATAGTTCCAGACAAACATCTACTTCTGCTTTATTGACTATGCCAAAGCCTTTGACTGTGGGTCACAAACAACCTGTGAAACTTTCTCAAAGAGATGGGAATACCAGACCACCTGACCTGCCTCCTGAGAAACCTGTATGCAGGCCAGGAAGCAACAGTTAGAACTGGGCATGGAACAAGAGACTGATTCCAAATAGGGAAAGGAGTACATCAAGGCTGTATCTTGTCACCCTGCTTATTTAACTTATATGCAGAATACATCGTGCAAAATGCCAGGCTTCTTACATTGTAGAATGTAATTTCTGGGCTCCTAGGGTGGCATGAAGCAATAAGAGCAGTCCCCCCCTGAGTAAGAGAGTAAGACCACATGTTATAATGTCTCACCTGTTCCTTCTAAGAGCGGCTTGAGGCAATTCAGTCCTCTAGAAAGAGAACAATAATGAGACCCAAGTTCAGGTTATGTCTGTGCATGCATGCTAAGTCACTTCAATCGTGTCCAACTCTGTGACCCTGTGGATTGTAGCCCATCAGGCTCCTGGCCCATGGGATTCTTCAGTCAGGAATACTGGAGTGGGTTGCCATGCCTTCCTCCAGGGGGTTTTCCTGACTCAGGGATCAAAACCACTCCTCTTGTATCTCCTGCATTGTCAGACAGGTTTTTTACCACTAGCACCGCCTGAGAAGCCCCTACATGTTATGTCTGTGCAATTGCTTAAATTTGGACTCCTGCCCCTCCCAGAGATGATGATGGTATTACCCCAACTCTTTCTTTGAGCTGATGTGAGTGTTAAAGGATTCATAATTTGGGAGAGGATCAAAAGTGTTATACATGCAAAATTTCTACCAAACAAAAGGAACTTTCTGAGAATGCTCCTCTATCCATTAAAGTTCCATGCAGTGGTATAGAGAAAATGCAAAAATGCTTTCATAATGTAATGGTTGATGGACATTTATCAACAACTGACTCACCTTCATAGTGTAATAAGGTGAAATTATGGCGTTAAATAATTTGAAGTTTAAAAAAAATTTTAATAAAATAAAATAATCCTTTCATAAAGTATGGACCCATCTTACTGTAGATTCTGGTTGCTTTCACAGGATGTGAAAAGCACTCTTTTTTGAAATGATAGCTTCAAGGGGACCAACTCTCATTATAAGCTCTGAAGAAGGACTCCACCCTTTTCCTCCAAGAATAGATTACCTTCAATCTTGAAATGCCACCTGGTTCCACCCAGATTCAATTTAACTATCAGTTCAGTTCAGTTGCTCAGTCGTGTCTGACTGCTTGCGACCCCATGAATCACACCACACCAGGCCTCCCTGTTCTTCACCAACTCCCGGAGTTCACTCAGACTCACGTCCATCAAGTCAGTGATGCCATCCAGCCATCTCATCCTCTGTCGTCCCCTTCTCCTCCTGCCCCCAATCCCTCCCAGCATCAGAGTCTTTTCCAATGAGTCAACTCTTCGCATGAGGTGGCCAAAGTACTGGAGTTTCAGCTTTAGCATCATTCCTTCCAAAGAAATCCCAGGGCTCATCTCCTTCAGAATGGACTGGTTGAAACTCTTTGCAGTCCAAAGGGACTCAAGAGTCTTCTCCAACACCACAGTTCAAAAGCATCAATTCTTCGGCGCTCAGCCTTCTTCACAGTCCAACTCTCACATCCATACATGACCACTGGAAAAACCATAGCCTTGACTAGATGGACCTTTATTGGCAAAGTAATGTCTCTACTTTTAAATATGCTATCTAGGTTGGTCATAACTTTCCTTCCAAGGAGTAAGTGTCTTTTTATTTCACGGCTGCAGTCACCATCTGCAGTGATTTTGGAGCCCTAAAAAATAAAGTCTGACACTGTTTCCACTGTTTCCCCATCTATTTCCCATGAAGTGATGGGACCAGATGCCATGATCTTCGTTTTCTGAATGTTGAGCTTTAAGCCAACTTTTTCAGTCTCCACTTTCACCTTCAAGAGGCTTTTTAGTTCCTCTTCACTTTCTGCCATAAGGGTGGTGTCATCTGCATATCTGAGGTTCACAATGTTATTTAGTACTGAGTTCACTCATTAAGGGTGTAAGATGAGAAAGGGAAAGGTTGAGTCCAAGGCTGCCTGGAGATTCTTAAATAGAGAAAAGATTAAGTTGTGTTCAATATATTGACCTCCTACCACTGAGAGTACATGCCTCTAACATCTCCCGTTTCTTTTCAGTAATGGAATGTTCCACCATTTCCCCCTATTACTGGGTGACATTATAAAGAGTCATGAATGTTGCTTACCAAATGTATGTGGCTCCTCACATCGTAGAATGCAATTCATGGTCTCCTGGCATGGGGTGAAGAATAAGACCAGTTCCCCCTGGACCAATGAGTTGTGAGGAGAAATGATGTGTGTCACTTTGAATCCGGAAAATTTAACAGCTAATAAAAGTATCTTCAGAAACATGCTTTCTCTGCCATGGCACCTAGCAACACTTCTGGTATTAGCCTACATCCCAAAGTATGGAGAAAGGAAACAAAGCCCCCAGTTGACCCCAAATGCTCACGCACAAGACCTTAGTTTTGATATTCTAAACTGCTGAAATTTTAGAATCACCTGTGATTCTAGCATAACCTAGCCTGTTGACTAAAGCAAATTAGGAAGGTAGAGAATATTTAGATCAATTTACTGACTGCCTATACTTATGATAAACCATTCCAAAACCTAGAGATTTAAAACAACCATTATTCTATTTGCTTACGATTCTGCGGGCCAGAAATTTGTGTTGGGTTCAGCTGAGTGATTCTTTTGTTTATCCCACCTGAGTCACTGCTATACCTGCAACCATGGGTAGAAGCTGGTTTGTCTAGGGAGTCTCAACCAGAAAGCCCCATCTATGTGCTTTGTGCTTTCAACCTTCAGCAGGTTAGCTGAGGATTCTTTATCTAAGGCTCAGTAGAGCAGGAGAGTAAGAGCATGAGCTATACTGTCTCCAGGGTCTATGAGAAGAACCTTCACTTTCTGTCGAGTAGAGCAAGTCACTGGTACAGATGCAAGGGAGTAGAAAAATAAACCATGAATTCATTGTAGGAGCAGGAAAATCATATTTAAAGGGGTATAAATATAGGGAAAGAAGGAATGTGTGGCTTTCTTGGGCAATCTATTATTAACACATCATCTTATGATTAGAATACTGGCCCAGAAAGTTTAGACATTGAAATGGAGTACTGTCCACTTTCTTTATTATTTTTTTTATTTTATTTTATTTTTAAACTTTACAATATTGTATTAGTTTTGCCAAATATCGAAATGAATCCGCCACAGGTATACATGTGTTCCCCATCCTGAGCCCTCCTCCATCCTCCCTCCCCATACCACCCCTCTGGGTCGTCCCAGTGCACCAGCCCCAAGCATCCAGTATCGTGATCGAACCTGGACTGGCGACTCATTTCATACATGATATTATACATGTTTCAATGCCATTCTCCCAAATTTTCCCACCCTCTCCCTCTCCCACAGAGTCCATAAGACTGTTCTATACATCAGTGTCTCTTTTGCTGTCTCGTACACAGGGTTATTGTTACCATCTTTCTAAATTCCATATATATGTGTTAGTATACTATATTGGTGTTTTTCTTTCTGGCTTACTTCACTCTGTATAATAGGCTCCAGTTTCATCCACCTCATTAGAACTGATTCAAATGTATTCTTTTTAATGGCTGAGTAATACTCCATTGTGTATATGTACCACAGCTTTCTTATCCATTCATCTGCTGATGGACATCTAGGTTGCTTCCATGTCCTGGCTATTTTAAACAGTGCTGCGATGAACATTAGGGTACACATGTCTCTTTCCCTTCTGGTTTCCTCAGTGTGTATGCCCAGCAGTGGGATTGCTGGATCATAAGGCAGTTCTATTTCCAGTTTTTCAAGGAATCTCCACACTGTTCTCCATAGTGGCTGTACTAGTTTGCATTCCCACCAACAGTGTAAGAGGGTTCCCTTTTCTCCACACCCTCTCCAGCATGTAGTGCTTGTAGACTTTTGGATCGCAGCCATTCTGACTGGTGTGAAATGGTACCTCATAGTGGTTTTGATTTGCATTTCTCTAATAATGAGTGATGTTGAGCATCTTTTCATGTGTTTGTTAGCCATCTGTATGTCTTCTTTGGAGGAATGTCTATTTAGTTCTTTGGCCCATTTTTTGATTGGGTCATTTATTTTTCTGGAGTTGAGCTGTAGGAGTTGCTTGTATATTTTTGAGATTAGTTGTTTGTCAGTTGCTTCATTTGCTATTATTTTCTCCCATTCTGAAGGCTGCCTTTTCACCTTGCTAATAGTTTCCTTAGTTGTGCAGAAGCTTTTAAGGTTAATTAGGTCCCATTTGTTTATTTTTGCTTTTATTTCCAATATTCTGGGAGGTGGGTCATAGAGGATCCTGCTGTGATGTATGTCAGAGAGTGTTTTGCCTATGTTCTCCTCTAGGAGTTTTATAGTTTCTGGTCTTACGTTTAGATCTTTAATCCATTTTGAGTTTCTTTTTGTGTATTGTGTTAGAAAGTGTTCTAGTTTCATTCTTTTACAAGTGGTTGACCAGTTTTCCCAGCACCACTTGTTAAAGAGATTGTCTTTAATCCATTGTATATTCTTGCCTCCTTTGTCAAAGATAAGGTGTCCATATGTGCATGGATTTATCTCTGGGCTTTCTATTTTGTTCCATTGATCTATATTTCTGTCTTTGTGCCAGTACCATACTGTCTTGGTAACTGTGGCTTTGTAGTAGAGCCTGAAGTCAGGTAGGTTGATTCCTCCAGTTCCATTCTTCTTTCTCAAGATAGCTTTGGCTATTCGAGGTTTTTTGTATTTCCATACAAATTGTGAAATTATTTGTTCTAGCTCTGTGAAGAATACCGTTGGTAGCTTGATAGGGATTGCATTGAATCTATAAATTGCTTTGGGTAGTATACTCATTTTCACTATATTGATTCTTCCAATCCATGAACATGGTATATTTCTCCATCTATTAGTGTCCTCTTTGATTTCTTTCACCAGTGTTTTATAGTTTTCTATATAGGTCTTTAGTTTCTTTAGGTAGATATATTCCTAAGTATTTTATTCTTTCCATTGCAATGGTGAATGGAATTGTTTCCTTAATTTCTCTTTCTATTTTCTCATTATTAGTGTATAGGAATGCAAGGGATTTCTGTGTGTTGATTTTATATCCTGGAACATTACTATAATCATTGATTAGTTCTAGTAATTTTCTGGTGGAGTCTTTAGGGTTTTCTATGTAGAGGATCATGTCATCTGCATATAGTGAGAGTTTTACTTCTTCTTTTCCAATTTGGATTCCTTTTATTTCTTTTTCTGCTCTGATTGCATAGAAATGAATGAAAATGAAAACACAACAACCCAAAACCTGTGGGACACTGTAAAAGCAGTCCTAAGGGGAAAGTTCATAGCAATACAGGCATACCTCAAGAAACAAGAAAAAAGTCAAATAAAAAGCCTAACTCTACACCTAAAGCAACTAGAAAAGGAAGAAATGAAGAACCCCAGGGTTAGTAGAAGGAAAGAAATCTTAAAAATTAGAGCAGAAATAAATGCAAAAGAAACAAAAGAGACCATAGCAAAAATCAACAAAGCCAAAAGCTGGTTCTTTGAAAGGATAAATAAAATTGACAAACCATTAGCCAGACTCATCAAGAAACAAAGGGAGAAAAATCAAATCAATAAAATTAGAAATGAAAATGGAGAGATCACAACAGACAACACAGAAATACAAAGGATCATAAGAGACTACCATCAACAATTATATGCCAATAAAATGGACAACGTGGAAGAAATGGACAAGTTCTTAGAAAAGTACAACTTTCCAAAACTGGACCAGGAAGAAATAGAAAATCTATTAAGACCCATCACAAGCACGGAAATTGAAACTGTAATCAAAAATCTTCCAGCAAACAAAAGCCCAGGTCCAGATGGCTTCACAGCTGAATTCTACCAAAAATTTAGAGAAGAGCTAACACCTATCCTGCTCAAACTCTTCCAAAAAATTGCAGAGGAAGGTAAACTTCCAAACTCATTCTATGAGGCCACCATCACCTTAATACCAAAACCTGACAAAGATCCCACAGAAAAAGAAAACTACAGGCCAATATCACTGATGAACATAGATGCAAAAATCCTTAACAAAATTCTAGCAATCAGAATCCAACAACACATTAAAAAGATCATACACCATGATCAAGTGGGCTTTATCCCAGGGATGCAAGGATTCTTCAATATCTGCAAATCAATCAATGTAATACACCACATTAACAAATTGAAAAATAAAAACCATATGATTATCTCAATAGAGGCAGAGAAAGCCTTTGACAAAATTCAACATCCATTTATGATAAAAACTCTCCAGAAAGCAGGAATAGAAGGAACATATCTCAACATAATAAAAGCTATATATGACAAACCCACAGCAAACATTATCCTCAATGGTGAAAAATTGAAAGCATTTCCTCTAAAGTCAGGAACAAGACAAGGGTGCCCACTTTCATCATTACTATTCAACATAGTTTTGGAAGTTTTGTCCACTTTCTTTAGTATCATCATCAAGATGTTACTGGAGAAACATTAGCTCAACAAGACCATTATTTGCGTCCCACAAAGAGCTGTCTTCACACCGTCTCCATGAGGTTACATGGCCTCATTATACTACATGTGTCTTTCAACCAATGACCACTCCAGCTCCCAATATACTTGGGTCATCTCCTCTGTTATTATTCATGCAATGTTTAAAAAAAACCACATCTCTTTCAGGAAGATGACTTGGAAAAGTCAGATAAGAGCCCCAGCACCCGCAGTTTCACTTAAGGAGGTTGGAACTTCCCACAGTGGTTTTCACAAATAGGTCAATGACTGATACCTGAAACCATGAAGGCCACAGGAGTAATTTGGATATGATGCAAAAGGAAACCCTCCTTTTGAAAGTGGACAACTTGATGAAAACCCTAATGAATTATAATAGCTATTTCTGAATATTCAGACTACTCTAATGTCACTTGGAGAAGGCAATGGCACCCTACTCCAGCACTCTTGCCTGGAAGATCCCGTGGACGGAGGAGCCTGGTAGGCCGCAGTCCATGGGGTCACTAAGAGTCGGACAAGTCTCAGCAACTTCACTTTCATTTTTCACTTTCATGCATTGGAGAAGGAAATGGCAACCCACTCCAGTGTTCTTGCCTGGAGAATCTGAGGGATGGGGGAGCCTCATGGGCTGCCGTCTCTGGGGTCGCACAGAGTCGGACACGACTGAAGTGACTTAGCAGCAGCAGCTATATCACTACCACTAAGAGTATTGAGGTACCACTAAGGCCGGAATCCCTTAGAAGAAATGGAGTAGCCATCATGGTCAACAAAAGAGTCCGAAATGCAGTACTTGGATGCAATCTCAAAAATGACAGAATGATCTCTGCTCATTTCCAAGGCAAACCATTCAATATCATAGTAATCCAAGCCTATGCCCCAACTAATAATGCTGAAGAAGCTGAAGTTGAATGGGCCTATGAAGACCTACAAGACCTTTTAGAACTAATACCCAAAAAAGATGTCCTTTTCATTATAGGGGACTGGAATGCAAAAGTAGGTAGTCAGGAAACACCTGGAGTAACAGGCAAATTTGACCTTGGGGTACAGAATGAAGCAGGGCAAAGCCTAATAGAGTTTTGCCAGGAGAAGACACTGGTCATAGCAAACACCCTCTTCCAACAATGCAAGAGAAGACTCTACACATGGACATCACCACATGGTCAACACAGAAATCAGATTGTTTATATTCTTTGAAGCCAAAGATGGAGAAACTCTAAACAGTCAGCAAAAATAAGACCGGGATCTGACTGTGGCTCAGATTATGAACTCCTTATTGCCAAATTCAGATTGAAATTGAAGAAAGTAGGGAAAACCACTAGACCATTCAGGTATGACCTAAATCAAATCCCTTATGATTATACAGTGGAAGTGAGAAATAGATTTAAGGGACTAAATCTGATAGCGTGCCTGATGAACTATGGACGGAGGTTCGTGACATTGTACAGCAGACGGGGATTAAGACCGTACCCATGGAAAAGAAATGAAAAAAAGCAAAATGGCTGTCTGAGTAGGCCTTACAAATAGCTGTGAAAAGAAGAGAAGCGAAAAGCAATGGAGAAAAGGAAAGATATTCCCATCTGAATGAAGAGTTCCAAGAATAGCAAGGAGAGATAAAAAAGCCTTCCTCAGCCATCAGTGCAAAGAAATAGAGGAAAACAACAGAATTGGAAAGACTAGAGATCTCTTCAAGAAAATTAGAGATACCAAGGGAACATTTCATGCAAAGATGGGCACAATAAAGGACAGAAATGGTATGGACCTAACAGAAGCAGAAGATATTAAGAAGAGGTGGAAAGAATACACAGAAGAACTGTACAAAAAAGAGCTTCAGGACCCAGATAATCACGATGGTGTGATCACTGACCTAGAGCCAGACATCCTGGAATGTGAGGTCAAGTGGGCCTTAGAAAGCATCACTATGAACAAAGCTAGTGGAGGTGATGGAATTCCAGTTGAGCTATTTCAAATCCTAAAAGATGCTGCTGTGAAAGTGCTGCACTCAATATGCCAGCAAATTTGGAAAAGTCAGCAGTGGCCACAGGACTGGAAAAGGTCAGTTTTCATTCCTACCCCAAAGAAAGGCAATGCCAAAGAATGCTCAAACTACCACACAATTGCACTCATCTCACAGGCTAGTAAAGTAATGCTCAAAATTCTCCAAGCCAGGCTTCAGCAATATGTGAACCGTGAACTTCCTGATGTTCAAGCTGGTTTTAGAAAAGGCAGAAGAACCAGAAATAAAATTGCCAACATCTGCTGGATCATCAAAAGCAAGAGAGTTCCAGAAAAACATCTATTTTATTGACTATGCCAAAGCCTTTGACTGTGTGGATCACAATAAACTGTGGAAAATTCTGAAAGAGATGGGAATACCAGACCATCTGACCTGTCTCTTGAGAAACCTGTATGCAGGTCAGGAAGCAACAGTTAGAACTGGACATGGAACAACAGACTGGTTCCAAATAGGAAAAGGAGTACGTCAAGGCTGTATATTGTCACCCTGTTTATTTACTTCTATGCAGAGTACATCATGAGAAATGCTGGGCTAGAAGAAGCACAAGCTGGAATCAAGATTACCGGGAGAAATATCAATAACCTCAGGTATGCAGATGACACCACTCTATGGCAGAAAGTGAAGAGGAACTAAAAAGCCTCTTGATGAAAGAGAAAGAGGAGAGTGAAAAGGTTGGCTTAAAGCTCAACATTCAGAAAACTAAGGTCATGGCATCTGGTCCCATCATTTCATGGGAAATAGATGAGGAAACAGTGGAAACCATGTCAGACTTTATTTTTGGGGGCCTCCAAAATCACTGCAGATGGTGATTGCAGCCATGAAATTAAAAGACGCTTACTCCTTGGAAGGAAAGTTATGACCAACATAGATAGCATATTCAAAAGCAGAGACATTACTTTGCCAACAAAGGTCCATCTAGTCAAGGCTGTGATTTTTCCAGTAGTCATGTATGGATGTGAGAGTTGGACTATACAGAAAACTGAGCACCAAAGAATTTATGCTTTTGAACTGTGGTGTTGGAGAAGACTCTTAAGAGTCCCTTGGACTGTAAGAAGATCCAACCAGTCCATCCTAAAGGAGATCAGTCCTGGGTGTTCATTGGAAGGACTGATGTTGAAGCTGAAACTCCAGTACTTTGGCTACCTCATGCAAAGACTCACTGGAAAAGACCCTAATGCTGGGAAGGATTGGGGGCAGGAGGAGAAGGGGATGACAGAGGATTGAGATGGCTGGATGGCATAACCGACTCAATGGACATGGGTTTGGGTAGACTCTGGGAGTTGGTGATGGACAGGGAGGCCTGGCGTACTGCGGTTCATGGGGTCGCAAAGAGTTGGACACGACTGATTGACTGAACTGAACTGCACTGAAGAGTATTGAAAGCTAAATAAAGCATATTCTTTCTGGAGGATCAAGTTATTATCTTCATCAAAATGTGAGGGGCTTGGATAAGTGATGAAGAAAACATAGGAATCCTATGTTGATTACTTCCTTGTGCAATTTGAACAGATTGGAAATACAATCCACTGAAAAAGGATGGTCACCAGAAGGAAAAAATTATGAAGTATTCCCTGGTGGCTCAGATGGTAAAGCATCTGCCTGCAATGCCAGATACCCAGGTTCAATCCCTGGGTTGGGAAAATCCCCTGGAGAAGGAAATGGCAACCCACTCCAGTATTCTTGCCTGGGAAATCCCATAGACAGAGGAACCTGGTGGGCTACAGTCCATGGGGTTGCAAAGAGTTGGACACGACTGAGCTACTTCACTTTCACTTTCAAGGAGCCAATGGCAGACCACCTAGTCCCCATCAGTAGCCCACCCACCATTCTACCTTCACCTGTCACCCCACCTGGCTAAAGCTCCAGAGTCCATAGGCTCAGTCCTCCTGTCTCTTGGATTGTTGGGCCTGCAGTATCTTCATCTTCTGGTGTTCAGAGAAGGGCTGGATGGATACCCAGGAAGCCTGGTTCTCAGACCTGACATGCCAGATTCTGCTTTCTTTCTACTGTTGCACAGACAAGGCAATGGGCAAGGGGCACATGAGGTCAGGAAATTCTCACTCAGCCACATCTCCTCTGAAGGCTCCAGGGAGACAGCAAGACTCTTGCTCTCTCAAATGGAATGTGAGCAACCTTCCCTGGGGACAATTGGATAGATTCAGCTCCAAGAGGTTCCAGAATTTGAAAGGGCAGCCAACCTCTGGGCTAGTTGTGAAGGTTGTAGGAAAATTGTAGTGTGTGCCCTTGGAATTGCTCCCTGCAGGTCGGCTCTCTGCCGCTTGCCTGTTCTTTCGGCCCTATGCCAACAATCTAGTTGCTGGTAGTGGAGTGGTGACCCTTGAGGGGAGGAAATGAGTCTGCCTCTACCAGGAAGGCACCCTGAGCTAGACAAAGGAGGGGCAAAGCCTCTCCCATGCCTAATTTACACCCATGAGCCTATTTCATTCTTACCCCACCATAGTTTTAACCACTCAAAAATCTCTGGATAACATTGTAACAGGATATTTGAGCTAAGACTGGACTTCTGAAATCTTGAGAGCCAAGGATATGATGCCATTTTTAAGCTGCCAACAGATTTCTAATTCAAAACACTAGTAACTAACTAAATTTATTTATTATTTATTTACTAATATTAGTAAAGAAAATACACATAAATTCAATGAGTGCTGGGAATGCATGAATGCATGCTAAGTTGCTTCAGTCGTATCTGACTCTTTGCAACCCTATGGACTGTAGCCTGCCAGGTTTCTCTTTCCACAGAATTCTTCAGGCAAGAATACTGGAGGGGTTGCCATGCCCTCCTCCAGGGGATCTTCCTGACCTAGGGATCAAACCTGTGTCTCTTACATCTCCTACATTGGGAGGCAGGTCCTTTACGATTAGCACCACCTGGGAAGCCTGTGCTGGGGAATAGAAGGGAATCCGTCAGTCTGGAATATAGAAAGTATATGGGATCCTACTGAACACATCATAGAAGTGGAAGCTGGAATCCAGAGCATTTAGGGAAAGTATCTTCAAAGGTGGAAGGCAGTACTCTTGGCAGAGCCCTGGAGCGCCACTCAACTACATGCCTGTGGGTAAACAGAGCAGAAGTGGGAAGGGGCACAGAAATCAAGGTGATGAATTAAAGTTCTGCCAAGCTCCCTTCTTCCATTCCCTACTAGTATCATAGCTGAGTAAGTGATGGTTTCACCAAAGGTGTGGATAAGGCTCCTAATATGGCAGTCAGTGCCTCCTTCTACATGGAGGAAGGGATAACCTGTTGGTCAACCCGCCCTTCCTAATTTCCCACCCCATTGGTCAAGGCTTAAGTCACTCTGCTGTAGCATTCAAGGAAGGATGTGTTGGAGAAGCAGAGCTATGCAACAGAAATGAAAACCCATGCCACCTACTGTATAAGTCATCCAAGTCCATAATTGACACATTAATGGACAGCCAAAGATCAGTAGAGGGGCTTCCCAGGTGGCACTAGTGGTAAAGAACCTGTTTGCCAATGCAGGAGACCTAAGAGATTTGGGTTCGATCCCTGGGTCGGGAAGATCCCCTGGAGGAGAGCGTGGCACCCACTCCAGTATTCTTGCCTGGAGAATCCCATGGACAGAGGAGCCTGGTGGGCTACAGTTCATAGGGCCACACAAAGTCAGACAAGACTTAGCAAGCATGCAAAGATCAGGAGAAGGTGGATGATCTACTGAGGATAACTTGCAGCCCAAAACAAACACACAAAAATGACTCTGGAGAAAACAGAAAATTCAGGAAACAGAAGAGAATTTTCCACCCCAAATCGAATAAGAATGCTCAAAGATATTTAAGATTCTTGGAAATGAACAGCCCACTCTGAAAATGAAACAATCAGAGGATAAGAAAAAGTGCTTTGAAAATAAACATATGATAATATTGTGGATGTTTGTGCTTACTTACTGAGCATTCATTCCATTCCTACACATTCCCCAAAGAACTCCCCTTTGGTGGAGCTGTCCACTCATCCCAGGGATTCCATGTTATGCACATTTTGGTTATAACAGTAAGAGTGTGGGAGGCAAAGAGGGTGGAGGTAGAGTGGCCTAAAGAATGGTCCCTAAAGATGTCCGTGTCTTAATCCTTGGAGCCTATGAGTATGTTATCTTACATGGTAAAGGGATTTTGCAGATGTAATTAAGTTAAGGATCTTGAGATGGGAAAGTTGTTCTGAATTATATGGGTGAGTCCTTTGTAATCATGAGTCTTATGAGAGGGAAGCAGGAGGGTCAGGATGATAGTAAGAGATGTAATAATGGAAACAAGAGATTGGAGTGATGTGAATAAGTGGTCCAAAGCCAAAGAATTCAGGTGATTTCTAAAAAATGAAAGGCAAGGAAATGCATTTTCCCCTAAAGCCTATGAAAGGAGGATAGCCCTGCCAGCACCTTGATTTTAGACTTCTAACTTCCAGAACTGTAAAAGAATAAATCTGTGTCCTTTTCAGCAACTGTTTTTGGCAATTAGGAATAGCGGTGATAAAAAAAAAAAAAAAAAAACACCTACCGTAGGAAGTGTTATTGATTTAGTGGATAGATATCAAGGATGCTCAATGTACTGAAATGTATGTGCAGTTACTCACAATGAAGCATCACTTGATCAAAATGGTAATAGCACCAAAGTTGAGAAACATCAGAAGCTACTCAGAAATATCTTTTCTCCTGTGCCAGTGGTTGGGCCAAGAATGGGCACTTGACAAAATTCAGCCCAAGAGTTGTAAATAGAGTTTGGCTGGGTTTCTCAGAGGTCTACTCCTCTGGAAAGACATTAACAAAGAAGTACACATACCATGGTTGGATTGGAATCACTGACTCAATGGGCGTGAGCTTGAGCAAGCTCCAGGAGATGGTGAAGGACAGGGAAGCCTGGTGTGCTGCAGTCCATGGGGTCACAAAGAATCGGACACAACTGAGCGACTGAACAACAACAAAATACATACCAAGTTCCTCCTGGAACTCATCCTATAGCCATGATAAAGTTCTGTGGATAACAGAACAAAGATGGAAAGAATTGAAATCATTGTGACATGTTTAAACAGGTAAATCAACCAACCCCAAATCCTGTCCCACCTCTGAATTTACAGTTCTACAATTTTTTTACAAAAAGACCTTAATGCTTAAGCGATTTGAATTTCTGTTTGACTTTCTGTTGCAGAAAGTGTGTTCTGAATAATATAATTGCAAAAATATTGATAGAAGTGTTTGAAATATAAAAGACACAAACTAAGTAGAAAATTCATGAATTTAAGCTAGCAACATAGACATCCCAACACATGCAAATTGGAGGTGTTAACTTAACCAAAGAATATAGTCATACCACGGAATGTTATTAGGTAATAAAGGGGACAAAGAACTAGTACCTGCTACAATATAGATGGATCTTGGGAACATTACACCAACTGCAAAAGCCAGGCACAAAAGGCCCCATATTTTATGACTGTGTTTATATGAAGTGTCCAGAATAAGCAAATCTATAGAGACAGAAAGTAAACTAGTGCTGGATTTGGGATGATGAGACGATGGGGAGTGAATATAATGGGCAGCAGTTTATTGGGATTTTCTTTTTGAGATGATGAAATTCTTCTAAAATTGTTTGTGATGATGATTGCGCAGCTTTGTGAGTATACAAAAATGTTGAATTATATACTATGTGAATTATATCTCAAGGAAACTATTCAAATAACTTTTAAAGTATTTTTAAATGTTCTATACATAAAAGTCCATAATTAACAGAAACATCAAACACTAAGTAGGATTGAAAAATGAAATTCACATTTCAATATGTATTTATAAAAACTTGCAGAGAGTATAAACGTTGCCCACAACATTTAAGATTCAAAACTACATGTATTTTGTTAAAACAATATGGGATATTGAAAGAAAGGGTCAAATAATCTGAAAACTAAAAAAATTATTTAAGCCTATAATTTTATACTCAACTAAACCAAATCCTGAAAGATGATGCTGTGGAAGTGCTGCACTCAATATGCCAGCAAATTTGGAAAACTCAGCAGTGGCCACAGGACTGGAAAAGGTCAGTTTTCATTCCAATCCCAAAGAAAGGCAATGCCAAAGAATGCTCAAACTACTGTACAATTGCACTCATCTCACACGCTAGTAAAGTAATGCTCAAAATTCTCCAAGCCAGGCTTCAGCAATATGTGAACCGTGAACTTCCTGATGTTCAAGCTGGTTTTAGAAAAGGCAGAGGAACCAGAGATCAAATGGCCAACATCTGCTGGATCATGGAAAAAGCAAGAGAGTTCCAGAAAATCATCAATTTCTGCTTTATTGAGTATTCCAAAGCCTTTGACTGTGTGGATCACAATAAACTGTGGAAAATTCTGAAAGAGATGGGAATACCAGACCACCTGATCTGCCTCTTGAGAAATTTGTATGCAGGTCAGGAAGCAACAGTTAGAACTGGACATGGAACAACAGACTGGTTCCAAAGAGGAAAAGCAGTTCGTCAAGGCTGTATATTGTCACCCTGCTTATTTAACTTATATGCAGAGTATATCATGAGAAACGCTGGACTGGAAGAAACACAAGCTGGAATCAAGATTGCCAGGAGAAATATCATAACCTCAGATATGCAGATGACACCACCCTTATGGCAGAAAGTGAAGAGGAACTAAAAAGCCTCTTGATGAAAGTGAAAGAGGAGACTGAAAAAGTTGGCTTAAAGCTCAACATTCAGAAAACGAAGATCATGGCATCCGGTCCCATCACTTCATGGCAAATAGATGGGGAAACAGTGTCAGACTTTATTTTTCTGGGTTCCAAAATCACTACAGATGGTGACTGCAGCCATGAAATTAAAAGATGCTTACTCCTTGGAAGGAAAGTTATGACCAACCTAGATAGCATATTCAAAAGCACAGACATTACTTTGCCAACAAAGGTTCGTCTAGTCAAGGCTATGGTTTTTCCTGTGGTCATGTATGGATGAGAGAGTTGGACTGTGAAGAAGGCTGAGCGCTGAAGAATTGATGCTTTTGAACTGTGGTGTTGGAGAAGACTCTTGAGAGTCCCTTGGACTGCAAGGAGATCCAACCAGTCCATTCTGAAGGAGATCAGCCCTGGGATTTCTTTGGCAGGAATGATGCTAAAGCTGAAACTCCAGTACTTTGGCCACCTCATGCAAAGAGTTGACTCATTGGAAAAGACTCTGATGGTGGGAGGGATTGGGGGCAGGAGGAGAAGGGGACTACAGAGGATGAGATGGCTGGATGGCATCACTGAGTCGATGGACGTGAGTCTGAGTGAACTCTGGGAGTTGGTGATGGACAGGGAGGCCTGGCGTGCTGCGATTGATGCGGTCACAAACAGTTGGACACGACCGAGTGACTGATCTGATCTGGTCTGAAACTATAAAAATGATAAGTGTATTGTGAGGAGGGGGTGGATATCAAACACACAAAGATGTAGAGTTTCCCCCCACATATCATTTCCCAAAATTCATTTGACAGTATAATTCTGGAAACAGGAAAGGAATAAAAGAAACATGGGGTTCAATCAACAGGGCACCTAACTGAAGACTGAAATGAAGAAAAATCCCAGGATGAGTTCTGTGAAGCAGATCTAAAAAACAATATATCCAAGTTTGAAAGTTTGAATTAGCTGTCAGAAGACTATTAAAAAGGCTTCAAGAAGAAAGTGGTCTCATTCTTAATAGTATGATTAAGTTTTTCTGTGCTCACTCAGTCATATCCAACTCTTTTGTGACCCCATGGACTGTAGCCCACCAGGCTCCTCTTTTCCATGGAATTCTCCAGGCAAGAATACTGGAGTGGGTTCCCATTTCCTGCTCCAGGGGATCTTCCCAACCCAGGGATCAAACCCACATCTCCTGCATTAGCAGGCAGATTCTTTACTACTGAGCCACATGGGAAGCCCCCCATATAGTTAAGTTACTGGACAATCTTAATTAAGACATAAAGCCATGATTTTGTCAACCAGGAAAAAGAAAAAACTTCTCCAGGAAGAAAAAAATACAAAAAATTTCTTGGTATCAGTCAGTTTAGTCGCTCAGTCGTGTCCAACTCTTTGAGACCCCTTGGACTGCAGCACACCAAGCTTCTCTGTCCATTACCAACACCTGAAGCTTGCTCAAACTCATGTCCATCGAGTTGGTGATGCAATCCAACCATCTTATCCTCGGTCATCCCCTTCTCCTCCTGCCTTTAATCTTTCCCAGCATCAGGGTCTTTTCCAATGAGTCAGTTCTTCGCATCAGGTGGCCAAAGTATTGGAGCTTCAGCTTCAGCATCAGTCCTTCCAATTAATATTCAGGACTGATCTCCTGATTGACTGGTTTGATTTCCTTGCTGTTCAAGGGACTCTCAAGAGTTTTCTCCAACACCACAGTTCAAAAGCATCAATTCTTCAGCATTCAGCTTTCTTTATAGTCCAACTCTCACATCCATACATGACTACTGTAAAAACCATAGCTTTGACTAGACAGACTTTTGCTGGCAAAGTAATGCCTCTGCTTTTTAATATGCTGTCTAAGTTGATCATAGCTTTTCTTCCAAGGAGCAAGCATATTTTAATTTTATGACTGTAGTCACTGTCTGCAGTGATTTTGGAGACCCCCCCCCAAAAAAAATAAATGCAAACTTAAAGTGATGCAGCAGAAGGAGGTGTTCTACTTTCCTATGTTGTCCTAACAAATTACCACAGACTTAATGGCTTAAATAACAAAGCATGCTCTCTTATGGTTGTAAAGAGCAGAGTTCAAAATCTTTCTTCTAGAACTAAAGGCAAGATGTCATCAGGGTTGCTTCTTTCTGGAGGTTCTGGGAGATCATCCCTTTCCTGGCCTTTCTAGCTTCTAGAGGTCACCTCCATTCCTTGGCCCATGGCCCCTTCCAACAACTTCAAAGCCAACAATGTAGCACCTTCAGTCTCTCTCTGATTTCCTAATCTCTTTTTAAACAGGATCAGGATATGCCAACCCGAATAGACTACTTTGGCATAAAAATTATTTTGTGCTAAAGCATGTGAGTTCATGAAATCCCTTATCTGCCTAAAAGCAGAGACTCAATTGTCATAAATCCCTCCCGGGGAGCAATCTTCTCTTCTTGGAGAGAAGTTGGCAGCACACCCAGAGAGCCATCTTCACAAACTATCATAGGTCTCATCTGTTTTCCTCAGGACCCATTTAACTTTCCAAAAAGTCACTTGCTTTTTCATAAACGCCCTTTCTCCCCCTCCCTTTTCCTGCTGTGTTTCGTACTCAGACCCTAAATTCTAACGACCTCTTTGAGTTACTCATCTCTGGGTACTCTATGTATGGGCACCATCACACACATGCTAATAAATTTGTTAGTTTCTGCCCTGTTAATTTGTCTTTTGTCAGTCAGTTTGTAGAGCCCCAGCCACAGAATTTAGGAGGATAAAAGCAAAAAGAATTTTTCCTCTTCTGCGTTTCAACCATCACATCTTCTCTGACTCTGATACTTCTTTCTCCCTCTTTAAAGGACCTTTCTGATTACATTAGGTCCCTGCAGGTAATCCATAATTCAGGATAAGCTCCCCATCTCAAGACGGTCTCTTCTTCCAGGTAAAGTGATATATTCACAGATTAGGGGATTAAGATGTAGACATCTTTAGGGAGTCTCCATCATACAGGGTGAGACAGGAGGATCCATGTGACTGATGTTGTGGTATTTTTCTAAAATGTTGGGTTATTTTCCTAACTGTATATGTATTTTCCTATACAGTTAGTTTCCTAAACTGTATAATCACCTCAGTTTATAAGGCTTCAACCTATAGAAAAAACATTGCTTATTGATTATAGTAGTAGAATGTAAAATGTCAATAAACCTAAGCAATGTAAAAATAATGATATGGCTGAGAGAAATTAAAGAAAGTGGAAGGCCTTTGTAGAAATGCTAACTTCCTTCATCTTAAAGAGGAAGAAATGGGGTACAATATAATGTTACTCTTGCCTGGAAAATCCCATGGACAGAGGAGCCTGGTAGGCTGCAGTCCATGGGGTCGCTAAGAGTCGGACATGACTGAGCGACTTCACTTTCACTTTCACGCACTGGAGAAGGAAATGGCAACCCACTCCAGTGTTCTTGCCTGGAGAATCGCAGGGACAGGGGAGCCTGGTGGGCTGCCATCTATGGAATCGCACAGAGTTGGACACAACTGAAGTGACTTAGCAGTAGCAGTAGATTAAGAAATAGAATTATATTATTTAGCTCTCCAACAGGAGTTGTGATGCTGTCTCAGTGATTCAATGATCCCATGGGGGAACCTTGAAACTGAGATGACCCTTAAGAATTGTTATGCATGGGACTTTATTATATTATAAAGTTCTCCAACAGGAAAACTTGAAATAATTTAACTAACAAAATTGGGAGGACATAGGGAGAATGAGTTCAGAGCCTTATCTTTCTTATCAGAATTCAATAGATGCAGCTCAGAATTGATTGACCAAAAAGTAAAGTTGTGAGTATTTGATGTGGGCATGCAAAATCAACTCAAGAAGACTAAAAACGTAGACAATTAAATATTAATATTATTAATATTAAATATTAATAGTAAACCTCTGTGGAATGGGCAGAGCATGTGCCAGGTAGAGGAAAAGATTGCTTTGTTTCATTTTATACTCAGATGTCCCTCCCAGAACCTGGAAGGAGATGATTATTTTGCAGCTACTGGTGGTACTGCCTGTGGTCAGTTCTCAGCTATCAGCCCTTCTCTGATCTGCCTCAGTTAAAGAAAGCTGCCTTGCTTAGGAGGAATTCCCACTTCCTCCTATGGAGGTAACCTCCTGATGAATATTCACTGGAAGGACTGATGCTGCAGTCAAAGCTCCAGTACCTTGGCCACCTGATGGAAAGAGCTGACTCATTGGAAAAGACCCTGATGATGGGAAAGATTGAAGGCAAAAGGAGAAGCGGGCAGCAGAGGATGATATGGTTAGATAGCATCACTGACTCAATGGGTATGAATCTGAACAAACTCTCAGAGATAGTCAAGGAGAGGGTAGCCCGGCATGCTGCAGTACATGGGGTCACAAAGAGTCAGGCATGACTTAGCTACTGAACAACACCAACAACATGTGGGCAGCCTATATAAAATGGTAGGTATGGGGCAGCAAGTCCTGTGCAAAACAATTATTAAGGGTTATCCCAATTTCAAGGCTCCCTCATGGGGTCATTGAACCATGGATACAGAATCCCCACCCACCGCCCCTTCAGCCCCAGTCCTGCTCCCAGCATCTCCCTCACACATGGATCTCAAGTCTTCCCTAATAAACGTCCTACTTTCTGGTCTCCATCTCATTCTGCTTCCTAAAGGGCCAAGCTGAGATAGATCTGTTTACACTAACTTTTGAAAATTCTGCCTAAAGTACTTTTATACATGTCAGCACAGAACCATGAGCACACTCTTGTTTGTTTGTTTTTTTTCCTAGACATGAAGGTCCATTTAAAATCTGAGGGAAGATTTAATCTTGATTCTGAGAAAAAAATCCAATAAGGGACTGTTTGCTCACGCCATTACGCTGACTTCCCTCATCTATAATGGAGACATTAAAACAATGAGGAGCTGGAATGCTTTGCCCAGTCATGGAAAGCATTGTCTCTTTGGAGTGTGTGTCCTTGTGTCTTCTCAGTACACTTACTGCTGCTGCTGCTAAGTCGCTTCAGTCGTGTCTGACTCTGTGCGACCCCATAGATGGCAGCCCACCAGGCTCCCCCATCCCTGGGATTCTCCAGGCAAGAACACTGGGGTGGGTTGCCATTTCCTTCTCCAATGCATGAAAGTGAAAAGTGAAAGTGAAGTTGCTCAGTTGTGTCCGACTCCTAGCGACCCCATGGACCGCAGCCTACCAGGCTCCTCTGTCCATGAGATTTTCCAGGCAAGAGTACTGGAGTGAGATGCCATTGCCTTAAGTGTAGTGTTTTTTTGGCTTCAGGGCTTGTTTGTGGGTTTTAAACTTAATTTGGAAAAGTCAAAACTCAACATCTTTTATCAAAGGAAGAAGAGTGTATTACTATTCTCTGTCCAAATAAATACATGAACATATAGAAATTATTGTGAGAAGCATCTTATGCAGTGGGAAACTGTATGGTCTTGGTCATAAATTCTAATGGTTTCTATAACACATGAAATCAAATCCAAAGCCCCAATTAAGTTTTACCAGGTCCTACAAGATCCCGCCTCCATCTATATCTTGCCTCACACCATGTCACTTCTCACCCTACTCATCACTCTGGAGCCACACAGCCTCTCTGCCATCCTGTAGCTTCCTAAACCGACTTCTGCCTCAGGACCTTTGCACTAGCCATTCTCTTGCTTGAAATACCTAAATCTTCTTCCCTTGAATCTTTGCCCTATCTTGTCATTCAAGTCTCAGCTCAAATGCGTCCTCAGCATAGAGACCTTCCCTGCCCAGCTAGTATAAAGCAATACCCTCTTCCTTCCTTTATACACCACTCAGCTTTATTTTCTCCAAAGCACTTACCTCCACCTGGAATTATCTTGTATGTTTGTCTGTTGCTGTTGCTCAGTCACTAAGTCGTGTCCGACTCTTTGTGACACCTGAACTGCAGCAAGCCAGGCTCCTCTGTCAAATTCATGCTTACTTGCTTATTGTCTACTCTCCTTGTCCCCCTAGAAGGTAACCTTCACAGAGCAGAAACTGTCTGCTTGGCCCAGCTATCTTTGTAGCATCCAGAACAGTTCTTGGCCGCAGTAGGTGCTCAAGAAATATTTACTGAATAAGCAAACACTATCATAGTATCTGAGTTTGATATGTTTAGGAATACCACCCCAAATTAGAAGAAATGCTCCTTACTTTTAATGAAATTAGGAGATAGAGTCACAATTTTGAAATAATTTTAAGAGTTGGCAATTAGTTAAGTGATGCTTAACTTATGTTGTGAAACAGAACCCCCTGGCTATCCCAGGCATGGAAAGCTGTGGTCCTTTGCCCCAGGGGAAGAAACGTGCTCATATATACATGAAGTATGGTGCACCAATTCCGAGATTTCTTCGGAATTGGGTGCTTTGAAGGCTATGTGAAAACCATTGGTAAGTGGCACATACTTAGCAGGTAAGGGAGTGTTACTGAAGTAACTGAACACCTTATCTTTTCCCCTTAATGGCTGACACCATTTAAACAAGTCTGGCTAGGACAGTATGGAGTTTCCTTTAAAAACTAAAAATAGAGCTATCATATGATCCTGCAATCCTGCTCCTGGGTATATATCTGGAGAAAACCATCATTCAAAAAGATACATGTATCCAAATGCTCATTGTAGCACTATTTACAGCAGCCAGGGCCGATGAATGGATGAAAACAATGTAGTATGTTTGTGTGTGTGTGTGCACAATGAAATAGTCATCAGCCATAAAAAAGAGTGAAAGAATGCCATTTGCAACAACTTGGATGGACCTAGAGAATATGTTAAATGAAGTAGATAGAGAAAGACAAGCATCATGATATCATTTATATGTGGAATCTTTAAAAAAAATGATACAAATTAATTATATACAAAACAGAAACAGACTCACAGGCATAGAAAACAAACTTATGGTTATCAGAGGGGAAGGGAGAGATAGTTAAATTAGGAGTTAGAGATTAGCAAATACACACTACTGTTTATAAAATAGGTAACCAACAAGGACTATTGAATATCACAGGGAATATATTAAATATTTTATAATAACCTATATTGGAAAAGAATCTAAAAGAGAATATATATGTGTGTGTGTGAATCACTTTGCTGTACACCTGAAATTACCACGATATTATAAATCAACTATACTTCAATAAAAAATATATATACATTTTTAAAAGTCTGGCCAACTGGGTGCTTTCTCATGGAACAGGGAGAACAGGGCTGAGCAGGCAGAAAGATCGAAGAGGTCACCTACTCTAACCCCTTGCCGGGCATGACTGCTCTTCTGAACAACCTCGGCTGCTCAACGATCTTATCAACTGCCCTTCTGGCCTTGGCTAACCTCTCTGAAGTGATATTAGCCCCATCTCATGTAATTACCTTTAAATGTGTCAGTCTCCTGTATCTGACTATAAATTCATTAAGACAGATTTACCTGTGAGTCCCTTCAACACTGATGAAACAGATACAAAGGCACTGGGTTCAGAACTTTACGCCAATAAACTATCTTACTTTTCTAAAACTTAGCATTCATCACAATCCTAAGAGAGGTACCCTAGCATGTATTTCCCCATTTATTTATTAATTTCCTTTCTTCATTAGAATTTAGCTTTTGCAGGATTATCAGCTGCCAGTGAGTGCTGTAAATAGGGTTGAATAAATGAATGGATGAATGAGTGCCCACTCCATTCTAGGCACAATTCTAGGCATTGGCAATATAGAAGAGAACAAGATGAGAAGGCCCTTGTTCTCTCAAGGTAGACCCCAAAAAGACCACAAATAAATTGGTAAACATATTATTTTATTTCAGATGATCAATCCTCTAAAGAAAAAAATAGTAAAGCCAGTTAATGAACTTGAGAATGACTTGTGGCAGGAGGTGTGGAGTCCAGAGAACCCCCTCTGAGGAAGCAACATTTAAACAAATATTGAAGCATGAGAAGAATGTAGCAATGATAAGAGTCCAGGGAAGAGGCTTCCAAATGGAGAAAGAGCATATGCAAAGGCCCTGAGATAGGAGTTTGTTCTGGTCAAGAAGCAGAAGGAAGGCCACTGTGTCTAGACGTGTGGGCGCCAGCTCAAGTTCAGAAGAGAAGTTTGGGGACACAGGCAGGGGTCAGATCAAGTAGTGTGAAAACTCTGGATGTTGTCAAAGGGGAGGTGGGGTGGAGGGAGGATGAACTGGGAATTTGGGATTCGCAGATGCAAACTATTATCTATATATGTGTATAACTTATCACTTTGCTAACACAGAAATTAGCATGACATTATAAATCAACTATACTCCAATAAAACAAGAAAAATAAAAGATCATCGTGGCTTCTGTCCAGACAATGGACTGTGGGGACAGGAAGCACCAGAGAGTGAACAAATGGACAAGTGGATGGAGGATTGGATGAAAGGGCAGCAGAGAGGGATGGCTGCCTGGAGACTGGAGATCTAAGGTCGAATCCCTGCGCACTCCCGACCTCTTTGCAGGATGGGTGAGTCCCTCTCTGCCCAAACCTCTGTTTTCTCATCCTTAAAATAAGAGGATCATGGAGCTACCTTTCAGGGCCACTTTACCTGTCACATTCTGGAAACCCCTGCATTTCAGTCTCGTTATCTGGGTTCAGAGACAAAACTAAAGACTGCAGGTTAGCCCGCTGCCTGCCTGAGCCACCTTGGGACAGCCCACCAGACAAGCAGGTGACAATGCTCAGGCCCGCTTTGTGATGTCCTTTGGCTGGGGTGGGCTTCTGGAGCCAAATCGTGTCCTTCCCACTGGCTTTCCCTGGTTCCATCAGAGCAGATGACGCCCACTTGATTCTGCTTCTTAGTCCAAAGAGAGAGGGCACCCAGCTTTTAAAACAGAAACTCATCGGGGAGGCTTTGATCAGGTCTATTCCTTGCTTTGCTCTTTGCTCCCCTCTCCCCAACCAAGAACATACAGACACCCCTCCAGTCTCATCCCAGTGTCTCCTCTAGGAGGGGAGAGGTGCTCCTTGGCCAGCATTCCAATGTAACTTACTGCATTCGGTTGATGCTGTAACCAAAGAGAAAAGGGGATTGACCTGGTTGGATATTGAATCTGGCTGCCTCCCTCCCTCCTTTCCTTTCATCTCCCAAAGTGGTCCTCTCCTGGCTCATGGGAGAGGGCTTGTGCTGCGCCGGGGGTCACACCGCCTCCCCTCCCAACTTCCTCGCTCCCTCGCCCTGTGGACACTTGCTTGTGCAGCTGCTCGATATAAATTCCTCACATACATCTCCGGCAGGCCGGTTTATTTTTATAAACAATAAATAGGACGACATTCCTATGGTGTCCCACTCCGGCCGGCCTGGTTTGCAGAGCCGGGGGACGGCAAGGGAGAGTTGGTGGGGTTTACACAGATGGCGGCCCGCATGTCGTAAATCTCATAAACACGAGGGAGGCTTTTTTTTTTCCCCAGAAACATAAACAACAACAACTCACTGCCCACCCCGTTTTCTTTCTTCCCCCAAGATCACAAGGCATTATCGAGGCCTACAAATCACCACCAGATGATATTAAGTTGCTCGAATAACACTCGGGATCCCTTCCGGTGTGTGATTTTTCTTCATTAGAAACGATAGCCCAAGTGCACCAAATCCTCTTTCTCTCTCCTCAAAATTTATAGATCACGGTCTCTAAACTAATTGTTACTTGCACACTAGGCCTCAAGCTGTTTGTCCACAGAGCAATTACCTCTGAGGCCTTGATTAAAGGGGAGAAGCAGAAGTGAGAGAAAAATGAAACACTCTGGCCAGCTGGGGACAATGTCCTGACATCGTTCTGTGGATGACAGCGAGTGAGGGGCCCTCTTCATCTGTCACAGACCCTTGTCCAAAGCCCGAGACATGACAGGTCAGGGGATACAGGCCACCGACCGCTCTTATGACCTGAACCAATGCAGCTCCCAGGCCACCACAAGCATCTTCCTGGAAAGAGGATCGTTTCCTCTGATTCCACATCTCACCCTCCCAGGTTATGGCATATCCGCTGCATTCATTTACTTCCGTGTGGATAAGCCAAGTGAGAGGTAGCTTTGCTCAGAAACAACCTGGGCTCTGTGTTCCTACTGCCTTCAGGAGGTTCTCAGCATCCAGGTGGTGAAGTTGAGTGTGTCCCCTCAGAATGACTTCTGAGTGCTGTCCTTGGAATAACCTCGCCCCACCCAGCACCCATCTCCCCTCCCCTTGGTGGAGCAAAACCCCAAGCCCTGGAGTCCAACTTAGAGATGTCATTTGCCACTTCTTACAGAGACATTGGGGCTTCCCTGATGGCTCAGTTGGTAAAGAATCTGCCTGCAATGCAGGAGACCCCAGTTCAATTCTTGTGTCAGGAAGGTCCACTGGAGAAGGGATAGGCTACCCACTCCAGTATTCTTGGGCTTCCCTTGTGGCTCAGCTGGTAAAGAATCTGCCGGCAATGCGGGAGACCTGGGCTCGATCCCTGGGTTAGGAACATCCCCTGGAGAAGGGAAAGGCTACCCGCTCCAGTATTCTGGCCTGGAGAATTCCATGGACTGTATAGTCCAAGGGGTCACATAGAGTTGGACACAACTGAGCCACTTTCACTCTCACAGAGAGATTGGGTCTTCCCTGTAGCTCAGAGGTAAAGAATCCAACTACAATAGAGGAGATGTGGGTTCCATCCCTGGGTGGGGAAGGTCCCCTGGAGAAAGAAATGGCAACCTACTCCAGGAATCTTACCTGGGAAATCCCATGACAGAGGAGCCTTGAGGCTTAGAGACAGAGAGCAACTTGCCTGACATCACACAGCAAACTGGTGCCAGAGGGAAGCCTCTAACTCCACTGATGCCCTCGGAATCTTGCTGTTTGCAGGTGGAACTTCAATTCAAAATGTCCTAGGAGCAATGTCTCCCACGGATGTCCCTAATCATGGCCAGTGTGCATCACCAGTCATAAACACTAAGTAAAAAAGGACTTCTTTTAAGGGATCTCAAGGTGATTGTCCTTCTCCAAGTGCCTTAGGGGGAGGGGTAAGGGTAGGAGTGGGGAAGAAATGCATTATTTTGGCATCAGTCCTGATCCATCAAGCTTCTGCTATCAGTCTGTGATACAAGAATGTTCCTAGTGTTCCACTCAGGGAAGCTTAGCACCCATGGCTCTGGACTATGCCCCAGGGTGCTTGCAGACAAAAGGAGGGTGCACAGAAATGCCAGCGGGTGAACAATCTGGGAGCAGCTTTTGACCATGGAAGGAGGGGAGCAGGCAGAGAAATGCCCCAGCTTTCTCACCCCTCAAATGGAAAGACCCCAACACATGACCTACGGGTCTCTTGGAGGTCCCCATCCCTGAGACCCCCAGAAAGATGAGCCTCACCTTCATGAGCATTTCCTCTTCCTTAGCACATGCTCTAGTGGCTGCCTTCCCATCCCCATCTCACTCCTCACAGCCCTGCCTGCAACTCCTGAGATCACTGTCCAGATAAACTCTTTGCACTCAAATTCTGTCTCAGGGAAAAACCAAACCCAAGAAACTTTACAACCACCTTCCCTCTTGTAAATGGCATGGATGTCAGCTCAGTGGACTAGGTTTTTGCCTTTTTATTTGTTTAACCAGAATTTTAAATTCATGGTATTTTAAATAAAGATTAAAAAAATAGGAATTCCCATTTCTTGGGAAAATCAGAAATCCTGGTGTCCACACAGGGCAGCCCAAACAGGAAGTGGGAGCAGCTGCCCCTTGTAGACGGATCTGTTGTCCCCGGCTCCTTCTGGTCTGTACCAGACCCTGCTTTGTTCTTTCGTGCTGGCTTCCTGGTCCCTGTGGGCAGTTGTTTATGAACTGCAAGTTTTGATATTATTCTGGGCTTTTTCTAATGGACAGCAGACAACAAATTAAGCATCAGCCTTTCATCCTGTTTAATTTCTTCCTAAAATCTAACAAAGGGACTCCTGAAGATGTGAAGGTATTTGAGTATTGCTCTTTTTATTCTTTTTAATTTCAGGTTTTGACTTTTTTTAAATTGGGGTATAGTTGCTTTACAATGTTGTTAGTTTCTGCTGTACTACAACGTGAATCAGCTATATATATACATACACATATCCCCTCCCTCTTGGACCTCCCTCCCACCCCACCCCCCATCCCACCCATCTAGGTCACCAAGAAGTACTGAACTGAGCTCCCTGGGCTACATAGTGGATTTTAGCAATCATGGTTCTCAATGTTTACAGTGAAGAATTTCTTGTTGACCCCCAGTCACAGTTCGGCCGATTTATGTAAGCTCCATACACTGGACTCAGCTTCAACAGGAAGCCAAACCAATACGTTTCCCTTTGACTTCAGTTCATGGTATGTTCCAGGTAGACAGTTTTAGTGGATGTGATCAGACTGTCTTACCTTGACAACATGTTTTGCATTGTTGAATTTTATTTAGCTTTGCCTTGGATGAAATAAAAATTATTTTCAACAGGAAAAAAAAGTTCCTTTGAGAAGATAAACTTTCAAAAATAATGCCATCCTTCTTCTACCTCGGGGTAGTAGTGTAGTCTCTAAGTCATGTCCGACTCTTGCAGCCCATGGACTGTAGCCCACCAGGCTCCCCTGTCCATGGGATTTTCCAAGCAAGAATACTGGAGTGGGTTGCCATTTTCTACCTCATACCCTACTGCTAGTAATATTTATGGATTCTTTTTCTCTTGTACAGCTTCCTACATTTCAAACAATTCCTTTCCCCTCATATCGAACTGCTACATGTGCAAGCTCTGGGGAATCAGAAATGAACCACTCATGGTACCTGCTCTAGAGGAACTCATGGTCCAGTAGGGGTCACAGATGGGGTCAAATAATTTGTGGGGTTGCCTAGGGAGGACTGTGAGAGTTCTCAACTGACAAGAAGAAAAGAGTGATCAGTTCATTGGCAGAGGGAAGGGAAGACTTCAAACAGAAGAGCATCCATTGGGCTTGAAGGCTGATGAGCAATTGGCTAAGTGAAGGAGGGGAACAAAGACTCTCTGGCAGAGGGACCAGCTTGAAGGAGGCACAGAGGTTCAAAACTGCCTGGGATATGAGTTCAGTAAAACAAGTGGTCACGGAGACATCTGGGAGACCAAGGCCAAGGAATTCCCGAGTCCAGGCTCCATTTTCCAGTCCAAAGTATGGGAGAGCAACTGAGCTTGGAGCTCCTAGAGGTCACCTGCATTCCAGGGCTTCCTGTGTGAGTCAGCACTTTTTAGGCTGCACTTTTTCTCTGAGAAGTATTGATTGTCATGTGTTCCTGGGAAATCCAAAGAATATTATAGCTTCAACACTGCAGATCTCTTGGCTGTTTTTTCCTCTTTATTGGTTTTGTTTTCCAGCCAAGTTTTCCAAGAGATGGCAAAGATGGCCACTGATATCTTCAAGACACATTGATGATGTCAATCTTTCTAGAAAGACAGTGTCTCTTTCTCATTAGTTTCCATGAAATTCCAAGAGAAAGAGACTCATTGGCTCCAACTATGTCACATGCCCATTTATAGACCAATTAATTACTCATGGTCAGGAAAATGCAATGTTTTCACTGGACAGTCTGACATCAAGGGTTAATTCCTTTAGCCAGGGAATGGAGTCAAGTTCTCCCTATAACAACTATGACTAGTAGAGAGTTGGCGCTCCATGAAAAGTTGGGATGCTATCTCCCAAGTGGGCAATGGATGAAAGGCAGGGGAAATCAAAGCACTTCCTCTTATACAAGTGCACCCCGGGCCCCTCAACCCCCAGATGTGTGCTCTGTGAAGAGGACAGCATCCCTCTTGCCAAGATGGTAACTGCTTGGACTTTGCTTGTCCTCAGTTTCTGCTCTAACTTTCAGCTCTTCTGCCAGAGCAGCGTTCTTGTTTGCTTCATCTGGATGGATTTCTGTGATGCTTCTGAGGGCAATGACTATATTAGTAAGGTCCACTGTTTCATTGGCTTTATTGAGTAGCATGATTTATGCACTGGTGAGCTATTTTGATGACTCCAGCTACCCCAGAGTAGCTGAGTTTCAACATATCCTTTTATCCTTGTTAATTTCCTCTCCCAAGTCCATGTTCAAACAAAAATTGGTAGGCTTTGTGACAACATTCTTACACCTATTAGGATTTGCTCACATCAGCCAAGATAGCTTATATGGTCTACTTTTCTTAGCAATTCAATTTTGCTTATCAAGCAAATGTGTGCAGTGGTGATGTCACTGGCCTGAATTTATTAAAATAGACCTTTAAACCTCACAAGTGACCTATGTTATTTCTACCATCATTGTGCCTACTTTGCTTGCATAATATTGACTAAGGACGTGTCAGAAAACTACCACAGAGAGAAGAGCTCAACATACTCCAGGCACTCGAGATAGGATTTTTAAAAACTCCTCTAATGATAAATATATAAAATGGATAAGCATTTATATAGAAATAAATTATAAATTAAGTAGATATATACATACCTGCTGCTAAGTCACTTCAGTCGTGTCTGACTCTGTGCGACCCCATAGAGGGCAGCCCACCCAGCTCCCCCATCCCCGGGATTCTCCAGGCAAGAACGCCAGAGTGGGTTGCCATTTCCTTCTCCAGTGCATGAAAGTGAAAAGTGAAAGTGAAGTCGCTCAGTTGTGTCCAACTCTTAGCGACCCCATGGACTACAGCCCACCAGGCTCCTCTGTCCATGGGATTTTCCAGGCAAGAGTATTGGAGTGGGGTGCCATTGCCTTCTCCAATATACATACCTATATATATCTATATAGATAGATATATTCATCCATCCTTATTTGACAGATCTTGGTCTAAAAACTGTACACATAGAAACTCTAAATATTATAAAAATATAATATGATAAATACATCTTACAGATTAGGAAATCAAGGCAATGAGGCATCAAAGGACTCTTCTAATATCACATGACTAATTATTGGTGGACACAGGACCTCAAGCCAGGCTCCAGAATCACTATACTCTGCTGCTCCATCTATTTATTGAATAATTACATTGAATGATCACACTGAATAATCACGTGAATAATTACAGAATCACCATACTCTGCTACCCCATCTATTCATTTAACAATCACATGAAAAATAAATACAAGTTGTGGTTAATATTATGATGGATAAGATTTTATAAGGATCCCAACCTGGTCAGAGGGGTGTAGTGAGGGAAGGCCATCTCTGAGGAAAGGACATGTGAGCTGAAATGTAAGGGTGAGTTCGAATTATGTTGGTGTAGGGTGGTGAGGAGAGAAATGCAGGTGGCAGGCAGAGGGACAGTGGGTGTGAACCTGCCCCAGGGACCCAGATGAAGCTGGCAGGCTCTGTGTAGTGCAGTGAGTCCTGTAGAGATAGTAAAACTAGGTTAGGGACAGGTAGGGTCACACTTTGGGGAGATTTTATTTGTGATAAGCAGATCAGATAAGACCATTAGGGTCCATGATTTAATCTTCAGAACCTATGGGTATGTTCCCTGACATGGCAGAAGGGACTTTGCAGGAAGGATTAATGGTGCAGAACTGGATATGGGAAGATGAGTCTGAGTTATCCAGGTGAACCCAATCTAATCATGAGTCCTGAAATGCAGAAGACTTTCCCCAATTGTGATCACAGAGAAATGTGTTCATGGAAGAAGTCATCAGGGAGATGAAACATTGCTGGCTTTGATGATGAAGGAAAGGGGTTATGAACCAAAGAGTTTAGGTGGCCTCTAGAAGCCAGAAAAGACAAGAAAGCCAAATTCTCCTCTAGAGCCTTCAGGAAGAAAAGCAGCCCCACCAACACCTTCAGTCTAGCCCAGTAAGATTGTTTCTGACTTCTGACTCCAGAACTGTAAACTAAATACATTTGTGTTGGTTTAAACTAACAAAGGTCCATATAGTCAAAGCTATGGTTTTTCCAGTAGTCATGTACGGATGTGAGAGTTGGACCATAAAGAAGGCTGAGTGCCAAAGAGCTGATGCTTTTGAATTATGGTGCTGGAGAAGACTCTTGAGAGTCCCTTTGACAACAAGAGTGAAGTGAAAGTGAAAGTTGCTCAGTGGTGTCTGACTCTTTGTGACCCCATGGACTATACAGTCCATGGAGTTCTCCAGGCCAGAATATTGGAATGGGTAGCCTTTCTCTTCTCCAGGGGATCTTCCCAACCCAGGGATTGAATCCAGGTCTCCTGCATTTCTGGCAGATTCTTTAACAGCTGAGCCACAAAGGATGCCCTGATACAGAGCAGGGCTCCCCAAATGTACCATTCTTCTCCTTCTCTGTAGTTGCTTCCACTGCTCCAGTTTTTCCAAGTCAGACAATGCAGAAATTGTCTGGACAATTATAGCCTTGGACATGCAGAGACTTTAAAGATGTAAGTGACTGTTTAGGGTCAATTATTAGCACAGCGATGATGGCCAACCATCAAAGGACTTGGTGGAGGAGATAAGACCTGATGGTCCCAGGAAGCACAGGAAAGGAGAAGAGGGAGAGGCAAGGCAGAGAAGAGAAGAAATATAGTAATAATTAAAGGTGCATCAATGAGCATGTTACCACTATGGGCAACTGGGAGCTTCTGAAAGGCTGTGCAGAACCCACCTCAAATCTGTCCCTCTGGAGAACAGGAGACTGGGACATTTATCTGCTGGCAACCATCCCCTATTGGTTGGGAGTTGTCCCCAAGTTAACTGCCCCATACTTCTGGTTTGCCCCTGCTTGCAGAGCAGAACAAGTTCTGTGCTACCACAGATGACTTCGGCTGTAAAGAAAAAATATCCAGGCAGCTGAGGAAAGAGTGCACGCTGCGGGGAATTCAGCGCCACAATCACAGGCATCAGGAGCATCTACTAGGACTTCTCTGGTGGTCCAGTCGTTAAGAATTCTCCTGCCAATGCAGGGGACACAGGTTCCTGGTCAAGGAATTAAGATCTTATATGCTGCATGGGATGGCCAAATTAAAAAAAAAAAAAAGAAAAGAATCCAGCTGCCAATACAGGGAACAGAGATTCAGTCCCTGGTCTGAGAAGATTCCACATGCAGTGGGCAACCAAGCTCATCCGCTGCAACTATGAGGTCTGCACTCTAGAGCCCATGAGTCACAGTTACTAAACCTGAGAGTCACAACTACTGAAGGCCCTGAGCCTGGAGCCAGCGCTCCACAACAAGAGAAGCCACCACGGTAAGTCTGTGCATCACAGGTAGAGGGTGGCTCTTGATCATCACAACCAGAGAAAATCTGCACGCAGTGATGAAGAACCCATGTAGTCAAAAGTAAATAAACAAATAAGAGCATCCGCTCCATGCGTGTGATGGGGATGGTGATGGTGATGGTGCACGCCACTAGCCCAAAGTCCAAGCAGAACCAACCCAGGCACAGCTACATCCTCCAGGGTGGCTGCTGACCCCATCTCCTTAAGAGGCCACCAGTGGAAGAAGTACACTCTGGACCTGGGCAGCAGATGATTGTGTGGGGACAACAGCCTGCCTTTGGGATTCAACAGCATCCACAGCCAAGGGAGTAGAGAACTTGAGAGCCAGTCCCACAGCGTGTCCTTTGGGATCATGCCTGGACTCCCACAGTCAGGAGCCTCCAGAGGGACTCAGAATTTTGGCACAAATCTGGGACCTCAGAGTGGGCTGCAGGCATTATCAAGAGCCAAAACACCACAGAGAGGAGCAAAGCACCTTCCCAGGATGGCTTAGGATGCGGGTCACATCTCTCTAATCTTCTCAGTGATGAACACCTCACTGACCTGTGTTCCCCAGACAGGTAAGAGGAAAACCAGATGACAGGGCCCTTGGCATCCCACTGCTGGGCTCCAGAGAGTAAAACCCCAAGTGATATGACGCCCCAAGGAAAACCCATCACCTGCTGCCCTTGGGAGAAATTTGCAAGCTTTCAACTTTTGAACCTAAACTCATAGGAAAATAAAAACATTTTTTTACCTGACAATCCAGCACACACATATGTATAAAAATAGTTTTATGTCATCACATAATCTTTATTCTTACTACATATTTCATAGTCTGATACTGCTGTTATATCATGTCATATGATATTACAATTTGCCTTGTAAAGTGCTGGTCAAGACTCACTACATTAATTTTTCAACACACTGTCTGCTTCCAGATTGGTTGTTGTTGTTCAGTCGCTCAGTCATATCCGACTCCTTGCGATCCCATGGATTGTAGCATTCCAGGCCTCCCTGTCCCTCACCATCTCCCGGAGTTTGCCCAAGTTTATGTCTATTGCATCGGTGATGCCGTCCAGCCATCTCATCCTCTGATGCACTCTTTTCCTAACACCAGGGACTTTTCCAATGAGTTGTCTGTTCCCATCAGATGACCAAAATACCAGAGCCTCAGCTTCAGCCTCAGCCCTTTCAGTGACTATTCAGGGTTGATCTCCCTTAAGATTGACTAGTTTGATCTCCTTGCTGTCCATGAGACTTTCAAGAGTCCTGTCCAGCACCATAGTTTGAAGGCTTGAATTCTTAGGCCCTCTGCCTTCATTACAGTCCAGCTCTCACAACCATACGTGACCACTGGGAAGACCATAGCCTTGACTGTACGGACCCTTGTCAGCAGAGTAACGTCTCTGCTTTTCAACACACTATCTAGATTTGTCATCACTTTCCTGCCAAGAAAAATCATCTTCTGATTTCATGGCTGCAATCACCATCTGCAGTGATTTTGTAGCCCAAGAAGAGGAAATCTGCCACTACTTCCACCTTCTCCCCTTCTATTTCCCTTCTATTTGCCATGCAGCAATGGAGCCAGATGCCATGATCTTAGTTTTTTTTAATATTAAGTCTTAAGCCAGCTCTTTCACTCTCCTCTTTCACCCCCATTAAGAGACTCTTTAGTTCCTCTTCATTTTCTGCCATTTTGGCAAGAATATTTACAAGGTCAAGTCTCAGGCTTGTGGGATTTTAATTCCATGACCAGGGTTTGAACCTGGGCTTTCAAGGCCCTTAGCAGTGAGAGTAGAGTCCCAGCCACTGCACCATCAGGGAATTCCCTTTCCATATTAGTGGCACCCCTCAGTTAGACAACACTAAGTTAGCAGATAGGGTTTCCCAGGTAGCTCAGTGGGTAAATAACCCACCTGCTAAGCAGAAGACATGAGTTTGATCCCTGGGTTGGGAAGATCCCACAAAGGAGGGCATGGCAACCCACTCCAGTATTCTGGCTTGGAGAAGGCCATGAACAGAGGAGCCTAGTGGGCTACAGTCCATAGGGCTGCAAAGAGTCAGACACGACTGAAGCGACTGAGCACACACCCACAAGCTGGCAGATAAGGGATTCAGTACCAATATAAGAGCTCGGGTTGGAAATAATGAAGCTTGCCTGAGTCCCCCCCAGCTATATCTCTGGTGAGCTGTCCAGAAATATAAGGTTCAAATTCAGCTGAAGGCAACAACCTTTTTTCAGGCAAGCTTTTTCTTGAAGTATATCACATACAGTGACTCCCACGCCCTAGAAATCCTCTTGCACCCTATCTCACCACCACCTCCCATAACACCAGATGTTAATTTCACCTGTTTTGAACTTTTTAAGTACCAAATCATATACGAGGTACTTTTCTATGTCTGACTTCTGCCTAGTGAACCTAATGATTCTTCCATGTCCTTGGGTGTAGTTGAAGTTCTTTCCTTTTCATTGCCACGTACTGGTCATTGTGTGATTAGATCATAATTCGACTTATCAGCACTGGGCCTTTAATTGTCTCCAATTTTGGATTATAAGTACTGCACTGAGCATTCATCTTTGATGAACATATGTGCTCATTTCTATCCAAAATTTACCCAGGAGTGAAATTGTTTGGTCATAGAATATGCATATGTTCAACTTTAAAAATATTAGCCAGATGTTTTGCAGGCCAATTCTGGAAAAATAAAAATGATTAGAGGCTCCACTTTTTCATACTTAACATGAAAATCATTTGTAGAGAGCCCATGGGGGTTAAAAATAAATATTCTTACAGCTGAAATTACTTATTTTATCAAAGCAAAGAATATCAATGAGAAAATTGGCTTCCTTGTCAGCCAACATCTAGGCACTTGGGGAAGCCCCCAAGGAAACATCTTCCTAAGTCACTTTAAAACATTTCATGTGGGTACGGGCCTTCCCTGATAGCTCAGTTGGTAAAGAATCTGCCTGCTATGCAGGAGACCTTGGTTCAATTCCTGGGTCCAGAAGATCCCCTGGAGAAAGGAAAGGCTATCCACTCCAGTATTCTGGCCTATAGAATTCCATGGACTGTATAGTCCATGGGGTCGCAAAGAGTCGGACAGGACTGAATGACTTTCACTTCACATGTGGGTACACCTAGAGGATTGCAAATGTCTCAAATGCCTCTCTGATCCCCTTCCCAAGGTATCTCCCAGCTCTGGTTTCTAGAAATCCATACTTCATCCACACCATTTTCAAGCTATGGTGCTGATTACTCTTGGGGATGTGTTTGTTTTTAGTAGCTTCCTTGAAGTCCCTTGGACTGCAAGGAGATCCAACCAGTCCATCCTAAAGGAGATCAGTCCTGGGTGTTCATTGGAGGGACTGATGTTGAAGCTGAAACTCTAATACTTTGGCCACCTGATGCAGAGAGCTGACTCGTTGGAAAAGACCCTGATGCTGGGAAAGATTGAGGGCAGGAGGAGAAGGGGATGACAGAGGATGAGATGGTTGGATGGCATCACCTACACAATGGACATTGTGTTTGGGTGGACTCAGGCCTGGCATCCTGCGGTTCATGGGATCATAAAGAGTCGGACACGACTGAGCAACTGAACTGAACTGAACTGAAGTGTCAATGGCTGATTCATGTTGATGTATGGAAGAAACCAACACAACATTGCAAAGCAATTATCCTTAAATTAAAAAAAAAAAAGGTTTGGGAAGGCCATATACAACAGTTATTAAGGACATACATACTTGAGTCAGACAGAGGTTTTGATGCTTGAGTCCTAATGGATGACATTGGGCTCATTATTTCACACCTTGGATCCTGGTTCCTCCATCTGTGAAATGGGCATAATAATGATATCTCACAGGGTCCTAGGGTAGTAAAGAGGATATTCTGAAATGTATGGACAGGAGTAGCACAGTGATAGAAGCTTAATTGTCAGTAAATATTAACTGCAATAAGAATCATTGCTGTGATTATTCTTACTTGCTAATAGTCAGAAATGGGGTGTTCAGAGCTGGGGAGCATTCAACAGTTTCCTGAAGGCACAGTTTTCCCCCTTCTTTTTTTATGTGTCCTCAGAACCTTCACTGCTCAACTGTAGCAGGAGCATTCAGGCTACAAGCACCAGAATCACTTCACATGGAGCCTGCTAATCCTCCTGGCTCTCAGATGTGGTTAGCTGGGGATGGGGATGGCAAAGTGGGGGTGGGGGTGACCAGGTTGCAAACACAGGGCAGCAAAACTGAGCCGCCTGAAGTTTGCAGCCAGAAGCAAACAGGAAACAAATTAGTTCAATCCCAGAATGCAAACCAGTGTTGATAGAGATGCATGGACGAGCCATGCAAGGAAATATGCTGCAATTTCTCATCCAGTTAGCCTAGGAATCAATTCCACAGTACACAGGCCGTGTAGAAGACACTGTCTGCAGGCAGGAGCCTCAGGGCCTGGGACGCCCCCCCTCCCCACCCTGCCCCTGCTTTGGGACTCCCACATACAGCAGGTTCCAGGGTCAGCGTTGAGGGAGGGGTGCTTGCCCCAGATGTACCTGGTCTGTGTGTTTCAGTGCTTGAGAGTCCTGCTCTTGCATGAGAGCTCAGAATTAGACTTTGAGTTTTAGGACATGGATATCATTTCATCCAAAGATTTCACATCAGGGTACTATGAGTGTGCAGCAGGTGTGGAGGGTGCTGTAAGCATGGTGAAACACTAAAAAGGTGGGATTCCAGCTTCAAACAGAGGTAGTCTTATCCATTTTATATTAGGTTGAACCATATGACATTGCCATTTCTGATGGTCAGAAGTAGTTCATTGACAATTTCACATGGTGCAACATGTTCTCTTGGTGTTTCATATAAGTTATCATAGGGGCTTCCCTGGTGTCTCAGACGGTAAAGTGTCTGCCTACAATGCAGAAGACCTGGGTTCAATCCCTGGGTCCAGAAGATCTCCTGGAGAAGGAGATGGAAACCTACTCCAGTATTCTTGCCTGGAAAATCCCATGGATGGAGGAACCTGGTAGGTTACAGTCCATGGGGTCGCAAAGAGTCAGACACGACTAAGAGACTTCACCTTCTTTCTTTCTTTATAAGTTATCATTTGATCCCAACATTCTGAAGTTAAATGTATAGGATGTAGTCCAACTTCCGGATTTTCAGATGGGGGCCAGCCTGGATGAGACTTTGCTCCAGCTGTAGAAGAAGGGCAGGGCAGTGGGTTACAGTCTGCCTTGCCATCCGCAACCCTAGGTCAGAGCCTGGTGTACATGAGTGCTGGAATAGTACATAAAGGAAGCAGGTGTGAATTCTATCACGGTTTGTTTCCTTACTTATTCATTTATTCATGACCAAGACTTCATTGTACCATATGTATCAGGTCCTTGACTAAGTCCTTGGTTATAGCAATTAAGCAGATGCAGACTCTCCCCACGGCCATCTCTAGTCCAGTGGGTGAGACAGACGTTAAACAGACAATGCCTGAGTATTTATTACAAGTGTGACAAATGGCAGGAAGGAAACAGTGCAAATGATCCTTGAGTGCTTACTAGGTGCAGAGCACCCGGCTGGCCATCCTGGAGGGCTGGTAGACAATGCACTGCTCACAAGGCTTTGGTATCCCTCCCTTGGAGGTGTTGTCATTTCCTCTTCTGCTGAGCTCAGGCAGGCCATATGACTTGTTTTAGCCAATGAAATGTGAGCATGGGCGATGAGTCCTTCCCAGGTAGAAGACTCAAGAGTCAGTGTGTCATGCCTTCTTCCTCTTCTGCCACAACTGGCTCTTCATTAGCCAGAGTGAAGGTCACGTGGAGCAGAGTCCTCAACCCCCTCACCGTGGATGTGAAATGTGAGCAAGAAATAAATGCTTATGGTTATAATCCCCTAAAAATGTCAGGATGTTTCCTTCAGGTTGTTTCAGCATATACTTGCTTAATACAGAAATGATAAGCACTCACACTCTAATTAAATGATTACTCAGCAAATGACTGTGTACCAATGACTCAACACAAGGTGTGATCAAAGAAGGGCAAGCATGGTCCCCTGAGAGGTCAGTGAAAAGATAGCCTACATGCAAGTCAAGAATGAGGGTGTCTTAAGCACAGACTGACCCACCCTAAAGGCTCAATAGATGGTAACTGCTACTATGATCCTGCTGTGATTCTAGTCCAATTCATGTTTGGGGAATGATTTGTAGGCAGGTTGGACCAGAGCACATCACACTGCCCAGGCCCTTTCTTCATACTCCAGGCATCACTGGCTCGAGAGGCCAGGGCCTCCCTTTCTTAAAACCTCATGATCAGAGAAGAGGAGTACTTCCTTCCCTGTGCTAATTTTTAAAATCCTAGGAAAGACTTCCTATTGGTTCAGTTGGAGTCACATGTCTGCTCTTGAACCAATCACTGTGGTCTCTGAGTAAGATACAGCTGAATGAGCCAGCCAAAACTTGGTCCTCTGTTATAGGAAGAACAGAGCTCAGAGTAATTGTGACAGGCAGACTCCCCATTTTTATACGGACTGAGAACCTCCTGTATAGAAGTCCTGTATACACAGACTGAGAATCTCCTGTATAGAAGACTTTGCATTTGGCACCACAGAGAGACATAGAAAACACAAACAGAGGTGTTCTAGGGTTTGAGGAAGCAGAAGCAAGAAAATCTACAGCAGAGATCTTGTCTAGCTTCACTGCATGGACGTTCCCTGTGATCCTCTGCCCTGCTTGGAATATGGCCCTCCTTCCAGAAAGCTCTAGTCCCATCCCAGCAGTTGACTGTCCCCTCCTCCCACCCCTAAGGAGTTAAAAGGCAGTGCAGCTCCATCCTGGGCCTGAGAGCCAAGTTGGATGAGAATGAATGGGGCTCTGTAAGGCATCTTGTAGCTCTCAACTCTGCTCTGCTCCCATGCACTGTGTGCTTGTGGTTTCTGTCTCCTCTTCTGTTTATAGTGCTGGGCAGCTGCTGTATGCCCCAGCCTCTGCCTTCCCTGGGTGTCTCTCAGGGAGACAGAGATGAAGCCATTCAGCCCTTAGGATACATGGCCCAACTCTGTCCACAGTCCCAGGCTTCATAGTATAGGCACTGTAGCCAGAATGAACTGGGTCTAGCCAGAGCCCTGAAACTCACCAGCAGGATAACCTGGAATGTTGGAGCAACTGGGAATCAGCTAGGCAGGAAGTTGCCTGAAATATAATTACAGTGACTTGAAGAAACCAACATGCATTTTTCCTTCATAACAAGAAATCCAGATCTTGTGGTTCAACCATGGAAGATCCAGGAACCCTGAGGATCTTTGGGCCTCTTCTTCATTTGCAAGCTGGCCACTGCAGTGCTGGGCAGCACACCGGTGAGCAGATGCAGTGATGAAGGGAGGGATGGGATAAGTCTGATCTGTCTCCTTTATCAAAAGAGAAAACCTTTCCCCAAAACATCCCCCAAACTTAGGTTCATTGGTCAGACCAAAGGCAGTGGATACTCCAAACTTAAGAGAGTCTGACAAAACAGGTACGTTTACTTCTCTGGTCATCATGATGGAAGCAACAAATAAAAAAGTGCTGGGGCGCTTCCCTGGTGGCTCAGTGGTAAAGACTCTGCCTGCCAATGTAGGAGCCCAGGGGTCAAACCCAGACCAGGGAAGATCCCCTGGGGAAGGAAATGGCAACCCACTCCAGTATTCTTGCTTGGAGAATCCCATGGACAGAGGAGCCTGGCAGGCTATAGGCCGTGGGGTCGCAAACAGTCAGACATGACTTTGCAACTAAACCACCACCATCACCACATGCTGTGAGGCAGCTAAGGCCCAGGGCTGCAGCTGCTGAAGCCTGCCCATCCTAGAGCCTGTGCTCTGCAACAAGAGAAGCCACACAGTGAGAAACCCGAGCACTGCAGCTAGAGAGCAGCCCCCACGCACCGTAACTAGAAAGAAAAGCTCACACAGCAACGAAGACCCAGCACAGCCAAAAATAAAGTAAATAAATAATTTTTTTAAAACTAAAGTTTTGGGAATAACTGTAGGTCAATTAGTCATGTCTGCTTCACAAAGTTACCTCTCTAAGCTCCATGCATTAGTCTGCTAGGGCTGCCATAACAAAATTTCACAAACTAGGTGGATTTGAAAGCAGGAATTTTTTTTGCTTCATTTATTTATTTAGAACTTTATTGCTTCAAAGTTCTAGAGACCAGAAGTTCAAGGACAAAGGTCTTTCTGAGGGTTGAGGATGGACGTGTTCCATGCCTCTCCCCTAGCTTCTGATGGGTTGCTGGCCATCTTTGGTGTTCCTGGACTTGTAGAAGCTTTACCTCCATCTCTCCATTCATTTTCGGGCAATGTTTATTCTCCTCATGTACACATCTGTCTCCAAATTTCCCATTTTTATAAGTACACCAATCTTACTGGGTTGGAACCCACCAATTAACTTCACTTTAATTTGGTTACTTTTATAAACACTCTATTTCTAAATGAGGTCACATTCTGGGGTCCTGGAAACTAGGATTCAACATAAGAATTTGAGGAGGGATACAATTTTGTGCATCACACCCCAGTTTCCTCCTCTATAAAAAGAGCCTCATGGGACTTCCCTAGTGGTCCAGTGGCTAAGACTTTGTGCTCCCAATGTAGGAGGCCTGGGTTCAACCCCTGGTCAGGGTACTAGATTGTCCATGCTGCAACTCAGACCTGGCACAGCCACATTAATTAAATAAATATTAATGAAAAAGAATTACCAAAAAAAGAGCATCTTAAGAGGTCCTACCTGCACTATGGCATGGGACTTACATGGAGTGATCACCAGGATGTGGCCCCAGAACATACCAGTGCTAAGGGGGTGGCTTCCTAGCTCCACACTATGGATGAGGCTGAAGCCAGGTCTTTATAAAAGGGAGATGGGGCCAAGGAAGAGGCTGATATCCAGCCCCATCCAGTGTGCCAGTTCCCCCAAAATGATAGCCAAGATTTTCAGCCCAAAGCTTATGAGACAGACATGACTCAAGAACTCACTTGCTGGCAGTCACATTCCAAAATCGTCCCCTCCCACCGTCAGTTCAGGACAGCTGGTCGCCTGAGTCAGTGGGACTTTTGTCTACAGTTCAGGACAGCCCCCACATACTTGGCAGCCCCACTGGGCACGCGTTTCCAGGGCAGCAATCTTTAGCAGCTCCAAGGGGAAGGCGGATCAGGGGCTTCCCCAGCCCTGACCTGGCAGTCTCCTCTCTTCCGTGTAGTGATGGGGCCCACCTCTGGAGTCACTCCTGATGACTGGGGTCACTTCTGATGCCTGCAAGAGCAGGACATGCTGCAGTCGTACAGGTTCTGAGGGACTGTGCTATGCCTCTGCACCATAGTGTTTCGAGTAAATTACAAGGCTCTTATCAGGGCTAGGGGCTTTATTGTTCTGCCAGGACATCTCCCTTTGTCAAAAAAACAATAAGTTGTTGTAAGTAGTACTTTTTTAGGTTTACCATGCAGACAGACTAATTGTATCTTTTAATCTGGGTCAGACTGCTCTTGCTTATTACAAATTGGCTCTGAATCCTAAAAAGAGGGAGGGGGGAGAAATGTGAGGAACATTTGCAAATAATTTAGAGGCAGAATTACCTTCAGATAAACATTATGTCATGTTGGGTTTAAATGCATACCCAGTCCTCAGTCCAGTTAGGCTCTGGTTGACCCAGAGGGAGGCTAGGGGACAGAGAGCCCCTCATTATGGATTCTGGGTGCTTACATGAATTGTGAACCAGGGCACCCCATATACAATGGGGCACAGAACCATATGTAGCAGGCTGGATAATAGCCCCCCAAAGCATCAGGGTCTAATTCCTGAAAACAGTAAATGTTATCTCATTTGGAAAAGGGTCTTAGTAGATATAATTAACGATCTTATCCTGGATTATTCAAATGGTCTCTAAATGAAATCACAAATATCCTTCTAAGAGACATGCACAAGAGAAGGCAGAGATAGGTGTGATGAGGCCACAAGCCAAGGAATGTTAGCAACCACCAGAAGCCAGGAGATGCAAGAAACAGATACTCCCCTAAGGCCTCTGGAAGGACTGTGGCCCTGTTGACATCTTGACTTTGGGCCAGTAAGGCTGACTGTGGGCTTTGTCATCCAGAACTGTGAGAGAATAAGTTTCTACTGTTTTAAGCAAGCAAGTCTGTGGAAATTTGTTATAGCAACCACAGGGAACTAATACACCAGCAGACTCCTGTTGATGGCTTCCCTGTGCTCAAGGCTGAAGAGGCCCCCAAGTGATATGGGACATGTCCTAGAAAGAATGGTCATTAGAAAGACATGCCTCACAGTTTAGCTCCTTGTCACCACTTTCCCAGTTTTGTGACCTTGGACAGATGCCTACCTTCTCTGAACCTCAGTTTCCTCACAAGTAAAATAAGGATAACCATAGCCCAGTCTATTTTAAATTGATGGTCATTTCATTTTGAGCTCATACCAAAAGCATTACATTTTTACTCCCTCATCATGTTTTATGTTTTTGATGTCATATTTTACATGCTCTGGTTTTGTGTGTCCCTTAACAAATTATTGCAGATACTTTTCTTTAAAATTTTTATTTCTTTAGCTATGGTCTTTGTTTGTTTAAAGAAATCCCTTGAATATTTCTTATAAGGTCCATTTAGTAGTGATGAATTCTTTTAACTTTTGCCTGTCTGGGAATCTCTCTCTCTCTCTCTCTTTTTTTTTCCCTCCACTTCACTTTTTTAGCAGATTTATCAATATAATTCACATGTCACACATTTCGTCCATTTAAAGTTTACAATTCAGTGGTATTTAGTATATTCACAAAATTGTGCAAATATCACCACTATCAATTTTAAAACTGATTTTAGATTTAGATTTTATAATTTATTTTTTATCATTCCCAAAAAGAAGCCCCATATGGCTGATAGCAGTCACTTCTCATTTCCCTTCAAATCTCCCTCACTCATGTCAATCACTGATCTACTTTCTGTCTCTATAGATTTGCCTGTTCTGGATATTTCATACAAAAGGAATAAAATTTTGGCCTTTTTTCTTGCTTAAGAAACACTTTATCTCTCCTTCAATCTCAATATTAACCTTGCCAGATAGTGTATTCTTGGTTGTAATTTTTTTTTTCCTCTCAGCACTTGGAATATGTCATGCAATTCCCCTGTGACTTATAAAGCTTCTACTGAAAAGTCAGCTAGTAGTCTTATGGAGGCTGCCTTATATGTAACTAGTTGTTTTTTCTCTTGCTGCTTTTAATATCCTTTCTTTAAGTTTTGACATTTTAATTGAAATATGTCTTGATATAGTTCTCCTTGGGTTCATCTTGTTTGGGACTCTTTTTTGAGCTTAGATGTCTGCTTCCTTCTCTAGTTAAGGAAATTTTTAACCATTATTTCTTCGAATAGGTTTTCTGTCCCTTTTTCTCTCTCTCTCCTCCTCTTCTTCTTGTGGGGTCCCTATAATGTAAATGTTAGCACACTTGATGTCCCTTAAACTATCCTCATTTTAAAAAATTCTCTTTGCTGTTCTGATTAGGTGATTTCCACTACCCTATCTTCCAGATAACTGATCCATTCTTCTGAATCTTCTAATCTGCTGTGATTGGTTCTTTCTTATGTTTCCTATCTCTTCTTGTAGTTCTTACTGTGTCTCTCCATCCTTCTCCTGAGTTTGGTAAGCATCTTTATGACCATTACTTTCAATTCTTTATCTAGGAGGTTGCTTAGCTCCACTTTATTTCATCATTTTTCTGAGATTTTGTCTTACTCTTTTGTTTGGAACATATACCTTTGTCTCCTCATTTTGCCTAATTCTCTGGGTTTTTTCTATGTATTAGGTAGGTTAGATATTTCTCCTGGTCTTGAAGGAGTGGTTTTATGGAGAAGGTGTTCTGTGGGGCCCAGCAGTGCAGTCCCCTGATCAGCAGACCCAGTGCTCAAGCGGTGTCCATTGTGTAGGCCATGGGCACCACCTCCACGGTGACTGGGCCACGAATGCTGCAGGTGCACTATTGTGTGGGATGGGTCCCTGGCACAGCAGGCTCTAAAGCCCATCTGTGGTGCTCTGGTGTGTAGGGCCAGCCCCTGGGCTGGGATCCACTTTGGAGGGCCTTTGGTGCTGGCCAAAGCTACCTGCTGGGTGTGGCATGGCAGGGGCCACTTTGGTGAATCACCAGCTGGGGTGAGTTTTCAGGTAAATGCTGGGGCAGGGAAAGCAACACTAATAAGGTAGATAGGGAAAGTCAGAAATGGCCCCCACCAGTGCTAGGCCAACTAGGTAAAAGGCAAGGAAAAATGGCACCCACCAGCACATTCTGTACCTGGAGAAGGTTCCAACAGCTCTCTGTCCTTCCGGCACACGCTCCAAAATCACTCAATGAATCTTTTTCATATATAACCCAGTGATTTTCAAACTGTTGCTTCTGGGCTGGGACTCAAAGCAAGTGAGTAAAGAATCTACCTGCAATATGGGAGACCCAGGTTCGATCCCTGGGTTGGGAAGATACCCTGGAGAAAGAAATGGCTACCCACTCCAATATTATTGCCTGGAAAATCCCATGGACAGAGGAGCTTGGTGGACTATAGTCTATGGGATCACAAAGAATCAGACATGACTGAGCGACTAGCACATGGCCTCTTAATAGCAGAGTCTTGGTGTCCTATGACTTCCAACTCTCCCAGTCAAAGCCAGACATGATGAGGTTTGTCTTTCCAGTGCAAGTTCCCCAGGCTGGGATGTCATGTGTGGAGTTGGACCCCTTGCTCCTCAGGGAGGACCTCTAAGGCTGTGTTATCTCTCCTGACTATGGGTTGCCATGCCAGGAGTACGTTTTGGCCAGACCACATCTTCACTTCTCCTACCTGTCTGTCTCAGTGTGGTTTCTTCTTTATGCTCTTAGTGATAGACAATCTTTTTTTTTTTTTTGGTAGACAATCTTTTATTCTAGTCTTCAGCTATGTTAGTCATAGGTCTCTCAGATATAATTGCTCTATACGTACTGGTGGTTTTTGTGTAACCGAGGAGGGGCGATTCCAGGAGTTTTCTGCTCTGCCTTCTTGTCTTCCTCCTTCCACAAGGGTGGCATTTCCCTTGGTGTGTTTTTGGAGGGTACTCTTGTCTTACTGGAAATTTCACCATTAAAGATTTATTCCTTTGGTGATTTTGAGTGTGGACCTATGGAGAGCTGCTGCTGCTGCTGCTAAGTCACTTCAGTCGTGTCCAACTCTGTGTGACCCCATAGATGGCAGCCCACCAGGCTCCCCCGTCTCTGGGATTCTCCAGGCAAGAACACCAGAGTGGGTTGCCATCTCCTTCTCCAGTGCATGAAAGTGAAAAGTGAAAGTGAAGTCACTTCAGTCGTGTCCGATTCTGTGTGACCCCATAGATGGCAGCCCACTAGGCTCCTCCGTCCATGGGATTTTCCAAGGCAAGAGTACTGGAGTGGGGTGCCATTGCCTTCTCCGCTATGGAGAGCAAATATCACTAAAAAGTCAGTCCTAGCCATTAATAGCTTAGTACAGTTTGCAACTTAAAACCTGTCAGTGGCTTCCTGATGCTCCAGGATAAGCCCACATCCTTTCTATGGTCTCCAAAGTCTCCATGGCTTGACCGTCCAATTGTCTTTTTCCAATTGTTCAGTTTCAGTGGTTCCTCCTGCCTTGAGCCTGATCTCTCTCTTAGAAAGCTTTTTCTCTTGCTGACACCTGAGCTACTGGAGACAGAGACAGGAGCTCTTGTGCTCACTTCTGTGTCCTTATATGAAATTCAGTACCTGGTGCAAATCCTATGCTGCTAGGTACATACTTGTTGAATGAACGGATGAATGAATAAATGAAACTAGTCCATGAGTGATGGCATCAAGAACACAGAAGAGTTTTGTTTCATATAGAAAATAGAAAAGAATAAACAGCAAAGTTGGAAAAACAGGATACTAAAAGAGCTTGCTTAATAAATTTGGTTTGGGTGCATGTAAGAGAAAATAACAATTGCTTAAAATAGATAGGGATTTCTGAGGCAGGTTGTCCAAGGATGACACAGTGCTCCATGGTCATCAAAAACTAAGCTCCCATATTTATGTGTGCACGCGTGCCCAGGTGTGTCCGACTCTTTGCAACCCATGGACTGCAACCCACCAGGCTCCCCTGTCCACGGGATTTCCCAGTCAAGAATACTGGAATGGATTGTCATTTCCTCCTCCAGGGGATTTCCCTGACCCAGGGATAGAACCTGTGTGTTTTGCATCTCTTGCATTGGCAGGTGGATTCTTTACCACCATGCCACCAGGGAAGCCCTCAGTATTTTTATCCCCATGACTGACTTCAATTCTCAAGATTGTGTCAAGGTCCAAAAATGCTGTTAGAGCTCCAGTTATCCCATCAGATTCCAGGCAAGAAAAGGGAGCAAGGGGTAAATGGTATATTATCCAGATAAATAAGTGACTTTCAAGGAGCTGTCCTGGAAGTCCCACCCAATAAGTTGTTTTTACATGTCATTGGCCACACCTACGGGAAGATGTAATATTTTCACTAGACAAATTGCCAGCCAAATAAAATTGTGATTCTATTGATGAAGAAGAAAGGGAGATTGGATGTTGGACAGGTAACCAGCAGTTTCAGACACAGGGGCTAATGCCTTGGAAGAAGAATTCATTTATTCACTTCGCTTATGTACTCCACTCATTCATGGAGAATGTATTTAAGACATTGACTTCCCGGGCTGGATACTAGACAGGGAAAGAAAGGCACAATTATGAAGATAAAGGGAACTGGTCTTTACAACCAAGATGCTCACATTACAGTAAAGTACAAGCTGTGAAACCCAGAGTCAGTATTGGCGAGCACTGAGTTGAAGGGCAGCTAAATGCTGTAGGTGTTGAGAGAGACTTTTTTTCACTAGAAGAGGCTGGAGCAATCCAGAAGGAAGCCCTGATGGAGAGATAAAATTTTGCCAAGTAGGGAAGGTTGTTGTAGAGAGTATATTTCAGGAGGAAAGGACAGCTCGGGCAAAGACATATAGGTTGTGATATGTATGTACCTAGAGAGGAACAACACAGGAGCAAGAACTGAGTGGTGAAAAGTAATCCAGGAAATCATACCAGGTTCCACAGGACTAGCTCCACCCATTGCCCCAGTCTCCTCCCACTTACTCTGGCCCTTTAATACTTATATAAAATGACAAGTTGTTTTACTGATAGTATACTTTTTTGGAAAAAAAGATTCATGAAATCTTTAAGTGCTATCTCTATCACTCAAACTTTTAAAATATTAACATTTGAAAGTGCCCACGAGAGGTACACAAGGACACATTTTATTACAGAGTTTATATAGGTTGCATCACTTCATGGCAAACAGATGGGGAAAAAATGGAAACAGTGACAGACTTTATTTTCTTGGGCTCCAAAATCACTGTGGACGGTGACTGCAGCCATGAAATTAAAAGACATTTGCTCCTTGGAAGAAAAGCTATGACAAACCAAGACTGCATATTAAAAAGCAGAGACATCACTTTGCCAACAAAGGTCAAAGCTTTGGTTTTCCCAGTAGTCATGCATGAATGTGAGAACTGGCCCATAAAGAAGGCTGAGCACCAAAGAATTGTTGCTTTCAAACTATGATGCTGGAGAAGACTCTTGAGAGTTTGTTGGACAGCAAGGAAATCAAACAAGTCAATCCTTAAGGAAGGACTGATGCTGAAGGCGAAGCTCTGATACTTTGGCCACCTGATGCAAAGAACTGCCCATTGGAAAAGACTCTGATGCTGGGAAAGATTGAAGGGAGGAGGAGAAGGAGACAACAGAGGGTGAGATGGTTGGAGAGCATCACTGATTCAATGGACATGCATTTGAGCAAACTCCGGGAGACAGTGGACAGGGAAGCCTGGTGTTCTGCAGTCCACGGGGTCACAAAGAGTTGGACACAACTGAGCAACTGAACAACAACACAAGTTGCATTATTGTTTAATCCTTTGAAAGACTTTAGTCTTAAACATTTTCTGATTTTAAAATCCCAAGATCTTTTTACAAAACTTCCATGTGTCAAGATACCTTTTATTGTAGAATTTGTCTATAAAAATTCATCCCTTGGACTATTTCAATTTGTTTTAATATTAACCACAGCATTTGTACTGCAGTGCTTTTTGAAATACTTATCTTGTTCCCTTTTCTTACCTGGAATCTGGGTGTGAGAGCTGGAGCGTTAGCAACCATTTTGGAAGGTTTTGGATAAAAGTTACATGGGTCTTCTAGCTATGTCTCCAATGAGTCTATTTTGCACACCTCAGGGCCTTGGTTCACCCCTTCCTTTTGTCGGGGGATCATCTCATCAACCCTTTACCTGGCTGATCCCTTCTCATATTTTCTGTCTCAGATAAAAAGTCACTGCTTATAGAGGCTCTTCCCATCATCCTTTCTGAAGTATGTTCACTCTGTTTTTCTCACTCAATATACCTTACTCTGCACTTCATAACATTATGGCAATTAGAGATATTTTACTCATAAGGTCATCTGCTTAATACTTGTCTCTCCCATTAGATCATGAGCTCTGAGAGGCTAGGTTCTTTTTGCCTACCACTTGGTGAAGCTTAGCACAAAATTGGCATTTGCTGGAAATTCACTGGATTAACTGGTGTGTGTGTGTGTGTGTGTGTGTGTGCATGTCTGCGTATTATCACCAAAGACTGAGAGGGAATCAAAGTCCAAGGAAGATAAAAAGTAATGAAGTGTCTAATTATACTCTTGTATACTTTAATTCTAGAAGTTAATTGGTTATTTGATGAAAGCCCACTGCCTTGGTCAGAGATGTTAGCACAGGGAAAGATTTGATGAGCAGTGGCTTCCTAGTTTGAAATGAGATACATGGAATTCAAGCACATTTATAAAATGCAAACATCAGTTAGCAAAGGTCTAGAACCAGGTACAACTTCTTCCTATGCTTTGGGCATAGTTCAGATGGAGCTATGGAAGTGTGTATGCTCTTTTCGACCCTATGAGTTGTAGCCTGCCAGGCTCCTCTGTCCATTCTTTTCCCAGGCAAAAATATGAGAGTGGGTTGCCATTTCCTTCTCCAGGGGATCTACCCAACCCAGGGATTGAACCCATGTCTCTTGCATCTCCTGCATTGGCAGTTGGATTCTTTACCACTGTACCACCTGGGAAGCCCTCCCATTAGATTAGAATGAACCAAAAGAAGGAAAGGAGGGAGGAAGGAACAACAGAAGAGAGAGATTTGCACCTGCCATTTGTCCAAGGATTAGTGTACCAATCACTGGGCTAAATGCTCTACACACCACAGCTCCTAATTCTCCAGCCACTCTGAGATGGTGGGTTTTTTTTCCCCCATTTTACAGATGAGGAAAACTGAGGTTCAGACTGGTAAAAATTACTTACCTACTTAAAATTGCAAGACCACAGAGGCAGGGTGTCAAATCCAGATCACATCTCCCTAGAACGTACATCCTTCCCTTGTCACAATCGGACACTATTTCCAAACCCTGTGGCTCTGAACTTCATTTATGCAGAGGGGCCTTCCATTGATAAATGCAAGAGCAAAAGTCTTAAATGCTGTGTTTGTGTGTGTGCACACACGAGTGTATGAAATGCCATGTAAGCCATAATGAGGAATGTCATTTCTGATGCGATCACTCTGAAAACATTTTAAATGTCCCACCAATCAATGTGGTGAGGCAGTGGAATGGTGGGGGCATTCTTACATCCCTGGTGCAGGTATAAGTTGGTAAAATCATTTACAAGTGCAATTCGCTGTTCTCTAGAAGAACCAGAGATGCACATACCCCATGACCCAGCACTCCCCCACCCCCAGTGTCATTCAGTCAGTTCCAATTCTTTGTGACCCCATAGACTGTAGCCCGCCAGAGCCCACCGGATTCCTCAGTCCATGGGATTTCCCAGGCAAGAATACTGGCATAGGTCGCCATTCCCTTCTCCAGAGGCTCCTCCCAACTCAGGAATTGAACCCATACCTCCTGCACTGTAAGCAGATACTTTACTGTCTGAGCTACCAAGGAAGCCCCACCTGCATGTATATGCTCGAGAAATGTTTTCCCTTTTGCATAAAGACACGTATAAGAATATCCATTGCTATAAAGTTTAAAATGCATAAAAAAGAAAAAAAGAAAAGCTCCAAGACACAGTCTGGAGAACTAACAAAAAAAAAAAACAGCTCCCAGAGATTATCCACAGTGAAATGACATTTTTTGAAAAGTTTAAAGCCATCTAAACATATACAAGTGTAGTAAAATTATAAAAGCAGGTAAGGGGAAGTGTGGAGCAGTAGTTAGCCCTAGAGGAGAGGAGAGAAATGGTTTGGGTAAGAGGCTTTGACTGCATTTGCGATGCATCCTGTATTCATCTGAGTGTTGGGTACCCTAATGTTTATGAATATAGTCTCTGGGGCTTTTTTTTGTCATGCCTGACGTGTTTCAGCAGAATACAATTTTAAAAGGGGGAGGGGGAGTAAGTGTTTCAGTTTCTACAAGAAATGACATTGGGAGGGTAAGGCTGAGACCGTACATGAAACTAGAAAAAGCTTCTAATTTCCCATTGCTTGGCCAGAGGCATCGTGTCATTGGCAGGTGGTCCAACCAGACCCACAGCCCCACGTGGTGATGCCTGCAAGCAGTAAGTGTGGCAACCTCCCAGGATGTCCCCGTCAGCCCTCTGCAAGCAGCGTGCATTCCCTGGGAAGTCATGTTTCCTCCAGGTGAAGGATGGTATCGCTCCATCTCTGTCACCTGCACGGAGAAGGAAGTGCTGCAGGGAGACAGATGAGGTCATCTATTATCAAGTAGGCAAAAGAGAGACCAAAGAGGCACCTGCAGCTTGCCAGATGTTCTATCAATCATCAGAGTCAGAGGAAGGGAGCTTACTTCTTCCCCCCTGTCCTCTCCCATCCAGCCTCTCCAGAGAAGAATCAGACAAGAGATTGGCTCATGGACCCATGGACCAGTCCCCTCAAAACCAGCCTGAGGATGGGGTGGGAGCATTTCCGGCAACCACAGGAGACATTGCTCCTGGGCTATAAAAATCTGCAAGGTTCATGTACTTGGGTCAGTGCTGAACCATGATGACTATCTTCCCCAGAATTCTTAAAAGAAGACCCAGCTGATATTACACTGGTCATCATCTTCTGCTTTTCCATCAAATGCCACTGTTAGCCAGGAACTGAGCTAAGAGTTCCGTCAGCAAGTTTCTCGTTTGCCCCTGGCAACAGCTCTACAAGGGAAGACTATTAATGTCCTGTTCCGGCAGAGGAAACTGAGGCACAGAGAGGTAAGTAACCAACCCAAAGTCCCCCAAGGTGGACCCCGCCAATGTGCCATCTCCTTCATAGTGACATTGACGAGTCAGTAATACCCTGTTTCTTTCTAGCTGGGAAGGCAGGCACAGTTCCACTGCATCCTTACATTCCAAAGCACCCTGGGCAGGGATGGCATGCCCAGGGCTGTCTCTGACCACACAAGTCCATGAGGCCAAGGTCTTCAAAGCCCAACCTCTCACATGGGAATCCAGGGTATTTACATGACTTTCCCCAGAACCTAAAAGGTCTTTCACCACCCTATAAATCCTTGGCGATGAGGAAGGCCATGGTTGTTAGGAGAAACCAGAAGCCTAGCAAGACCTAACCCATTCCCCCAGAGACAAACCCAGCCTTTGTGGTCTCCAGAAGCCCCCATCCGCCAGCCACTCCTACTTGCTGACCCTTGGGGATCAAGCAGTTGAGAGTCACCAACACCACCACACATTGTAACCCTAGTGACTTCCATATCCATGGAGCTTCACCATCTGATCTGGAAGCCTCTTTTTACACCTTGGGATGTTCTGTCAGTGTCTTTAAGGGGCACCCCAAGAGGAAAATAGAGAACTCAGAGGCAAGTTGTTGCACTTACAGATTTGGCACACAGGCCTAAGGCTCCGGAAAGTCCTAATAGTGCATTTGGAGGCATCCCACGTATAGGAGAAGAAGGAGCCTAGTGGAGCAGAGATGGCGGCTTTCCTGGAAAAGAACAGAACCATGCTGTGAAAACACAGCCCACTCACCCATCCCCTTCCCTTGCCCTCCGTGACATCAGTGAGCAATTTGGTCCCACAGGGAGAAATTAGCCTTCAGCAGCTCACAGGCGAAGCTCCATCAATTCACTCTACCCTGGCCCAGCCCCCTCGCTGGTGTTGTTCAGTCGCTAAGTCATGTCCGACTCTTTGTGACCCCAAGGACTGCAGCATTCCAGGCTTCCTTGTCCCTTACTCTCTCCCAGAGTTTGCTCAAATTCATGTCTATTGAGTCAGTGCTCCCTCTCCCCAAACCATCCCACCCAAGGCCAGGTTCACTTTCAAAGCCACTTTCATTGTTCTAACCATGAGATGCCCCAGAAAATCACATGCTTCCCATCCAAAGCAGATGTGTTAGTCTACGCAGGCTGCCATACCAAACACCACAGACTGGATGACTTAAATTTATTTCTCACAGTTCTGGAAGCTAGGAGTCCAAGATCAAGGTGTCAGCAGGTTTGGCTTCTTCCAAAGCCTCTCTCCTTGGCTTCTAGATGGCCATCTTCTCCCTGTGTCTTCACATAGTCTTACCTCCTTTCTGTCTGTGTCCGAATTTCTTCTTCTTACAAGGACACCTGTCAGATTGGATTAGAGCCCACCCTATGATCTTATATTGACTGAATTACTGTACCCCTTTAAAGGCCCTATCTCTAATACAGCCACATCCTGAGGTGCTGAGAGTTAAGACTTTAACACATGAATTTGGAGGATATGACAGGAGAGAAAACAGTTTCAGCGAAATGCCATGAGTTTATAAGTCATCTGTCGATTCTTTGGTCCATTGGGATCAACCACCTGGATTTACATTGCCTCTTATCCCTCTCCTATCTCCTCTTCTACTCTCTAAATCTCGACATATTAGAGACTTTCACATTTCTCATGATACTATATGTTCTCTTTACAGCTGAAATTAAAGTAAATTTAATGCATCCTTCTAAGTGCAGGAGATGAGCCCTGGAAAACATTGCTATCACATCTGATATGGGAACGAATTATCTTCTGAGTTGCACCAATTAATTAGCTCAGTGAATAGCAATCATCAGTCCTGATGGACTCTTCTCTGAAACTCTCCTTATTTGATTTCCTTGAATTATCACCCAAGACAGGCTTGACAGAGGATACACAAAATATGTTGGAATTCCAAATGGACAGGGTGGCACCAAGCCAGGCACTGTCCCCCATCAAACTCAATAACTCGAATTTATAAAACCCAGAGAGAGGGCTGAAGCAGACATGGAGAAGTGAGGATGGACAGGAGTAGAGGAGTCCCTGGTTTAGAAACCAGCCCAGGTCATCACAACGGGGGAGACAACAGTAGACTCGCCCCTCCCTCAAGCCTGGTCATCTTCCAGGAGGGGCTGTTCAGAAGTGGTCTCCTCCGTGGTCGCAGTGATAGAAGGAGCCAAGGACAGCCCCCGACTGATACAGTGGTAACCAGCTTTCAGGAAACACAGACTCTAAAATCATATGGTGTTAGAGGGGTGTCCCTGGGGAACTGTTTGCATGACTGGAGTCATTATTTTAAAAGCTTTCTCCAAGTTCCTGTGGACAATGCCCACAATATAATTTTACCAGTGTCCTCCTATTCTGAGTCAAAGCCTCTATGTGTGCTGTGGGCAGAGCCCACTAACCTTTGGTGACCCTTGGGTACATTAGAAAGACCCCCTCCCTGGGCTCATCCCTTCCCCATCACCACCGTATAGACAAAATGGTGCCCCATCCATCCAGCAGGGGATGCCGCCCAGGGCTAATGCAGTCTCTCGATCAGTGCTTGGTCCATAGAAAGTACTGTACCCTGGCTGTCATTATGTATTCACTCTACACTCCTGGAGGATGCCTCTCCTGTTCACCTTTGCCCAACACAGAGACTGGCACAGAACCAGGGCAACTGAAGAAAACACGTAGGTCCCAGCCAGAGGGAACTGTCATACTAGCATCAATTAGGAACCAGGATTTGGTTTCCCAAGATGTATAATAAGGGAGCTACCTATCCCACAGTGACCCTCATTTCATACACTCCAACCGTAGAACAAGGGAACTCTGCTATGTGTAAAAAGCCAGTCTCCAAAGGTTACATACTGAAGCATTCCATTTACATACTACTCTTGAAATGACAAAAGTACAGACATGGTTTCATGTACTTTAATACACGAAACTGTCACATTTCCAACAACGTCCTCCCTCGCCCACCCTCCTCAGTGCTTTCATAGGGTTGCATCTAATCCATCACTCTCCACGCCATGGCCTAATCCACTGTCTGACCCCAGGGTAGGTAGAAATATCAGCCTGTTGAACAAATAAATGAATGAGCATATTGTGCATCCAGATAAGGAAAGCGGATAGAAGGCCAGGAATTATAGGTAGCCTAGACCAGAGATTTAGAGAAAAGTCTCAACAGTTTAGATGGCGGAACTTCCCTGGTGGTCCAGTTGTGAAGAATCCAAGTTGTCATGCAGGGGACACAGGTTTGATCCATTCCAGGTCAGGAAACTAAGATCCCACATGCCTGGGAGCAACTGAGCCCGTGCACCACAATGACTGAGCACACAAGCTGGACCCTGAGAGCCACAGCCAGAGAGTCCACACACCACAACCAGGGAGTCCATGTGCTGCCACAAAAGATCCCACGTGCAATCCAATGTAGCCAAATAAATCAATATTAAAAACGAAAACTCACAAGGCAAATCCAAAGTGCCTGCGTGTGAACTGAAGTTTCAGAGTTTGCATCTAGGAGTTCTGTTTAGATTCACATCATCCAAGAGCTGAAACAAATCTGAAGAAATCATCTGGAGATAAAACTCCAGCGTTTGGACCAGGATCAGTGCTTAACAAATGTTTACTGAAAGAATGGGAGGCAAAATCAAATGATGAGTGGAAATGAATACAAGAATTTAATCAAGATTGACTCCTTTACCTCTGATGAGACTGTCAATTGACCCTCTGAAAGTAAGGGAGATTTTATTCATTTATTTGCTTACTTAATATGCATCAGGCTTTGCTCTCTGTGCTTCACCTAAGTAAACTAGCTTAACATTCCCTTAACTAGCCCTGGAAGGTGGTGTCATTATTATCCCTGCTCACAGAGGAAGTACCTAAGATCAGAGAGGTAAGTGTCTTGCCAAAGATCACACAGCTAAAAAAGGAACAAAGCCACAATTTATGTGGCAGTTTGGATAGGAGGTGGGGTGGGGGAGAACGAATACATGTAGATATACGGCTGAGTCCTTTGCTGTCCACCTGAAATTATCACAACACTGTTAATCAGCTATATGCCAGTAAAAAACTCAAAAAAACCAAAGCCAGTCTTCAACCCCAGACATTTCAGCTCTGGGAAACCATGCTGCAATTTCAATAGGGAGGCTAACACAGCACCCAAGGGCTTAAGGGGACATGACTACCTGTCCGTATAGATGGACATCCCATCTATCTACACCAGTTAGCTCAGACCAGCTGCCCTGAGACAGTGCCCAGAGGCCAAGGTGGCCTGTTTTGAGTTAACAGGTCCTGTTTGGGGACCTCACCATCAAGTCCCCCCCATACTGCCATGCCTCCTCTGAGCCTGGGCTCGACTCTCTAAAGTATCTTTGAGTCTTTTGAGTCTTCAGTTGTCTTTCACTTCTGGTCTCCCGGAAAAAGCCCCTACTCGGCTCCTTCCCAAGGCCTCGTGCAAAAACGACAGATAGGTCTGTCCTTAGACCAGGTGTAGCCAACAGTAGTGGCCACCGGCCACACTGGGTGGAAAAGGACTTGGGGTCACACCTAAACTCTCCAGGAAACTCAGCTGGTCAGTCAGTGATGTCCCCACGGACAGAGAACTTGGGTTCTCTGTCACTGGCCTAGCATTTCAGTCAACACCATAGCTGAGGCTCCCAGTCCTTGGCTCTCTTGACCAGCTGGGCTGGAAGCCTTCCTCTTGTCACCTACTGGCAGCTAAATCATGACATCAACCAGGACATTACCTAACCAGGTTCATTTGCCCGATGCTCAGGAAGCCAAATGCTGAGCTGTTGAGAGAGGTTTATTCCTGAGACCACCAGGTAAGGAAACAGGAGTATAAATCTCAAATCTGCCTCTCTGAAGATAGCATTGAATGATATTTATAAGATAAAGATTCCTCTGGTGGTCTGAGGCATGGAGGTAAGAAAAGTGAGGTAATTGGGGATCTGTGCAAGTGTAATTGAGCTTCATGGATCTTTCTAGGACTTGTGTGCAGAAAGTAGCAGCATCAGCATGTTCTGAGGGTACAGGTTTTGGTCACCTGATGCCAAAAACTCATTCTTTGGACACTCACCACAGGCTCAGTGAACAGCTGTAGGCTTCCCTGGTGGCTCAGGCGGTAAAGAATACACTTGTAATGTGGAAGACCTGGGTTCAACCCCTGGGTTGGGAAGATCCCCTAGAGAAGGGAACAGCTACCCACTCCTGTATTCTGGCCTGGAGAATTTCATGGACTGAGGAGCCTGGTAGGCTCTAGTCCATGGGGTCACAAAGAGTTGATTCGACTGAGTGACTTTGGTCTTCCCTCGTAGCTCAGTTGGTAAAGAATCTGCCTGCAATGCAGGAGACCCGGGCTTGATCCCTGGGTTGGGAAGATGCCCTAGTAAAGGAAATGGCAACCCACTCCAGAATCCTTGTCTGGAAAATCCCATGGGCAGAGGAGCCTGGTGGGCTGCAGACCATGGGGTTGCAAAGAGTCGGGAACAACACAGCAATGAACACTTGGACTTGTTCTCTATCAGTCAGAACTGGGCAAGAACTAGCTCCAAGTTTCTGCAAAACCCTTTGGTGATCCATCCATCATAGGTGTTGTCTTTAAAAAAGCTAGTGGGTGTTTAGTTTAAAATCAACTTAGAAGCAAACGAGGCTTTTTAAGTCTGGAGAGCCTAATCAGGTTAGCCCTCAGTTTGAAGAACTCTGCAGGTTGTGATGGAAATCCAGCTCTGAGCAAACAAAAAAGAGGAAACAACTATTTCACATCACTGCATCATTCCAGGGCAGATTTCTCACCCTCTCCATCTCTCTTGGTTTCTTTTGTAGTAACTCACTCATGTAGGTTCTTCCCATAAAAAATGGCCACCAACGTGCTAAACATGTTCTTTATCTAGCGTTTCAGCCAAAGTCTCAGACTTGAATCTCATTGGCCACATTGACCCATGTGAGTTGGGTCACATGACCATCACTAAACCAACCACAGTGGCATGCCTGGGAAAATGACTGGCCCTGAAATGGATGGGGATTTGGGAGTGAGGTCAATTCCCACTAACTCCCTGTGAACTTGGAGGGGAAGAGGGCTGGTTCTCCAAAGGAAACGTGTGGTGATTTTTTCAGAATCAGAATGGATTCTGCCTCAAACATATCAGGTATCTACCACGACTCCCCAGTACTTGCCCTCATTCAATGAATAAATTTAGTTCTCAGACGTCTCTCCTGTCCTATTCCCTGGTGTGGCCTGTTCCTGCAGAACCATTAGAAGTTCAATGTAGTCTTTTCTGAGAAGGAAAATGCTGCTCGTGCTTTTGAAGGGGTCCTGGATCCTGGTCATCTGTGTGTCTTTACTTCTTTTCTCTGTGGTGACATCAGTAGCTCGCTAGAGCTGTCTCCTTCCCAGTACCTACCACAGGAAGAGAGGCCAGGGGTCAAAGGCCATGCCACTGCAACCAACACCCTTACAGGAGGGGAAAGATCATACGAAAGGGAAATCCCAGCATGCCCCTGGTGCCACCACTCTTGTATGCACTTTTCCTCCTCTGTCACTGCCACCACCCAACTCTCCTGCCAAGCTCCCCATGGGAAGAGCCCCAAGGGAATGAGACACTGGGCCTGAGAAGTGGGGCTAGACTATTTTATGGCAGATTGCGAATCAATTTCAGCTGGTGCAGGGGGCATAGGAAGCCCTGTGGACCCCTGAGAGGGAGCGTGATGAAACATTATTTTCATCAGCATTTTATGGAAGAAGTTTTCATGGGCTGGATAAGAGTACAGAGTCCCAAAAACTAGTTAGTCAACCAACAAAACTGGTCTTCCACTCTGGGTTTCTTCCCATAGACCTCAGTCCTGAGAAGGTAAGTTGTTCGCTGGCTCACGTCAGAAAGGAGTTCTGAAACTTGACATGTATTTTTTTTTAGTATGGAAATTTTTAGATATAATCAAAATGTAGAGAATCATCTGATAAACCACCCCCCTCCCCCGGGACCCATGACTGGGCTTCAACCATTATTAATGCAGGGCTCCTTTTGTTTCATCTATAGCCCTGCCCATCCCCTTTCCAGCCTGGATTACTTTGAAGCTAATCCAGACTTCATATATCCTTAAGATGTTCATATTGTAAGTGCCCCCAGAAGATCTGGAGCTTCTATTCTGTTTGAGAAGAAAGGAATCTGGCCTGTTATTACTACGTCATGCAGACAAGGAGATATTGTCCTTCCTCCTCCACAAACCATGGCCCCACTCTCCTTATTTGATATTATACTTCACCTCTTTATGAGAGGAAAATTGCAACTCCAGTTTTCTCGTCTGGAAATGCTCTCAGCTGGAGTGATTACAATGTTATCTCCCTGGGTTCCCCCCCCGCCACCACTCCACTGCCCTCATCCTGCCATCTTGCCCATCCCCAGCTCTGTCCACTCTCTGGGTCTGAAGCCTGGTTTTCTAGCCTGCTCCCCACTCCCTCTGACCTGATTTTTGGGTGCCTCTCCCTTGTTCCCCACAATAGATAAACAGGGAACCATGAAAGCCTGAACCCCACCCCCCCTTTCCCATTTCCTGCACCCAGCACAGAACCATCTCTCTTCCCATGTACCATACCAACCTGCCAGTTGCTGCCCATCCTGGAATCAAAGGGAGAATTGGGGCTTCTGATCTAAACACAGGCTGACCTTGCACGTTCCCACATGTTATCTCTGGCCCAGCAATACTCCTTGAATAATTAATCAATGCAAAAGAAAGTTGGGGAGAAAAAAAAAACCACAATGAAAATTATGATTATTACTTAAAGAGCTGGAGAAAGATAGCAAGGTCCTTCTAAAGTTACAACACCATCTTTAGCAGCTGCAGGGTACATTAAAGCGAGGGGCCGGGGGAGGAAAGATAGGGTATATTTCAAAGCTGACGGCTGCAGTAACAAAACGCGAGGGGGGTGTTGTGTGGAATACGCCAAGTGTTTGAAGTGGACAAGATTTCTAGCATGTTGCCTTGATGCCTGTACATACTTAATAACAGATGTTTGGTCTCTCTTGGCAGATAATTGTCCTGCTGTAAGGTTGACTTGACCTGCCTGAGCGATCCGGCTTCGAACACCCCAGCAGTAACAAACGAGCCCAGCTTCTCTCTGTTTTACTAGCGGAATGCGCAGCCACGCTTCCTTTTAAGCACATAATTACTCGGCGGCAACTGAAGCCCATCCATCCCCTCTCCTAATGGCCACGGAGCCATTCGGCCATAATTTATGGGGACAGGGTTCAAAGTTTTAATAATATTTGGATAATATCATTGCCCACACGTCGGTGGCGTCGTGATGAATAGAAGGAGAGTGGGCTGATTTTGATTCCATGCATGACAGTGCGAGCCTTAACGACTGGGTGCCCCGCATGGCCTTTATGGAAACTGCCACCAGACCATCGGCTCATGAATTATAGATCTGGGCATGAAGGATTATAAACAGCAGTGGGGATCACACAGGGACGCTTGTTCATGAGGAACTGTCCTGTTAGTGCCTCTTCCTTATGCAGATAAATGAATTGCAGGGAATACCAAAACGGCGTAAATAAACCCTTAGTGGATAACAGATTAGCACATCAACATAAAAAACCCAGTGCCGGGGCCTGCTCGGGGATATTTATGTTTATACTCTCTGCTCAAGTGGCTCCCTGGTTTTTTGGCTTCTTCCTGCTCACCTCATAACTCCCACATCCTAACGGCACCTCTGGGCGTGTTTCTCGGATGCTCTGCGGAGCCCATTGGCATCATACACAAGTTTGCTCAAAGAATCACCTTGGGGCAGGCTGAGGGATAAAAGACGCTCATCCAGTTCAAGACAGCCTTGATCAGAATTGCCTTGGTGGAGCTGCAGGATGACCTCCAAACTCAGGCTGTTGTTGCATGCTGTTGTTGTTTAGTTGCTTAGTCTCGTGTCCGACTCTTTTGCGACCCCATGGACTGTAGCCTGCCAAGTTCCTCTGTCCATGGGATTTTCCAGGCAAGAATACTGGAGTGAGCTGCCATGCCCTCCTCCAGGGGATCTTCCTAAGTCAAAGATCGGATCCACATCTCCGCATTGGCAGGTGGATTCTTTACCGCTGAGCCATCAGGGAAGCCCATGAATTCAGGCTACATACAGGCAAATGCTGACAAGAAGAGGTAGCATGTATCCCCTGGGAAACAAAAAGAAGGGAGGGGGTCTCAGCCATAAGCCTTAAAGACGATCAAGTTCAACCCATACCACCGCCAGAGAGCAGGTGGCAAAAGCAAGCCTGAGAAGGGGAGGAACTCCCCCTAAATGATATAACTTTGTTGCCAAGTCAAGATTCCTGACTCCCAAGTGTTGCCCCAGGCTGCCTTATCTGGCCTGAGTTTTCTCTCCCTTAAATGTAAGCTTTCAACATCAGCCTCAAATGATAGTGTTAAGACTGAAACAATCGCCTGCCAACTTCCTCCTGTTCATCTAGACTGACTCACCCTGAACTTTGACAAGGTTCGTGTGCCGTGAGCAAGTGTTGAATTTACACACTCGATATCCATTTAATCTGAAGGATTTATTTGGAAAGAACAGCAATTATAACTACACCTCAGAATAACTAGGAAATGACACATTTAAATGTCTTTAAATAGCTTACTGGCATTCTAAATAGCTCTCCCCTACGCCCAGGTACTGATCTTGAGTTGTCATTTGCCTGGGCCTTTTCACAAGAGACCAGGAACAGGTGGAAGCAGGTTTCAAACATCCCAGCTTCTTTCTCTACTCTGAGGCATTGTGTGCTGTGCTTTCTGCTTTCCAGAGCACCTAAAGAAATGTTATCTTTTTTCTTATACCAGGAGAAAGAAGGTAGGAGAAAGGCAATTTATCCAGCCCCAATATTTTAAAAACTTACCACACGGGGATTTCTCTGGTAGTCTGGTGTGCTTCCACTGCAGGGGGCGTGGGTTCAATCCCTGGTCGGGGAACCAAGATCCCACATTCAGTTCAGCATGGCTGAAAAGCCAAACAAAATTATCAAAAATTAACTTTGGGAGGTTCACAGTTTTAAGACATTTAACACATATACAGATTCCTGTAGCCACCAACACGGTTGGGATACAGAATAGCACTATCACACCTAAGTCTCCTGCTGTTTTTCAAAAAGTCAAATCTTCTCCCAGCTCCTAATCCCTAATCCCCATCAAGCACTGATCTGCTCTACATCACTTTTTTTTCCTGTCTTCTGGGAATGTCATATAAATGGAATGATATAGTGCTCCTCCTTTGGAGACTGTCTTCTTTCACCTGCATAATGTCTTTGAGTTCCATCCCAGTGGTTGTCTGTATATAGTACAGTCTCTCTCTCTCTCTCTCTCTCTCTCTCTCTTTTTTTTTTTCTGAGTCATATTCAAACGCACACCGGACATAGAGTTGGGATGCACCAGGCACTTTCTGGGATGATAGTAATGGCTGGCAGCCATGAAACCTAGTATATTCATCTTAGTATTTTCTTACAGTGACTCATTTAATCTCTCAGCAAACCAGTGGGTCAACTACCAGCATTGTCCATTTTGCAGACAAGACAACCAAGCAGTAGAAAGGTGACATAGATTGTCCAAGGTCACACAACAGGTATTTTCAAGAATCACTTAGAAGGTTAGAACTGAGTCCAGCCTTGTATTCCATACTGGGAGGTCATAATTGTAAATGTTTCTGGAGGGAGATGAGACGTTTTAATCTCCAAGGAAGTGTGAAAAGCTGTTAGCATTCCATTCCCCCAAGCAGGCTATGCTGAGGATTGAGGACAACTGACATGACCAGAAGAAAAACAAGAAAAGGGGGCCAAACACTCTCTCCCTGTATACAAGTAGCTAAGGCCTGCTTACGGAGTTCACACCCACCTACCCAGACCCCAGGAGAAAACCAGACTTGATGTGAATACAGTGGCTGATAAACAGGATACATCCCAACCTCTGTTCATCCTCCCTGGTCTCAGGGGTTGGAACCAGAACCAGACCTGAGAATTTGGAGTTACTTACTATGAACCCCAGGGCTGTCAACCTCAGGCCTCCAGAAGGGCAATCATCAATCATCAACCTTCTTACCTGGCCTGAGTTGCTCTTTCTGACTTTATTAATAGAACCATAATTGCTGATAAATGTAGATGTGGATTCCAGGTGTCAACTCATCCAATATTGCACATATGGGGAAACTGAGGCCCAGAAAGAGAATGGGCTTGCCCAAAAACACACAACACTTGAGTAGCAGATCCAGCCTATCACCTAGATCCTTTCTCCCACTCATTCACTCAGCCATCCATTCAGTCAACAAATTCTGTACTTACGACATGCCAAACACTTTTCTAGATACTGGAGACAAATGATGAATAAGACACAACATTGGCCTTCATGGAGTTGTCGTTTTGGCAGGAAGAAAGACATTAAGCTAATGACCACAAAGAAGTAGATCATTTAAAACTATAATAATCCAAACAATAAAATTGCCTCAAGACTCTGAGGCAATGTGTTTCCCAATACACCTAGCTACTTCCATTTCTTAAAGGAAGAAGGGTAAAGTTTCCTGCAGTGGTAGACACCTCCACAGGCCCTCTGAATAAGGGCATCCAAAAGTATAGCTATATAGTCCCGTAGTATTTTATTATAGCTGTCCAATGCCGGCTCCCCAATTTTCAGTAACAACCTGTTGATAAGACAAAGCTGAGTCTATTGATTGCTGAGATGGAAAGCACCATGTTAACAGAGCTTGGGTAGCATCTTAAAGAGGGAAAGGCAAGGTCGTTTTTACCAAGATTCTGTACTCTGGTTTAAGGAAGGTTTTCAAAGCAGCAGGAGGGGGAATTGGTTCGAATTGGGTAAGAACCATGTTATCCATTGATGAAAACATCAAGATGATGATCTTGATGGTATGATTTCAAAGAATCTTGGGGGAATAAAGTGTTGTTGGAGGCTTTCTACTGAAAGTTCATGGACTACTCCTATAATGAATAGTAAGTTTAATTGACTGGGCAAGAGAATTCATGGGATGGTAAAGTTATACTAATAAAGACAGTAGAATAGTGAAGGCATGTTAGAAGAAGGAAGAAGCTTTTGGTTCTTATAAAGTAATACCTTTGCATTATAAGCAGCCAAGAGAGGCAAAAATGATGATGGTGATGGTGATATCCACCACTCTATGTGAAATCAGTGAGTGTCAGGAAGGAGTGGGGAGATCTATTCTACAGATACTGACTCAAGCTGAGCAGAACAAAGATGCTCAGCCTGAGTTCTCTACTTTGAAGCAGGAGAGCCAGGATTCACTTGTAAGTATGTCTGCCTCTGATCATGTTCTGTGGCCACCCAGCCTAAAGAAAGGCAGATAAACATCACTTGTGAGCCCATCATGGATAACAAATTCCAACTCTTTGGTTGGTGATCATTCTTTGTCTTTTATTTTTTTCTGTGCATTTATAGACATAATTTTAGTAATAGCTCAATTATTTTTACTCAACTGTCCTTAGCTGTTTGCTCAAGTCACATTTTTCTTTCTTGCTGGGCCAAATCCACTGCTGCTTTTCTGGAAGAAAACCCTGCAAAGTTCCTTTAGAAATGACCCTTCCCTCTTCCACTCTCAGTCATGCTATTCAAATGGGGTTCACTGGGCCACCCCACTCTTGTCCTATATTAATTATCCAGGTCTGGTCATTTGGCTTGGACATGAATCAAAGTGACTGATTCTGGGAGTCATGCAGTGGAAGCTGTGCCAAGGAAAGTCTTTCTGGGACCATTGTGGGAACATGCCCACGTTTCTCTAGAATTTTAGTCATAAAGATTCAATAAGCTTAAAGTTGCCAGTGGCATTCTTTGCCATCAACTAGGGAGAGTCTTTCTGGAACTGAAGCTCAGAAAGAAGAAAGCAAGGCCAACATACACTGTTCTGAAAAGTTGACTGAGTTTCTGGATCTAGCTATGCCTGAAACTCCATGAACTCTTTTGGACAATGCCAGCATAGAAACCAATAAATTCCTTTTATGGTTTAAACGAGTGTGAGTCAGATTCTAACCAATAAACCTAAAATCCACAGGCTTTTCTCAGTTATTCTAAATCCTTGAACCTCATACCCAAGTCTGGACAGTTGGGTTACAACCCTGAAATTCTCAGCAATTCACCTTTCCATTGTAACCACCCATAGCAAACTGCTTTAACAGCTTTATTAGTTTTAAGTTTAACAGTTTATAAGGGCTTCCCTGATAGCTCAGTTGGTAAAGAATCTGCCTACAGTTCAGGAGGCCCTGGTTCGATTCCTGGGTCAGGAAGATTCACTGGAGAAGGGATAGGCTACCCACTCCAGTATTCTTGGGCTTCCTTTGTGACTCAGCTGGCAAAGAATCCACCTGCAGTATGGAAGACCTGGGTTCGATCCCTGGGTTGGGAAGATCCCCTGGAGAAGGGAAAGGCTACCCACTCCAGTATTCTGGCCTGGAGAATTCCATGGACTGTATAGTCCATGAGGTCACAAAGAGTCAGACTCGACTGAGCCACTTTCACTTTCATACTGTTCAAATCTTTCTATTCTGTATAAATTGCTCTCATTCCGATTTGTATATTCATTCCCCCAAGTCTAACTGAAGGATTTTACCTCAGACTGGAAGGTTAAAATTAAGGCTGTTCTCTTTGCAGGCTGCTACCGCACCACCACCATCTTAATCACCACCACCACCTTCCCCACCATCAACATCACCACCACATTACCACAGTCACCACCTTCATCGCCACCGCCACTGTCTCCACCACCACCATCACCCCTATTACCATCAACACTGCCTCTGCCACTTCATCACCACCACCACCACCACTATCCCCACCATCCCCACCATCCCCCCCACCACCACCTGCCAGGCTGATCATGCAGCCTTTGCAAATTCCAAAAGGGCTATCAAAGCACATCTGGGGGCTTTGTAAGTTTTTTGTGCAAGTTATTTGTGTCCTCACTGGACAGAGAGCTCTTGGAGGGGAGAGACCTTCTGATTTAACACTGAACCCCAGAAAGGCCTTGCCTAGAACAAGAGCTCAGACAGGATGATGGAACATGAGATTCTGATGAAATCCTGATTCCTGCAGAGGAAACTGAGGCAAGGCTCTTAACTCACTCCTGCCCCCCTTGATGATGAGAATGATGATGATAATGGTAATGATTTTGATGACCCAGAACTTTATGCCAGTGCAAGGACCTGAGAATTTAAAAGGAAGACTGGGCAGGGCTCTAACATATAGGGAGCCCACTCAGTAGACTGCAATCTTCTTGGAGACTTGTTCCCACTCTGATTCAATCAATGCTTGGACTCCAAAGTCTTACCAAACCGGCACCATAAGTCAGCCAATGTTTGTTGTATAAAATGATCTTTATTTTCACTTATTTACCTTTTAACCTTTGAATTAAATTCCCAAGTACAGTGGTTCTCACATTTCAAAGGTGCATCAGAAATCCCCCAGAGGATTTGTTAAAACACAGTTGCTGAACCCTTACCGAGAGTTTCAGATTCAGCAGGTTGAGGGGGATCTGATGATCTGCATTTTTAACAAGTTCCCTGGTGATGCTGACCCTGCTGTCTAGGAACCCCATGTTAAGAACTGCTGCTCCCGTGAAAGGAGAATAAGAAGTCACTGGGATTGTGAATTGGGAAGTCGAGGAAGGACCATCTCCCTACTTCATCTTTTCCCATCCTGTGCCTCACATGCAAGGCCTTCCTGGGCCTTCAGGGCAAAGGTCAGAGGCCTCATCCAAGATACAGCAAGGAACCTGGAGCCGGAGCAGAGGCGGGCTCTACCTGGGGAAAAGGCAGATCCCTGGGAGCGAAGGGCCTCCCATTTAGCCAACAAACAGAAGGGGCTGAATCTGCAACCAGACCCGCTTTTTTGAGTAAACACGCTGCAGGGCCGCCTATGTAAACATGCATTGTCTACTGGAGGATTAGCAAGGCTGGGCGTTTTTTTTTTTTTTCCCCCTGTTTCCTTCTCTTCCCCCTACACCCACCGCCCCCGCCCCCCCCCCTTTTTTTTAAGCACTGAGAAAAGCCATTAAGGGATTAACACCCCGATTTATGAAAATGGAGAATGATAAAGGAACAATGGGGTGACAGCATTGTGTAAACGACATTGATTCATTTCAGAGACAGGACTGTTAACTGGGAGAAATGGAGAAATAAATGGGACAATGAGGAGATGCTTTTACCAGCTTGTCATTAATTAGCCGAGAGTACAATTGTTTTATTGTCCTTTTTGAAAAATACAAAATTGGTAGGAAAATACAAGCACTGAGTGAAGCGATTATTCTATGTCACGGGCTGACATCTGCTTTTCCTTTTCTCCTGAAGCTTGCCTCCGGAAGTGGTTTTTTAAGGGAGGAAAAGAAACTTGCCCCCTCCACTCAGCAGAAGGTTCTTCTGGGGTTCAGGGATGAAATAACCAACTCCACTCTCCAGTACACCTCAGATTTCTCTGCAGTGGAAGGCAGACTCACAGCTAGAAAGACCCCCTCTTGCTCCTTCATCTGGAGGGACTGAGGACTGGGAGGTGGGAGATGAGTGAGCTACCTGGAGGTCTCTGGCAGTGGGTGAGAAGGGACGACGAATTTAGGGAAAGAAAGGCAAGCTGCCAGGAGCAGCAAGGCCAGCAAAGCAGTCCCCAGTGGGCTCCACGTGCTGTGGGTTAAGTCACTTCAGTCGTGTCCCACTCCTTGCGACCCTCTGGACTGTAGTCTGCCAGGCGCCTCAGTCCATGGGATTCTCCAGGCAAGAGTACTGGAGTGGGTTGCCATGCCCTCCTCCAGAGGATCTTCCACACCAAGGGATCAAACCTGGGTCTCCTGCATCGCAAGTGGATTCTTTATGGCTGAGCCACCAGGGAAGCCCATTTGGCTCTGCAGACCAATCCTCACCTATTTCATCTGCAATTGGAAGCTGAAGCATTTGAAATAAGCCCATATTGGGATGTATATCATGAAAAAGCTTCACCAGATCAGGTGCAGTGCCGTGCTTAGTTGCTTAGTTGTGTCCGACTCTTTGCAACTGCATGGGCTGCAGCCCTCCAGGCTCCTCTGTCCATCGGATTCTCCAGGCAAAAATACTGGAGTGGGTTGCCATGCCCTTCTTCAGGGGATCTTCCCAACCCAGGGTTCGAACTCAGGTCTCCTGAATTGCAGGCAGATTCTTTACTCTCTGAGCCAGTAGGGAAGCCCGATCTCCAGATCAGGAAGTGGGCTCAAATCCTGACAGCAGTGGCTTTGCCCCAGAAAAGTGCCAGGGCCAGCGCTGTTTAGAGGAAGAATGCATGTCTCACTCAATAAGAGTTCAGGTCAGACTTCTCTGGGCTCAGAAGATCTTCTGTCAGCTTGGGATTGGGGTGGGGGAATGGATGGCCTGGGCTCAGGGCCCTGGAGACTCACTGGATGGATTCATAGTAGGTCTATGTGGACTTTTATTTTTGTTTCTGCTGGGTCTTCATTGCTGCACGGGCTTTTCTCTAGTTGTGGCGAGCTGGGGCTACTCTTCATTGCTGTGGGAGAGCTTCTCATTGCGGTGATTTCTCCTGTTGTGGAGCTCAGGCTCCAGGGCATACCAGCTCAGTAGCTGAGATCCCCAGGCTGTAGTCCACAGGCTCAGTAGTTGTAGCACACAGGCTTAGTTGCTCTGTGGTATGTGAGATCTTCCTGGACCAGGGATCAAACCCGTGTTTCCTGCATCAGCACTTGGATTCTTAACCACTGAGCCACCAGGAAAGTCCCTATGTGGATTCTTGATGGAATAAGCTGAGCCCTTGCTGTCCAGATGGTCCCTACCCGGCCGGCCTAGAGGAGATGCAGCTGAGGAGAAGAGCCGGGCTGCCTGGGTCTGTTTCCCAGTTGCCTCTCCTTTTCTAAGGGCCATGTGTAAATCTGAGTATCTCACATTTAGATCCTAACCTGTCAAACATAGAAAAGTTGGCCAACTGTGACTAATTCTAGAAAGAGTCAAACAATCACACAAGGGTTAATAGTACTTATTTAAGAAAAAAAAAAAAAAAGGAGCTCCCAGAAACAGTGTGCCTGGCAAAGAAACTGTAAACAGCTTTCCCATTGTTCTTGCCTCTATGACTACTGGCCATTGTTTGGCCTTCAATCTGGAAATGCTATACATATAAATATCACCATCTTTATAGTATTGTATCTTTACAGGCAAAGATAAAACAATGGACCTTTGCATCTCTAAGCTTTATGTTTATATAAAGATATCTTTATTCGGGAAGATTGTGTATGGTGTGTCTCACATATAAATGTTGAGCCTTCTCAGACTTTCCTCCATTCACACCATATTCAGGGTCTCCTGTGTGCCAGGCACTGCTCCAGTGGTGGGCATACAACAGTGAACAAACAAGAAATCTCCCCCACTCTCACCCCCTATAGAATTCACATGTCTGTCTGTGGAAACAGAAAATGAATATGAAATAGAAATAGGTCACATAAAAATTAGCGCTGTGGAGAAAAGTGAAGCAGATCTGGGGTAGGGAAGAGGGTTATTTTATGTGAGGGAGTCAAGGGAAAGGCTCACTGATAAGGTGCCAGTGGAGCACACCCCTGAGCTGGCAGCCTTGCAGGACAGAGTGTTCCAGGCAGCCCACAGAGCATGTGCAAAGGCCCAGAGGCAGGAGTGTACTTCATGGGTTCGAGGCACAGAAAGAACTAAGTTGAAGGAGTGAGAAAAAGGGACAGAGTCCAAGACAAGGTCATTTTAAGGGCATTGGCATTTACTGGGAGGGTGACAGGGACCGCTGAATTGGCTGTGAGCAGAGGAGCAATGTGATTCAATGTTTGCATCAACAAGACCATGCTGGCTTCAATGGGTAGAATAGACCAAAGATTGTGTGTATACGGAAGATGCTCACCTAGACCACTTATTTCAGGCACCTACAGGGGTGAAATAAAGACTGACTTTATTTTGTTGGGCTCCAAAATCACTGCAGATGGTGACTGCAGCCATGAAATTAAAAGACGCTCACTCACTGGAAGAAAAGCTATGACTAATCTAGACAGTGTATTAAAAAGCAGAGAGATATTACTTTGCCGACAAAGGTCCATCTAGTAAAAGCTATGGTTTTTCCAGTAGTCATGTATGGATGTGAGAGTTGGACCATAAAGAAGGCTAAATGCTGAAGAATTGATGCTTTTGAGGTGTTGTGTTGGAGAAGACTCTTGAGAGTCCCTTGGACAGCAAAGAGATCAAATAAGTCAATCTTAAAGGAAATCCATCCTGACTATTCATTAGAAGGACTGATGCTGAAGCTGAAGCTGAAGCTCTAATACTTTGGCCACCTGATGCAAAGAGCCAACTCATTAGAAAAGACCCCGATACTGGAAAAGATTGGAAGGCAGGAGGAGAAGGGGATGACAGAGGATGAGATAGTTGGATGGTGTCACTAATCAACGGACAGGAGTTTGAGCAAGCTCTGGGAAATGGTGAAGGACAGGAAAGCCTGGTGTGCTGCAGTCCATGGGGTCGCAAAGAGTCTGACACGACTGAGTGACTAAACACAGCAACAACAGGGGCCAAACAGGTGATGAAGGGAATGAATTCTGGAGAATGGTCGGAAGCGTGGCCAACAGGAGGCTGCCTGCTGATGTCAAGGGGCAACTATTCCTCACTTCCTCCTGCTTGTTGAACTTGAAAGATTTGAACATGGAGTAGCCATATCTTGTCATCTTAAAGTAAGGCTGCATTTCCTAGTGAATGCTCCTGATTTGAAAGCTTTTACAGTTAAACAATGAAAACTTGAAGCCTGACAAGCCACCAGTTTATACTCTTTCCTGAATCTCTTATCAGGCAAAGAGAACTCATACAAAAAATCTTCTTACCATTTATTATCTGGCTGCCAGGAAGCTCAAGGATAAGTTTAATTTTAAAGCACTGTGACTATATTGCATAAAATTCATGGCAAAATTATCTCCTCCCTTCTCCTACTTCTCATACTTTAATACAATTTTTAAATGTTCAATTAAAAACCATGTGCTTCTTATTATGAGCAACCTCAAAATATGTTATGTGAGGAATAAATTCTAAGTAACCACTTCAGTATTCTTGCCTTGAGAACCCCATGAACAGGATGAAAAGGCAAAATGATAGGATACTGAAAGAGGAACTCCCCAGGTCAGTATGTGCCCAATATGCTACTGGAGATCAGTGGAGAAATGACTCCAGAAAGAATGAAGGGATGGAGCCAAAGTAAAATCAATACCCAGCTGTGGATGTGACTGGTGATAGAAGCAAGGTCTGATGCTGTAAAGAGCAATATTGCATAGGAACCTGGAATGTCAGGTCCATGAATCAAGGCAAATTGGAAGTGGTCAAACAGGAGATGGCAAGAGTGAATGTCGACATTCTAGGAATCAGCGAACTCAAATGGACTGGAATGGGTGAATTTAACTCAGATCACCATTGTATCTACTACTGCTGCAGGAATCCCTCAGAAGAAATGGAGTAGCCATCATGGTCAGCAAAAGAGTCTGAAACGCAGTACTTGGACGCAATCTCAAAAACGACAGAATGATCTCTGTTCATTTCCAAGGCAAACCATTCAATATCACAGTAATCCAAGACTAAGCCCCAACCAGTAACGCTGAAGAAGCTGAAGTTGAACAGTTCTATGAACACCTACAAGATCTTTTAGAACTAACACCCAAAAAGGATGTCCTTTTCATTATAGGAGACTGGAATGCAAAAGTAGGAAGTCAAGAAACACCTGGACAGGCAAATTTGGCCTTGGAATACGGAATGAAGCAGGGCAAAGACTAATAGAGTTTTGCCAAGAAAATGCACTGGTCATAACAAACACCCTCTTCCAACAACACAAGAGAAGACTCTATACATGGACATCACCAGATGGTCAACACCAAAATCAGATTGATTATATTCTTTGCAGCCGAAGATGGAGAAGCTCTATACAGTCAGCAAAAACAAGACCAGGAGCTGACTGTGGCTCAGATCATGAACTCCTTATTGCCAAATTCAGACTGAAATTGAAGAAAGTAGGGAAAACCACTAGACCATTCAGGTATGACCTAAATCAAATCCCTTATGATTATACAGTGGAAGTGAGAAATAGATTTAAGGGCCTAGATCTGATAGAGTGCCTGATGAACTATGGAATGAGGTTCATGACATTGTACAGGAGACAGGGATCAAGACCATCCCCATGGAAAAGAAATGCAAACAAGCAAAATGGCTGTCTGGGGAGGCCTTACAAATAGCTGTGAAAAGAACAGAAGTGAAAAACAAACAGGAAAAGGAAAGATATAAGCATCTGAATGCAGAGTTCCAAAAAGTAGCAAGGAGAGATAAGAAAGCCTTCCTCCGCCATCAATGCAAAGAAATAGAGGAAAACAACAGAATGGGAAAGACTAGAGATCTCTTCAAGAAAATTAGAGATACCAAGGGAACATTTCATGCAAAGATGGGCTCGATGAAGGACAGAAATGGTATGGACCTAACAGAAGCAGAAGATATTAAGAAGAGATGGCAAGAATACACAGAAGAACTGTACAAAAAAGATCTTCACGACCCATATAATCACGATGGTGTGATCACTGACCTAGAGCCAGACATCCTGGAATGTGAAGTCAAGTGGGCCTTAGAAAGCATCACTATGAACAAAGCTAGTGGAGGTGATGGAATTCCAGTTGAGCTATTCCAAATCCTGAAAGATGATGCTGTGAAAGTGCTGCACTCAATATGCCAGCAAATTTGGAAAACTCAGCAGTGGCCACAGGACTGGAAAAGTCAGTTTTCATTCCAATCCCAAAGAAAGGCAATGCCAAAGAATGCTCAGACTACCACACGATTGCACTCATCTCACACGCTAGTAAAGTAATGCTCAAAATTCTCCAAGCCAGGCTTCAGCAATATGTGAACCGTGAACTTCCAGATGTTCAAGCTGGTTTTAGAAAAGGCAGAGGAACCAGAGATCAAATGGCCAACATCCACTGAGTCATGGAAAAAGCAAGAGAGTTCCAGAAAAACATCTATTTCTGCTTTATTGACTATGCCAAAGCCTTTGACTGTGTGGATCACAATAAACTGGAAAATTCTGAAAGAGATGGGAGTACCAGACCACCTGATCTGCCTCTTGAGAAATTTGTATGCAGGTCAGGAAGCAACAGTTAGAACTGGACATGGAACAACAGACTGGTTCCAAATAGGAAAAGGAGTACGTCAAGACTATATATTGTCACCCTGCTTATTTAACTTATATGCAGAGTACATCGTGAGAAACGCTGGACTGGAAGAAGCACAAGCTGGAATCAAGATTGCTGGGAGAAATATCAATAACCTCAGATATGCAGATGATACCACCCTTATGGCAGAAAGTGAAGAGGAACTAAAAAGCCTCTTGATGAAAGTGAAAGTGGAGAGTGAAAAAGTTGCCTTAAAGCTCAACATTCAGAAAATGAAGATCATGGCATCTGGTCCCATCACTTCATGGAAAATAGATGGGGAAACAGTGCAAACAGTGTCAGACTTTACTTTTTTGGGCTCCAAAATCACTGCAGATGGTGACTGCAGCCATGAAATTAAAAGACACTTACTCCTTGGAAGAAAAGTTATGACCAACCTAGATAGCATATTCAACAGCAGAGACATTACTTTGCCAACAAAGGTCCATCTAGTCAAGGCTATGGTTTTTCCTGTGGTCATGTATGGATGTGAGAGTTGGAGTGTGAAGAAGGCTGAGCACCGAAGAATTGATGCTTTTGAAGTGTGGTGTTGGAGAAGACTCTTGAGAGTCCCTTGGACTGCAAGGAGATCCAACCAGTCCATTCTGCAAGAGATCAGCCCTGGGATTTCTTTGGAAGGAATGATGCTAAAGCTGAAACTCCAGTACTTTGGCCACCTCATGCGAAGAGTTGACTCATTGGAAAAGACTCTGATGCTGGGAGGGATTGGGGGCAGGAGGAGAAGGGGCCGACAGAGGATGAGATGGCTGGATGGCATCACTGACTCGATGGACATGAGTCTGAGAGAACTCCGGGAATTGGTGATGGACAGGAAGGCCTGGCATGCTGCGATTCATGGGGTTGCAAGGAGTCGGACACGACTGAGGGCCTGAACTGAACTGAACTGAAACTAGGCTATAAGATAAAAGCTACTGTGATGATACTTTTATAACCAAGTATTATAGGTGTTCAGGAAAAAAAAAAAAATTGTGAAAGCATGTGTGCATGTGTGTGAAAGTTGCTTCAGTTGTGTCCAGCTCTTTTGCAGCCCCATGGACTGTGGCCCACCAGGCTCCTCTGTCCATGGGAATCTCCAGGCAAGAATGCTGGAGTGGGTTGCCATTTCCTCCTCCAGGGGATCTTCCCAACCCAGGGATGGAACACACGTCTCCTATGTCTCCTGCATTAGTAGGCGTGTTCTTTACCACTGTGCCACCTGGGAGGATACCTGTGGTAACATACCTTATTAAATGTTTGCTTATGTTTGTGAGGCTTATGCTGTCATGTCTGCAGGTTTCCCCAGGCCCAGAGCCCACTGAAATAGGCCCTGTCTCCAATATTCACACCCCCACCTCAAGGCTCAGCATGGAAACATATACACTCCCATATGTAAAATACATGGTGGCAATTTGCTGTGTGCCTCAGGGAGCTCAAAGTGCTGCCTGGTGACAGCCTAGCCGGGTGGGATGGAGTGGGAGGTGGGAGGGAGGTTCAAGAGGAAGGGGACATATGTATAGCTATGGTTGATTCGTGTCCATGTATGGCAGAAACCAATACAATATTGAAAAGCAATCATCCTTCAATTAAAACTAAATATATATTTTTTTTAATGAATGGCAAGGTAAAAAAAAAAAAAAAGAAAAGAAAGCCCTTTGGTATATGGTAACCTCAAACTCCCAATCCCTCCTTCCTAATCCCTACGCTTTCCCCTTTGGTAACCATAAGTTTGTTCTCTCTATCCATGGGTCTCTTTCAATTTTGTACATAAGTTCATTAGTATCATTGTTTTAGATTCTACATATAAGTGATATCATAGGATATTTGTGTTTTTCTATCTGGCTTACTTCACTTAGTATTGAGTTGGCCAAAAGTTCATTTGGGTTTTTCAGTAGATATTATGAGAAAACCCAAACGACTTTTTTGGCTAACCCCATATTATAATCTCTAAATCAACTACAATAATAAATTTTTTTAAGCCCTTTGGTTTAGTAGCTGCATTTTACAGGAAGAAACAGTAATTCCTAGATTTGAGGAGACTTCCCAGAGGCCACTTAGAGTGGACACTTCCTGGGATGCCTGAGTGTCTTCCAATCACCACCCCCACCCCGCGCCTCTTCCTCTCAGAACTGTCTTCCCACCCTCAGGGTTGACTGTATGTCATTTTCATGCTTTCTGACCCTGACGTTCTAACCAGAGGTTTTGGATCAAAGGTCAACCTCTGACCTAAGCTGGTCCAATTAACATCTCCCTCCTGGGAATGCTGAACTGCTAATAAGACACAGCAACTAAATGTGTTGACCAGAAGGTACTGGTGGGGTGCTCCTGTGAGAAGGGAGAGTGATGTAGCCTGCATACAGGAAGCATTAGAGATGCAGATTAGAGTTCCTATTGCCAGTCACTTCCTGGGCCCCTATTCCATTCCTAGGCTTTGATTCCATGATAGAGCTCTATAGAGAGTAAAAGTTTTTTTATTTTTGCTGTAAGTAAAATAAAACTTATATAAAGTGACCTAATATGATAAAAGTATTACTGAGTGTCACTCATGTAGCTAAAAAGTCCAGGAGTGATTCTTGACTGGTTTGGTTGCTGACCAAGGACCCAGCTTCTCTCTGTCTCTCTCTCCCATGTTTTGTGATTAGAATTCATTCTCGGAAACCACAGGGCCCTTTCCAGTTCTAGGCTTTTCTGTGGTACAAAATGGCTGCAGTAGTTCCAGACCTCACACCATAAACAATGCTATCCAAAGGAAGAGAGAATCCTTTGCCCTATTCATGTTCTAGGATTCACACTCATTGGCCCAGATTAGGCCACATGCCCATTTCTGAACCAATGGACAAGGAGATAAGATATACTGTTTGGATTGAACCAATCAGGACTCTCCCTTGGGACAGAAGGTGGAGTCTATTCCTCCAAAAACCATGCGACTGATATGGGAGGAAGAATTCCCCAAAGGACAACTGGGTATTTTTAGTGGACAAGAATTAGATGTTAGACAATTAATTAGACAAGAATTAAGAAAAAACAACACAAACCAACAACATCCTGAACACTTAACAAATGATTCTTTTTTGTTTAATCTTTCTTTAATTTTTAACTTTTAACCAAAAAAATCCTATCTAAATAGGTACATTTAGTGGTAATCTTCACCTTTTACTTTCATTTATCCTAGTCATTTCTGGGAAGGCCCTGGGATACTCTTGACCAATTGAAGTAGGCAAGAAGAAAAGAAGCCAAATCTTACTCATCAGGGAGACAGAAGTTTAGTTGGGCTTGGTAAAGTTCCTTGTCTCTACAAAAACTTAACAGAAATAGACTTATTGTGACCAATAATAAGATATGAACAAGATGTGAAAGAATTATACTAGTAAAATACTGAGTTAATTCATAATATTAAAAATGCAAATCCTACATAATATTTAATTTACTTATAATAATCCATTTCAATCAAGACTTTGTTGCCTGACTCATAGTGAAGGAATCTTAGTTTAAGTCACTGTGATTTTTTTTAAAGACCATTTTGTTTTACTAGATTTCTCATATTCACATAGTGTGCACACAAATATTTGCAGAGAATAAACCTTTCAAAATCTTATTCAGTGAGAATAGTGAATAAAATTTCAAACCATCACAAACATTTAAGCCATCAATAATGCTGTATAATTTGCAGAATGGGTGTAGCTGCCCGGAAAAAAATCCAGAAGACAATAGCCGTCCACCCTTTAAGAAAATGCTGAGTCACCAATGTGCCTGATGGCAGAGAACAATGTTGTATGAAGAACACAGAGGCTGAAGTCTCAAAGTCAAAGAGCAATAAAAATGTCAGTTTATGTGTTGAAGACACTTTCAGTTCAGTTCAGTTCAGTTCAGTCGCTCAGTCGTGTTCGACTCTGCAACCCCATGAATCACAGCATGCCAGGCCTCTCGGTCCATCACCATCTCCTGGAGTTCACTCAAACTCACGTCCATCGAGTCGGTGATGCCATCCAGCCATCTCATCCTCTGTCATCCCCTTCTCCTCCTGCCCCCAATCCCTCCCAGCATCAGAGTCTTTTCCAATGAGTCAACTCTTCCCATGAGGTGGCCAAAGTACTGGAGTTTCAGCTTTAGCATCATTCCTTCCAAAGAACACCCAGGGCTGATCTCCTTTGGAATGGACTGGTTGGGTCTCCATGCAGTCCTTAGAAGTGCCTTATCCATGGATTCTCCTTTTGTTGTTGTTTTAGTTGCTAAATCGTGTTCACTCTTTTGCAACCCTATTAACTGTAGCCCGCCAGGCTCCTCTGTCCATGGGATTTCCCAGGCAAGAATACTGGAGTGGGTAACCATTTCCTTCTTCAGGGGATCTGCCGACAGAGGACTCAAACCTGAGTCTCGTGCTTTGGCTGGCAGATTCTTTACCATCAAGCCACCAGGGATTCTTCTTTATGTTTACCCAAAAGGAATACGGGATTAAAATCATATGTAAATATGTATACAAAAATTCTTCCAACCTATTTAATTTCAAAATCCCAATGCTAAAATGCTGCGTGTTATTTATTTGATGATATTATTTTCCTCCTTAGTGCTTTGTGAAATGATCACTACACCTTGACAGCATCCTGGACTCCACAGAAACATGATAGTTTCGTAACCTAAAAGCTCCCATGATACAATCCCACTGCATTATTATTGCAGGTATAGTTTACTTTGCTGCTAGTGGCCATATGTTCCTTATACTACTACATACATACATGTGTGTGTGTGCTCAGTCATGTCCAACTCTTTGCGATCCCAGGGACTGTAGCTCACCAGGCTCCTCTGTCCATGAAATTTCCCAAGCAAGAATACTGGAGTGGGTTGTCATTTCCTTCTCCAGGGGAATCTCCCTGACCCAGGGATCACACTCAAGTCTCTTGTGTTTCCTGCACTGGCAGGCAGACTCTTTACCACTGTGCCACCTGGGAATCCCACATACATATATATATATATATATATATATATATATATATATATATATACACATGTGCCTCAAATAGTAAGGAATCTGCCTGCAATGCAGGAGACCCAGGTTTGATCCCTGGGTTGGGAAGATCCCCTGGAGAAGGGAATGGCTACCCACTGCAGTATTCTTGCCTGGAGAATTCCATGGACAGAGGAGCCTGGCGGGCTACAGTCCATGGGGTGGCAAAGAATCCAACACAACTGAGCCACTAACACTTTCACTTTCATACTCTGTACACTATTTTCTCTTTCCCCTGCTCCATGCCCCATATGCCTGCATCACAGCCAAAGTATAGTAAGGCTTCAAGTTGGGCTCATTCTCTGGTAATACTATTTGTGGTTCTACCCAAAAATGTCAGTGCCTTTTTGCAAGTTTACAATAGCACAAATGCTATTATATTCAAACTTTCTGTGGTTGAACACCTGACTTCCTCAATGAATGTGAGATCTGTAAAACATAGTAACCATATTCAAACACATTACCATTTACAGACAGGCACTGATGATTCCAATGCAAATGAAGAGCAATTCAAACAAACAAATCCTTAGTGTTATCCAATGAAGTGCAAACAAGATCCAAATAAATGAGTGGGCACATTTACTTCCTGCTTGGGTATCTGTTCCTTATTGGTTGGTCTTTATGTCTTCAGTGTCTCCATCCAAATGGGATTCATCAGCCAAGTTGCCTTGTATCTCTGGCTGTTTCTAGAAAATTAATGCCAGAATTACTGCTTGATCCACGTGAAAACATGATCCTACCTCTTGCAAATCTTTCCCCTTGTTCATGGCTGATCATTCCATTACGTCATAATTATCATACAGCTATAGCGTAAATACATAGTTATTTCCATCTCTCCATCCAGATGGTCGGTTACACGATAATTATAGTATGTTTGTAGTTACTGGGTTTAATTACCAGATAATCAGGAAGAACATGTAAATTGCTAGGTTGTTGTAACACAGTCCATTGAATCAAGGAAAACCTGTGTATTGCATATAAGTAAACAAGCTCTTACATGGGATTATGCCCTGTAACCTGTGACGACAAGGAGGTCTGAGGTTTGTTATAGGTCCATTGTGTGGGTTCGCATAACACTTGTTGAGCTCCGATTAATGTCCAGATTATAAGGAAATGTAATGGAAGATATGATCATGCTGCCACGCCTGCCACGGGGACAATAGGGAACCCGCCGGAGGAGTGACTGAATAAGGCGCCAGCTCTTGGCTCCGGAGTCCTACTCTGTTCCAACCTAGTGCGTTCCAGAGTCACGTGCAAGCATCTACTCTCAGCCCAAACATGTACCTGCACAAGGGCTGGCAGAGAGCGAGGGCAAACCGTTAGCCAACCAAACCTGTCCCAGCAACAAAACGTCACTCACGGAAGTCAACTTCCGGTGTGTCTTCCGGTGTATCCCATTTGCCCCCAGTGCTATATAGCCAAGCGCTTCCCTTTCTTCATCACACCAAGGAAAGCTGCTCAAATCAACAGCTTATTCCTGTGACCGGACTACTGTTGCACACTAATTTCCCTAGTTTCCCCTTTGTGATTCCCTCTTGGAAATGCATCCGAGCTTCCAGAAGTAAAACCTACGACCTTTGCAGTCAGCCTCTCCCCTCAGGGATTGGCTTAGGGTTGGACACATGCCTCAAGCCACGTAAGGCAATCTTAGAGGAGAACATTTTCCAGAGATGCCAGGAACATCCCTCTTAGGTGCGAATGGTGAAATAGGAAGCCCCAAGCGCCACTGAAAGCCACCTTGCAACCATCAGGAAGAAACGATCTTTAGTGGCATCACTGAGCCACAGGATCACACTTTACCTGAAACCTATATCGACTTTTTCCAATTACACTGAACGGACAAACTCCGTTTATTGTTTACCTTCCTTAGAGTTGGAGTATCTGTCATTACCATGAGAAGCATGAAAACGTATAACGCTACCATGACTTATCTGCTGGTTTATCACAGAACCCTTATAGATTTTTCATGGAACTTTCTGTCCTACTACATAGACATAAGGATCCTTCATGTTCTGATACATCATTTCTTCCCCCCACCCCAGTTTTATTCAGATATAATTGACATAATGTATCAATTTTAGTGTAAAACATGATGATTTCATATACATATATATTGCAAAATGATTACCACAATCAGTTGAGTTAATATTTATCATCTTACATAGTTACAAACTGTGTGTGTATGTGATGAGAAGGTCTATCTCAACAGCAAATATACAATACAGCATTGTCGACTTTAGCCACCAGGCTGAACATTACATACCCAGAACTTATTTATCTTGTAACTGGAAGTTTGTATCTTAGGTTACCTTCACTCATTCCACCCATCTCACTTCTGGTAACCACCAACCGGCTTTCTTTATCTATGAGTTCAGTGTTTTAAAATTACACATATATGTGAAGGGCTTCCCCAATGGCTTAGATATAAAGAATCTGCCTGCAATGCAGGAGACACAGAAGACGTGGGTTTGATCCCAAGGTTGAGAAGATCCCCCAGAGAAGGAAATGGCAACCCACTCCAGTATTCGTGCCTGGAAAATCCCATGGACAGAGGAGCCTGGTGGGCTGCTTTTCACAGGGTTGCAAAGAGTCAGACACAGCTGAGCACACATGCACACATATGTGTGAAATGTAATATTTGTCTTTCTCTATCTGACATGTCACTCAGCATAACACCTTCAAGACCCACCAGTGTTGTCACAAATGGGAGAATGTCCTTCTTTTTAATGGCTAAATAATATGCCATTATGCATATGCCAATATACATTCTAAGGCATTTCAGTGTATATGTATACATGTATATGTGTGTGTGTCATATACATCAGTTCAGTTCAGTTCAGTCGCTCAGTCGTGTCCAACTCTTTGCGACCCCATGAATGGCAGCACACCAGGCCTTCCTGTCCATCACCAACTCCTGGAGTTCACCCAGACTCATGTCCATCGAGTCAGTGATGCCATCCAGCCATCTCATCCTCTGTCGTCCCCTTCTCCTCCTGCCCCCAATCCCTCCCAGCATCAGAGTCTTTTCCAATGAGTCAACTCTTCGCATGAGGTGGCCAAAGTACTGGAGTTTTAGCTTTAGCATCATTCCTTCCAAAGAAATCCCAGGGCTCATCTCCTTCAGAATGGACTGGTTGGATCTCCTTGCAGTCCAAGGGACTCTCAAGAGTCTTCTCCAACACCACACTTCAAAAGCATCAATTCTTCGGCGCTCAGCTTTCTTCACAGTCCAACTCTCACATCCATACATGACCACAGGAAAAACCATAGCCTTGACTAGACGGACCTTTGTTGGCAAAGTAATGTCTCTGCTGTTGAATATGCTATCTAGGTTGGTCATAACTTTCCTTCCAAGGAGTAAGCGTCTTTTAATTTCATGGCTGCAATCACCATCTGCAGTGATTTTGGAGCCCAAAAAAATAAAGTCTGACACTGTTTCCACCGTTTCCCCATCTATTTCCCATGAAGTGATGGGACTGGATGCCATGATCTTCATTTTCTGAATGTTGAGTTTTAAGCCAAGTCTTTCACTCTCTTATTTCACCTTCATCAACAGGCTTTTTAGTTCCTCTTCACTTTCTGCCATAAGGGTGGTATCATCTGCATATCTGAGGTTATTGATATTTCTCCTGGCAATCTTGATTCCAGCTTGTGCTTCTTCCAGCCCAGTGTTTTTCATGATGTACTCTGCATATAAGTTAAATAAGCAGGGTGACAATATACAGCCTTGACATACTCCTTTTCCTATTTGGAACCAGTCTGTTGTTCCATGTCCAGTTCTAACTGTTGCTTCCTGATCTGCATACAGATTTCTCAAGAGGCAGATCAGGTGGTCTGGTATTCCCATCTCTTTCAGAATTTTCCACAGTTTATTGTGATCCACACAGTCAAAGGCTTTGGCATAGTCAATAAAGCAGAAATAGATGTTTTTCTGGAACTCTCTTGCTTTTTCCATGATCCAGTGGATGTTGGCAATTTGGTCTCTGGTTCCTCTGCCTTTTCTAAAACCAGCTTGAACAACTGGAAGTTCACGGTTCATGTATTGCTGAAGCCTGGCTTGGAGAATTTTGAGCATTACTTTACTAGCGTGTGAGATGAGTGCAATCGTGTGGTAGTTTGAGCATTCTTTGGCATTGCCTTTCTTTGGGATTGGAAATACATCTTATTTATCCATTCACCCATCAATGAGCACTTAGGTTGTTTCCATATTTTGGCTATTATAAATAATACTGCAATTAACTTGGAGGTGCACATATCTTTCTGAGATAATCATTTCACATCCTTCTGATATATGTGCCAAAAGTGAAATCGCTGAATCCTGTGGTAATTCCCTTTTTAATTTTTTGAGAGACTTCCTTACCGTTTTCCACCATGACTGCACCAGTTTACGTTCCCGCCGACAGTCCACAGGGTTTCCCTTTTCTTCACAGTCTCTCCAGCACTTGTTATTTCCTGTTGTTTTGATGATAGTCATTCTAACAGACATGGAATGATATCTCATTGTGGTTCTGATTTGTGATGTTAATTATTAGTTGATCATTAGTGATGTCGAGACCTTTTAAAGTATCTGTTGGCCATTTGTATGTCTCCTCAGGAAAAATATCTATTCAGTTTCTGCCCATTTTTTAATCACACTGTTTAGTCTTGTCTCTCTGTGTCATTGAGCTGTACGAGCTCTTTATATATTTTGGATATGAACCCTTTATCAGACATATGACTTACAAATATTTTCTCCCATTCCATAGGTTACTTAATACATCATTGCTAAAGCTTATACACTTATTGCCTTTCCTGCAGACAGAGATGGCATGCCAGCATCTACTGTGTGAAAGGCAACCCCATCGCTCAGAAATGAGAAGCAGAGAAAGCAGTCTTCACCATGAGTGGGGCTTGGGGGAAACATGGTCTCCAAGGTTCTGCTCTACTGCCTGTAGAGAAGCCTGGTAGGAGGACCCTGAGGCAAGCCAGGTGCTGTGTTCCTTGAGGTAACTCAAGGTTTACAGGGCGGGATGGAGAGGATCCAAGGACACTGCTAGGAATGCAACTGATCAACAAAACTAGAGGGCAAAGAAGAGACATGTGGCAGAAGCAGTGGAAAAGGGTCTTGAGACAGAGAGGCAGAACCAGGTGTGTGCGTTGGTCTTACATCCCCAGATGAAGAACATGCACTGGGTCACCTTGAACAAGGAGTCTGTTATCTGACTTAGAGTCAACGTTTCGTTGTTCAGTCGCTCAGTCATGCCCAACTCTTTGCCACCCCATGGACTGCAGCATGCCAGGCCTCCCTTCCTTACTATCTCCCCAAGTTTGCTCAAACTCATGTTCATTGGGTCAATGATGCCATCCAACCATCTCATCCTCTGTTGTCCCCTTCTCCTCCTGCCCTCAATCTTTCCCAGCACCAGGGTCTTTTCCAATAAGTCAATGCTTGGAAAAGCCATATCAGGCTGGACACTCATTCATTCCACAAATGCTCACTGCATGTCAAGGTACAGAGACAGCATGGATGACAGATAGATAAAGCAACCATCACAGCCATAGAGTCATACACACGGATACTCTATGTGGCCCTTGCTCTCATCCTTGTATCTATCAGAGGAAGACCATTAAACCAGCAACTGGCTCAGCTGGTAAAGAATCTACCTGCAATGCAGAAGACCTGGGTTCGGTTCCTGGGTTGGGAAGATCCCCTGGAGAAGAAAATGGCTACTCATTCCAGTACTCTGGCCTGGAGAGTTCCATGGACTGTATAGTCCATGGGGTTTCAAAGAGTTAGACACAACTTAGCAACTTTAAAACATAATAATAATAAAACATAGAAGTTGCTAGTCTAGAAAAGATAATAGGTGCTGTGGGAAGATAAAAGGAAATAAACCAACCAAACTCAGGTTCATGGACAACTTCCTGCAGGAAACGAAGTCTGAGGGATGAGAAGTTTAGCCAATGGGTGAGCAGGAGGGGAGATGCTTTAAGCAGGGGTCGAGAGAGTTTTTCAGGAGGCAGGAGTGGGTACATAGATTTCTAGGAATAGGAAGGAGCCTGAGAAGTTGGAGAGGGAGCAGGAGGGTGAGCATGATAGGAGGTGCAGATGCAGAGGTGAGCAGGGGCCACACTTCAGGGCCACGTCTCCAAGTCAGCCAGGCAGGAAGTCTACGTTTTTGCTGAAGGACGGTTTTTCACAGACAGGATGATGTGATCAGATTTGCCTTTTAGTGGACCATAGCCCACATTTTATTCCAAATACATCTCTAAACTACTTTTCAAAGGTCTCTCTCAAAGAGGCATATAAAGCAGGGGGAACAGTATCAGTCATTAGAACTAATTTTCCTCTGAAACCTCTATCCAGAAGTGAAGAACAACCTGTGGGTATTTCAGAGGGACTTGCAGTGGGAGCCCCTTTTGCATAGCTGTTTGATGTTCAAGAGACCTTTGGAGCACTTTCAATAAGTCTTTTAAACTCCATTTTTTCTCAAAGTAGGAAGTCTTGTCCTCAGCATAGGATCAGGTGGCACAACCAGCATTTTCTAGACTCTGCTCATTGTGCATGATGGAGCTCCCAACCCCACCACATGCCCTGATACACCTTGATCGAAATGCACTCAGAATTTTTTTTCTGATACACTGAAGCTTAAGAGGGACATTAACCAAGGACACTATCAGATTCAACAAACAAAGATGTGCCTTGAGACTGATGACCAAAATTATGCCCTCAGCTGGGCTCTTAGGGACCCAGACAGACGACAAAGAAAGGTGAGATATGAGTTTTTAATTCCCATGAGTTGGCCTCCCTGGCATTTCTCCTATTTTCTTTTTTATGTGACCAATAATAGTAATAATCAGAGGAGATTGTTAATAAAACTCACGATCAGTAGCAGCATTGACAATCATGTCTGTTGCTCACCGTATTTACAATGTACCAAGTCCAGAGCCAAGCACCTGGATTAAACCATCTCATTTAATCCTCACAGTAATTATTCCTATTTTACAGATGAGAAAACTGAGGCCCAGAGACGTGAACAAGAGTTAGTATTGTTGGGAGGGTTTGAACTCAGGCCATTTGACTCAAATGCCCACAGCAGAACATTGATTTCTTAAGAATTATTAGGAAATTGATCCCAGGTCCCACTTGTCCATTAAGTTCTGTGCTGCCCAGCAGAGGGTAGAGATCTGTCTGCTTCCCCAAGCATTTCAGTCTGATAAACTTCTTGGTTAGAGCCATGGTAGGGAGTCAAGGGAGGCCCAATCACCTGGGCCAAGTTTTCATTAGAATGTGTGCATTGAGGGTTGGGTGGCGGGGAGGCGCTTAATAATTATTTTCAGTCCCAGTTCCTGCTTATTTGGTTTGGGTTTTGCACGATTAATTAGGAACCTAAATTAATGAGAAGGGAAACATGTGTCCAGCTGGTCCTCCCAGATGTTCTTGGAAACAAACTCTCCAGTTTGCACAGCACGACAGAGTAAATATGACATGGCAAAGTTGCTCTGAGCTGGTTCTGTACCCAACACTCCTGGCTGCAAGGAACAGCTCCTGCCTTAGAGTCCGTTCTTTCCCAGTTCTGAAATAATATCTCCGAGGCGTCTGCTGATCTGATTCTCTTTGGTTCCAAAATAGAGCAGCCACGGTTATACTTCCTCATCTGAATCCCTGAAAAGGAGCAAACTGAAATGCAGCACAAGACCTGGAAACAGAAGGAGATGAGGAAAGAGCCATCCCTAACAAGGACGAAGAGGAGGAAATGTTCTCCGCACTTCAGTGACGAAGTGCGTTCAGAGGCACCTACCAGTGGTGGCTAAATTTTGTGTGTATATTACCACAATAAAAAAAAGAAGATCACTTGGATCTCAGTGGACACAAGCTTTCTGGATGAGTGGGCAAGTTGAGATCACTCTGTAAACAATATCCCCATCCTATACTCCTGCAGCAAGCACCTTATTCAAATTGGACCATTATTGGTCTGCTGCTGCTGCTAAGTCGCTTCAGTCGTGTCCGACTCTGTGCGACCCCAGAGATGGCAACCCACCAGGCTCCCCTGTCCCTGGGATTCTCCAGGCAAGAACGCTGGAGTGGGTTGCCATTTCCTTCTCCAATGCATGAAAGTGAAAAGTGAAAGTGAAGTCGCTCAGTCATGTCCCACTCTTAGCGATCCCATGGACTGCAGCCCACCAGGCTCCTCCATCCATGGGATTTTCCAGGCAAGAGTACTGGAGTGGGGTGCCACTGCCTTCTCCGATTATTGGTCTACACAGCATTTATTCATGATGCGTTTCCAATGTTACTCTTGGCAGTGGGAAAATTGAAGTAATCAAGATAGAGAAGTATCCTGCCCTCAGAAGCTTATATTCAAGCAATAAGCAAGCAAATTGTAAACCCCATCCCCAACAGGCTCTGTCCTGACCCTGTTTTTATTTTTATCCTTGACACTCATCATAGTTTAATATAATATATATGTTACTAATTTATGCTGTGTGCCTGTATCTTGTCACTAGACTATAAGTGCTGTTTTACTGATTTCATTGATATAACCATGAATGTAGATAGAACAGGATATGGCACCCAGTGCGCACATGCAGGCTCAGGTGCTTCAGTCATGTCTGACTCTCTGCAACTCCATGGGCTGTAACCCACCAGGCTCCTCTGTCCATGGGATTCTCCAGGCAGGAATACTGGAGTGGGTTGCCATGCCCTCCTTCAGGGAATCTTCCCTACTCAGGGATCAGGTTTGCTCTGGCCTGTGTCTCCTGCATTGCAGGTGGACTGGTGGATTCTTTACCCACCCGGGAAGCCTGTGGCACCTAGTAATCACTAATAAATGTGTACAATGAATAAAAGTCAACAAAAAACTAAAAGGATAATTTTGATTGTGAAAAATACCTTAAAGGAAAGAAATAGGGTTCTGTGATGAAGTGTAACTTATGGAGAAAACATATTAAATAATTTGAGGTGTAAGATTTTAATAGATGATCAAGGATGTGCTTTATTAATATGGCATTTGAACTAGCATCTGTAGGGAAAGTGCAAGCTCTCTATGGAGCCAGCTGAAGGGAGAATATTGCAGGCAGGGGCAACAGTAAATGCAAAGACCCAGTGGCAGGAAAATTTTTTTTGTGTTAAAGGAAAAGAAAAAAAACCAATGTAACTGAAGTGTAGTAAGTGAAGGAGAAAGCAGTAACAGGTGTGCTCAGAAAGGTCAGCAGGGACCAAGTCCTGGAAGACCTCACAGGCCTCGAAAGGAAATTAGATTTTATTCTAGGTGTGATGGGAAGCCACTGAAGCATTTTTTTTCTTCATAAGGTAGTATTTTTTTAATTGCAGTAAAACATAAATAACATAAAATTGAACATTTTAGCCACCATCCTAATTTCTGTCTCTATGAATTTGGCTATTCTAAGTACCTATGACAAATGTTATCTTATGATATTTGTCCTTTCATGGCTTATTTCACTCAGCATATCTTCAAGGTTCATCCAAGCCATAACATATATCAGAATTTCATTCCTTTGAATGCATATACCCACATTTTGTTTATCCGTTCGTTGCCAATGGATATTTGCTTCCCCTTTGGATTGTTGTGAATCATGTTGCTATGAAAGTGGGTGTACAGATATCTCTTTGAGACTCAGCTTTCGATGCTTTTGGACTCATACCAGAAGTGAAATTGCTGGATCATATGATCATATGGTAATTCTATGTTTAATTTTTTGAGGAACTGCCCTAATTTTTTCTACAGTGACTGGACCATTTTACATTCCCACTGGCAATGCATGAGGGTTCTAATTTCTCTATATCCATGCTCACACTTGGTATTTTCGGTTTTTATTTTCTTTTTTTTTAAATATCCACCTAATGGGCATAGAGTGGAATCTCATTGTAGTTTTGATTCACATTTCTCTGATAAGTAATGATGAGACTCTTCATGTGTTTATTGGCCATTTGTATATCTTCTTTGAAAAGATGTCTATTCAAGTCTTTTGTTTATTTTTTGACTGAGCTTTCATTTCTTTTTTTTTCCAATTATTAATCAATCAACTTGTTTTTTTTTATTTTATTTTATTTTTAAACTTTACAATATTGTATTAGTTTTGCCCAACATCGAAATGAATCCGCCACAGGTATACCCATGCTCCCCATCCTGAACCCTCCTCCCTCCTCCCTCCCCATACCCTCCCTCTGGGTCGTCCCAGTGCACTAGCCCCAAGCATCCAGCATCGTGCATTGAACCTGGACTGGCGACTCGTCTCATACATGATATTACACATGTTTCAATGCCATTCTCCCAAATCTCCCCACCCTCTCCCTCTCCCACAGAGTCCACAAGACTAATCTATACATCAGTGTCTCTTTTGCTGTCTCATACACAGGGTTATTGTTACCATCTTTCTAAATTCCATATATGCGTTAGTATACTGTATTGGGGTCATTTCTTTAGTTGTAGACTTTCAGGAGTTCTTTATGTATTCTGGGTATTAATCTTTTATTAGATCTATTATTTCACTATATTTTCTCTGATTCTCTGGTTTGACTTTTCACTCTACTGATAGTTTCCTTTAATGCACCAAAGTCTAATTTTTTAGGAAGACAAATCTATCTAACGTTTCTTTCATCACCTGTGCTTTTGGTATCATATCCAAGAAATCATTGCCAAATCCAACGTCCTTAAGCTTTTCCCATACTTTTTGTTCTAAGAGTTTTATACTTTTAGTCCTTACATTGACGTCTTCGATCCATTTTGAATTAAGTTTTGCATATGGTATAAGAAAAAAGTACAACTTCATTCTTTTGCATGTAGATACCCAGTTTTCCCATTATCATTTGTTGAAAGATCATCTTTATCCCGTTAAATGGTTTTGGCATCATCATCTGACCTCACATCTCTCTTTTGTTCCATTGATTTGTATGCTTATCCTTAATGCAGTATCATAGTTCTGATTTTTGTAGCTTTGCAATAAGTTTTGAAATCAGAAAGTGCAAAACCTTCAACTTTGTTCTTTTTCAGGATATTTTCGATATTAAGAATCCCTTGAGATTACATACGAATTTTAGAATGGTGCCTTCTCTTTATCTAAACAGCTGAGATTTTGATAGTAATCGCATGAAATCAAGAGATTGTTTTGGGAAATATTGACATCTTAGCAATATTAAGGCCCCTGATCCATGAACACATGAATTTTAATGTATTTATGAAGGCAATGGCACCCCACTCCAGTACTCTTGCCTGGAAAATCCCATGGACGGAGGAGCCTAGTGGGCTGTAGTCCATGGGGTCGCTAAGAGTCGGGCACAACTGAACGACTTCACTTTCACTTTTCACTTTCATGCATTGGAGAAGGAAATGGCAACCCACTCCCGTATTCTTGCCTGGAGATTCCCAGGGACAGAGGAGCCTGGTGGGCTGCTGTCTATAGGGTCACACAGAGTCAGACACGACTGAAGTGACTTAGCAGCAGCAGCAGCAGCAGCATGTCTTCTTTAATTTCTTTCAGCTATGTTTTAGAGTTTTTAGTGTATAAGTTTTATATCTCCTTGGCTAACTTTACTTAAGTATTTTATTCTATTTAATAATATTATAAATCAAATTTTTCTTTTCAGATTTTTCATTGTTAGTGTATAGAAATGCAAATGATTTCTGTGTGTTGACACTGTACCCTACAACTTTGTTGAATTTATTTATAAAATTCTAACAAATTTTGGTTTGGTGAGTCTTTCTGGTTTTCTACATAAAAATCAGAGTATCTGTAAACAGAGATAATTTTACTTTTTCCTTTCTAATTAGAATGTCTTTTCTTTTTCTTGCTACAATTTCCAATGCTAATCTGAATAAAAATAAAGATACTGGGCATTCTTGTCTTGCTCTTGCTGTTAGGCAAAAAGCTTTCAGCTTTTTACCACTAAGTATAATATTAAATGTGAGTTTGTCATATCCAACTTTTATTATGTTGAAGTACATTCCCTCTATATCCATTTTGTTGAGGTTTTTTACACATGGATATTGAATACTGTCAAATGTTTTTCTGAATCCACTGAAATTATTATATGATTGTTGTCTTTCATTTTGTTAAAGTGGTGTATCACATTAATCAATTTATAAATGTTAAACCATCCTTGCACACCTGGAATAAATCCCACTTGATTGTGTGTATGATTGTTTTAATATATTGATGAATTTGGTTTGTAAATATTTTCTCAAGGATTTTCGCATCTATTTTCATTATGGATCTTGGCTTGTAATTTCCCTTTTGTGTGGTATATTTGTCTACGTTTAATATCAGGGCAATGCTGGCCTTGTAAAATGAGGTTTAAAGCACTTCTTTTTCTTCAGTTATTTGAGAATAATTTAAGAAGGACGTGAAAACTCTCCTTTAAATATTTGATAGAATTCACCTGTGGAGCCATCTGGCCCTGGACATTTATTTGTTGCAAGTTTTTTTAATTATTGATTCAATTTCATCACTAGTAATAGATGGGGAAACAGTAGGAACAGTGGCTGACTTTATTTTTGGGGCTCCCAAATCACTGCAGATGGTGACTGCAGCCATGAAATTAAAAGATGCTTGCTCCTTGGAAGGAAAGTTGTGACCAACCTGGACAACATATTAAAAAGCAGAGACATTACTTTGTCAACAAAGGTCTGTCTAGTCAAGGCTATGGTTTTTCCAGTGGTCATGTATGGATATGAGAGTTGGACTGTAAAGAAAGCTGAGCGCCGAAGAATTGATGCTTTTGAACTGTGGTGTTGGAGAAGATGCCTGAGAGTTCCTTGGACTGCAAGGAGATCCAACCAGTCCATCCTAAAGGAGATCAGTCCTGGGTGTTCATTGGAAGGACTGATGTTGAAACTGAAACTCCAATACTTTGGCCACCTGATGCAAAGAGCTGACTCATTTGAAAAGACCCTAATGCTGGGAAAGAGGGCAGGAGGAGAAGGGGACAACAGAGGATGAGACGGTTGGATGGCATCACTGACTCCATGGACATGGGTTTGGGTGAATCCAGGAGTCGGTGATGGACAGGGAGGCCTGGCGTGCTGCAGTTCATGGGGTTGCAGAGTCGGACACGACTGAGCGACTGAACTGGAACTGGAATCAGTCTATTGAGATTTTCTATTCCTTCATGGTTCAGTCTTGGAAGACTGTGGATTTCTAGAAATTTATCCTTTCCTTCCACACTGTCTTATTTGTTGGTACATAGTTGTTCATAATAGTCTTTTATGATCTTTGTATTGCTGTGGTATTGGTTGTAACTTCTCCATTTTCATTTCTGACTTTATTTTTTTGGATCTTCTCTCTTTTTTCCTGATGTGTATGTCATTTGCTCAATCTTGTCCAACTCTTCGCAACCCCAGGGACTGCAGCCCACCAGTCTCCTCTGTCCATGGAATTCTCCAGGCAAGAATACTGGAGTGGGTTGCCATTCCCTCTCCAGAGGATCTCTCTGACCCAGGGATCAAACCTGGGTCTCCTGCATTGCAGGCAGATTCTTTACCATCTAAGCCACCACAGAAGCCCCCCTTTTTCCCTGATGAGTCCGTCTAAAGACATAAAATTCGTTTATCTTTTCAAAGAATCAACTCTTAGTTTCACTGATCTTTCCTATTGTTCTTTGGTTTCTGTTTCCTTTATTTCCACTTTGGTATTTATTATTTTCTTCCTTCAACTAACGGTGGGCTTTGTTCTTTTTCACACTTTTAGGTGTGAAGTTAGATTTTTTTAATTTGAAATCTTTCTTCTTTCTGGAGGTAGGCCTGGACTGTTATGGACTTCCCTCTTAGAACTGCTTTTGCAACGTTATTTTGGCTATTCCAGGTCCTTTGCATTCCCACATGAATTTTAAAATCAGCTTGTCAATTTTATAAGACAAAAGCCTACTGGATTTTGACTGGAGTTGCTTTAAATCTAGATCTATAGATCCAATTAGAAAAGAATATTGAGACTTCTGACCCAGGAGCATGGTGCACCTCTCTATTTACATAGAACTTTCACATTTCTTTACAGAACACTTGGTAGTTTTCAGTGTACAGAAGACCACTGACCAGTGTTAGTCACTCACTTGTGTTTGATTCTCTGGGACCACATGGACTGTACCCTGCCAGGTACGTCTGTCCATGGAATTCTCCAGGCAAGTATATTGGAGTGGGTAGTCATTCCATTCTCCAGGGGATCTTCCCAACCCAGTGATCAAATCCAGGCCCCCTGCCTCGCAGGCAGATTCTTTACTGTCCGAGAGACCATGTCTTTGTCAAATTTATCACTGAAGAATTGGGTTGCCCAAAACATTGTTTTTTGGTTTTTTTCCCCATAAGTTGATTCTAGTAGTGCTTTATTGTTTTTAACTTCATTTGAAACAATTTTGTTAAATTGTATTAAATACTATGACAGCAGCAATATCAGAGTGCATTTTTTAAAAATTTATCAAAATTGGTGAATTTTTGTGTAGCTATTTGAATACTGAAGGTGGAAGGGGAAAAAAGCAGTATTTTCAGCATATTATGCTTTATTATTCTAAGAAAGCTAAAAATGCAACTTAAAGTCATAAAAATGAGTTGTGCAGGGTATGGAGAAGGTGCTGTGACTGACTGAACATGTCAAATGTGGTTTGAGAAGTTTCATGCTAGAGATTTCTTGCTGGACGATGCTCCACAGTCAGGCAGATCAGCTAAAGTTGATAGTAATCAAATCGAGATGTTAGTTGAGAACAATAAATATACCACACGGGAGATAGCCAGCATACTCAAAATATCCAAATCTAGCACTGAAAAATATTTGCACCATCTTGGTTATATTAATTGCTTTGATGGTTGGGTTCCTCATAAATTAACAAAAGAAAATCTTTCTTGATCATATATCTGTGTGCAATTCTCACTGAAATATAATGAAAATTTTTCATTTTTAAGACAATTGTGACAAGTGATGAAAAATGGATACGGCACAGTAATGTGGAATGAAAGCGATCATAGGGCAAGAGAAATGAACCACAACCAGCCACACCAAAGGCTAGTCTTCATCCAAAGAAGGTGATGCTGTGTATATGGTGGGATTGGAAGCTCATAATCCTCTATTAGGAGCTCCTTCCAGAAAATCAAATGATTAACTCCAAAACATGCTATGCTATGCTATGCTAAGTCACTTCAGTCGTGTCCGACTCTGTGTGACCCCATAGACGGCAGCCATCAGGCTCCCCCGTCCCTGGGATTCTCCAGGCAAGAACACTGGAGTGGGTTGCCATTTCCTTCTCCAACGCATGAAAGTGAAAAGTGAAAGCGAAGTCGCTCAGTCGTGTCTGACTCTTAGCAACCCCATGGATTACAGCCTACCAGGCTCCTCCGTCCATGGGATTTTCCAGGCAAAAGTACTGGAGTGGGGTGCCATTGCCTTCTCCAAACATACTACCCCCAATTAGACCAACTGAAACCAGTGCTTGAAGAAAAGTATCCAGAATTAGATTATACAGAAAATGTATAATCTTCCATCAGGATTATATAAGACCACATGTTTCTTTGATAAACAGGCAAAAACTGTTACAGCTTGGCTGGCAGAATTTATCTGCCATATTCACCAGACATTACACCTTTGAATTACCATTTATTTCAGTCTTTACCAAGTTCTCCTTAATAGGAAAAATTTCCATTCCGTGGAAGACTATAAAAGGCACTTGGAACAGTTCTTTGCCCAAAAAGATAAAAAGTTTTGGGAAGGTAGAATTATGAAGTTGCCTTAAAAAAGGCAAAAGGTAGTGGAACAAAACCATGAATAAGTTGTTCCATAAAGTTCTTGATGAAAATGAAAAACGTGTCTTTTATTCTTAAAGAGCAAAGGAACTTTTTGACCCACCCAATATATTAAGCAGGAGATTGACATGGTCCACTTTGATATATAAAGTAAAGAATAAAGGACTAGAAGAAAACTAGAGTAGAAAAAGGAAGACAATTGGACACTAAGGCATAGACCAGGGAAGTGATTATGGTGTCTTGGACCAGGGCGGTGGCGGCGGTGATAGAAAAAAAGGGCTGAATCAAGATTTAATTAGGTTGAGTCGTAGGCAATTACCTTTTTGTAGGTCAAAGAAGCTCTATTATTGGCAACTTCATACGGTTCAACCTAATATTTTAGAGCTAAGTTGGGACTCGGAATTTGCTGGTTGATTAGATGCAGGGAACTAAAGAAAGGAAAGAATCAGAGATGACTCTAAGGGACTAAGTTGAAGCAAATGAATGGATGATCATGCCATTTCCTCAAACTGGGGTAGGAAGGAACCATGTAGCCGCTTCTCTTTGACTTCCTCTTTATTCCCAATTCTTTTTTCTTTCTTTGCATCATCTTTAGTTTTTCAGGGAACACAGTTGTCACAGGGCTACATATTTACTTTTAAACATGCATTTTTTTTTCCCACCCAGTTCCCTCTCTGACATTTTAATGACTTTTGCTGGCTTAGCCTTTCATGGTCAGGGCACACAAAAAGAACATATTTTCTGTGCACAGTTTGAGATTCGTGCATACTCCCTTGATTTTAATGCCATAGCAACATGCCCTTAACTTTTTATTTCTCTGAGCCCAGCCCTCATCTGGAAGGGTTCTGGGCCACATTTTCAAGCAATTTGGTACCGATCATCGTGAGGCTTCTGAGTTTATGGAGGGAAGGTTAGGAACGCAGGCTTGAGTTTATACTTAAATTACTATCCTAAATGACTCCACGGGGGGTTTCTTTTAGGGGTCACTGAGAGCCAGAGTGGAATGTTTTTCCTTCTTCACTTTATCCCAGGCCTTGGGGCACAAGGACCATAAATGCAGGTAATGTGTTTTATAGCCAGATTCTCTAGGTTCGTTTTTCCACCTCTCTCCCCACCCCCAATGATAGGCATGAAACTCCACAGAGCTGTCTGGAGACTCACTTTGTACGGCCTTGTTTCTACTTAGGCTGAGATGGGTGGCTGCACAACACAGCCAGATACACTTGAAAAGTGTGACATTTTCTGTCTGTGATTCGCTGGACATATGTGATTGCCCTCCAGCCCAATAGTGGGGTCCAAACTGAAAAAAAAGCCATTCGTAGGGAATGAGCTTCTCATCACTGGAGGCATTCAAGTAGTGGTCAGACAACTGCCTGACAAAACTGTTACAGCTGAGATTTTGCATCTGAGAGGGATAAACTTTTAAGTCTCCTTATTAACACAGACTTTTCCTGAGACTGAAATATTCTTTCACTATAGATATTTATTGAACATAAACTCCAGGACTGAGAATTGTACTCTGTACAGCAGTGAATGAGATGGACATGGGCCCTGCCCTTGAGAAACCTTCAGTCCAGTGAGGGTGATAAATGGTAAATAACTCATTTACAATGAGGCAGTTAAAACAACTGTGTATGTCAGGTAATGGGTCAGAGTACTTACTGGTCTTTTACATGAGTTATCACAAAGATGCTTCCTGATCTTAGGAGGTCAGACTCCACTTTACAAACTATGAAATGCAGGCTCAAAAAGGTTGCATAAATTGTCCAAGCTTACACAGCTGTTACCTGCTGAAGCTGGAGCAGCAGCCCAGATCTTGCAGTCTCCAGGGTCTATACACCTAACCAAACCTCTGGTTAAGATTCTTATAAGACAGAGCTAGAGCCCAGGTCCTGAAGGCTCGGGTGTCCACACACCCTTCCCGCCTCTCACCTCGAGAAAGGTAAACATTACAGGTCCCCTCAGCCCCTCTCCTCTCACTAAACATACTAGTCCTTCGAGATTTTCAAATAAAAACCATCTTTCTGCTTTATGCAATAAGATTGCCAGTTCAAAAAAAAAAATTAGAATAACACATCTTACTTAAAACTTGAGGCCTGATGCTTACCAGAACTCCCACTGTCATTTTGAAAGTGGAGACTAGGAAAGAAAGGAGAGAGTGGTTGTGAAGATCCTACTATGTGCTTAAGACTTGTAAAGGCCCATCTGTGTGCTCAGCCCTGGAAGGGAGTAAGGATTGGGCAGCTGGAGTGTGATGCACAGATGAAATAAAACGTCTACTGCTTGCTGTTGATAAAGTCTTGTTGCACACACACACACACACACACACACACACACAAGACAGATGTGTAGGAGGTTGGCAGCAGAGGATCAAGGAAAGGACTAAGGCGTGGCAGTGTAATAGGCACTTTTCAAATCTTGGGTCTTGCTGTGTGTCTTAGACAAGTCAATTTGCCTCTTTGAGTCTTGATTTCTTCATCAACAACAGTGTGGCCAAAAGAGCTTTCTGCGAAGATGGAAACGTTCTCTGTCTTCAGGGCTCAGTACCGTGGGTTTTTGAGACATATGCGGCTTTTGAACTCTTTGAAATGTGGTCACTGTGACTGAGCAGTGAAGTTTTAATTTTATGTGATCATAGCCATCTTACATTTAAATAGTCACACAGGGCTAGTGGCTACCATATTGGGCTGCGCAAATCTAGAAAGCTGGGAGTTAGGAGGCTTCATCTGTTCCAAATAATGTATAGAAAGAGAACTTCAGATGGGTAGATTCTGCTTCTGCAACTGTTTGCTCTTTTTTTTTCAAATAATGGTGAAACACTTGGGCTCTGGAGACCAGAGCTGGATCCTAGCTTAAACATATCTAGCTATGAAGCCCTAAACAAGCCACCGAGCCTCTCAGTGTCAGTTCATCTGTAAGATGGGAATAACAGTAGACCTGAGTTCATAGGCGGGTTGTAAAGAAGTCAGGGAGGTAATACACAGGGCTTTCTAAGAACAAGTTCTAAGTCTTGGTAAATACTCAAGAAATGGAGCTGCTTTAAAAAAAAAAATTTATTATTACTATTGTTATTGTTGTTATCAATGGTATTCAGCCTCTGGGAATCACACTTTGTCTCCTAAGCAATTCACTCTTTATCAGAGAGGCATTGGGAACTCCCAAAAGCCATCCTTTTTATCTCAGTTGCCAAAGCCAAAGGATGAAGGACAAGAGTCCAAAGTCTAAGGGTATCCTCTATGTCAAAGAAATACATTTTCTCAAGTATAAAGAATCTCCTCCTTTCCATCACCTGAGAAGATATTTGGAAAGTTTCACATCTTTAGGGCATCAACACCCTAAAGAACTTTGCCAAAGGGATTAAGATTGTTCTCTAGGGTTTCTGGATTACATGCTAAGTGCAAATCCGCAAGATAATGATTAAGATGAGACATTCAGATATTTTTATCTGGAAGAATATGTTTAAGATTGTTAAAATTTGCACAGATCTGATCGAGAACACAGAATTTTTTCTTTTTCTTTTTTTCTCGACTTATTTTTAATGTTTTTAAGAAAGGAAACAATTCTTCCAGTATCAAAATCTGTTCTTAAATTGCTTTGGATTCCATTCAATGCAATGGTTACTATGGGATTTCTGTGTATGGGCAACTCCCTGTGGAGTGCCTCTGATGTCACCAACTCAGTGTTGAGCCAAGCATGTCTCAGAAATGAGTGAGCTGGGCTGAATAGTAACCAGGGTGAAACAGAGAACCCACAACTCATCTAAAGAAGGCTGTTGCTCTGTGTCTCCAGCTGATGACTCCATGTGGGAATGTGGGCATTTCTGACAGATCTTCAGCTTTTGCAAGAAAAATCAGAAATCTGGGTTTTTGAGTAAAACCCAGCATCCCAATTTTAAATGTTGGCTTAAAAAAAAAAAATCCAGGGACTCCCCTGGTAGTACAGTGGATAAGGATCTGCCTGCCAAAGCAGGGGATGTGGGTTCAATCTCTGCTCCAAGAAGATTTCGCATGCCTCCAAGCACCAAGCCCGTCATGTGCCACTACTGAGCCCGCGTGCTGCAGCTACTGAAGCCTGAGTGCCTAAAGCCCACGTTCCACAAGAGAAGCCCCCACACTGCAGTGAGAAGCCCATGCACCACAATGAAGAGTGGCCCTTGCTCACCACTAGAGACAGCCCGCGCACAGCAACAAAGACCCAGTGCAACCAAGAGCAAACAAATACATTAATTAATTTTAAAAAAGATCTCAGTCAGTCACAGAGAAGGTGAATAGGGTGAACTGTCCTTATCCTTGCCCCTCCAGCGTCATGTGGAGAGCCTGTGTCTGGGACAGACCTCAGAAGGTGTTTTTTAAAAGAAATCTAGACATCAAGCCAATTCTTTTAATCTGAGGTCTCTCTGCTAAAAAAAAAAAAATCAACACAATGACCTTTGGCCGAAAACAGTAAAGTTCAAACTGGACTAAAAATCAACAGCAAACAAGATTCAGGGAGCTGGCATTGCTGGGTCAAGGGCTGATTTTTCGAGCCCTATATTACACTCCACTGGTTTCCAGGTAACCAAACCCAAAAGTCCTGGATTATCTTGAATTCCTGGGCAGCAAAGCAATCATTACTGTCATAGAATCACTTTCCCAGAATTGTAAAGAAATCAATGTCCAAGGTGATGTCCAATTTCCATCTAAACCACCCTGGAAATGATGGATGTCAGGATTCATTCCCTACCATAGCAGCCTATGTCCTTCTTAACAGGAATCACAATCTCTGATTTTTTAAATATTTGGTTTCCTTGTTTATGGTCTGCATCCTCCACCCCACTAAAACAGAAGCTCCATGAGAGCAAGTACCCTGCTGCTGTTGTTCACAGCTATTTCCCCAGATCCTATAACAGAATCCAGAACAGTAGGGTTCCAAATATATATTGCTAAAATATGAAAAGTTAATGACTGATCATCAAGGTCATATTTTACTGTCTCCAGAAGCAAAAGTCGTATTACTTCCCAGAGCAGGCCATTATTTCTTTGAACCCTCTCAGCAAATAGAAAGCTCTTCTAGAACAGTTCTATACCCCCACAATTTCTAATAGCTTCAGTTTTATCTCTGTGATCACTCAAACTAAGCCTAGATCTCACAGGCTCCTAAGTGTTGAAAGACATGTATCACATCTCTTTGAGCCTTGTTTTCTTATTCCTTTTTCCTTAATCCAGGCAAAGCCTATTCATTTCTTCATTTGATCTCTTTAAAGGGGAGAACAATGGTTGGGGGTAAGAGGGAGGTGGGAACAGAACAAGAGGGGTCAATAAACAGTAAACCCTGAACAGAGTGCATAGCTGACAGCCTCACTGGTACTCTTACTTTCAATGGATAGTTTAAAGCCAAATGATCTGGTTTTTCAAAATGTGCATTTTTCAGCTACATTTGGATACACACATTGAGAAATAAGCCAATGTCTTTGGGCTGAAACACAGTTATATGTGAATGAAATAGAAGGATCCTTTGACTGTGTGTTTTTTTTTTTTTTTAATTTGTTTTATTGAAATATAGTTAATTTACAATGCTGTGTTAGTTTCTTGTGTACAGCTAAGTGATTTTGATATAGATATAGATTCTTCTTCATATTCTTTTCCATTATGGTTTATTACAGGATATTGAATATAGTTCCCTGTGATATACAGTAGCCCTTGTTGTTTATCCATCCCTTATATAATAATAGCTTGCCTCTGCTAATCCCAAACTTCCAACCCATTCCTTCTCCCATCCCCTTGGTTCTGTTATAAGAGAATGTCTTGGGTCCTTCTAGCCTTGAGATTTTCTAGGACTCCATGAAGAACACCAAGCACTGTTGTAGATGTAGGATATGTGCGTAGGTTTGGCTGTACAGATAGACTTTCCTCCTAAACACGTGACTCTGAGAATGCCCTTTGTTGAGGGGTTCAAGTCAGTGGCAATGAACCCAGGAACTGTGATGCTGGCCTTGAATGATCCTCATCCCTCTGGTGTCCTGAAGAAAATTGTTTTTTATGGAAAACAGAGCTATGCTCTCTTGTTTCCTGAGCTTCCTACTTAACTGACCAAGCCTATTAGTTATCTGGCAGAGTCTGGATGGAAACAGATCAGCAGGCTGAGTCAAGACTCTCCTGAGGCCTAGACACACCAAGTTGCATCCCGAGCAGCTGGAACCCACATACTACTCCCCAAGAGTCCACATTGGTAAGGCCCAGTGCCCTGTAAGGAACAACTTTCAAAGCACCAGAGAGCCAGAGGTAAAGAAGTGGATAGGACATTATGTGTGATCCGCTGAGCCACTTTATGAAATAGAATCAAAATGCCAGCATAGATAGCTACAGACTGTATATGCTTGACTATCAGGCAAGCTTATTTTCCCCCCAAATTATTTCTTCAATAAGAGGGAGTGGATTATATTTTAAGTTGGCCTGAAGTCTCTCATATTGTAAAAGGCTCTCTCAAATACTTTATTTTGAACAAACAGTACTATTTCGGGAAAACAAGTAAGCCTGAAATAACCTCAGCCAGCTGGTTTGGGATGCTAACAGAGATCACCTGACAGAATCAATAAAGAAAGAGGACAAAAATATTTAAAACAGATTTGGTCATTCTTCCTGGGGGTATGACTTTACAAGAGTGAGTTCTAAGTGTTGTTGTACACAAGTCTTTAAATGATTGGTTCAAAAAGCAACATAGTAAGTTATTAGCACTGAAGATCATGAACAGTACTGGTGCATTAAGATAAAATTTCCAGTGAAAGCATCATTCAAAGCTTCAAAGAGCCTTGTGCTTGGACATAAAAAGGACATGTTGTAATGGTATGTAAAGGTTCAACAAAAAGATGTACCAGTGCCCGAAAATTTATTAAGCAAAAACTAACAGAACTGAAGGAAAAGTAGGCAATCAACTATAAAGCTGAAACTTAGATACTCAGTTTATATAATGGATAGAACAATTAGGAAGAAGATAAACAAACAAACAAAAAAAATAAGACTTGAATAGCACTATAAAATACTAAACCCTGTAGACATCTATAGAATACTCCACCATGAACAACAGAATATACATTTTTTCAAGTACACATGGAACATTCTCCATCATAGGACCATATGTTAGGTCACAAAACAAATTTCAATAAATTTAAAAGAATTAAAATCACACCAGCTATATTCTCTAAACATGAAATAAAATTATAAATCAGTAAGAAAAAGAAATTAGAAGATGTTATAAATGTGTGGAAATTACACAACACTCTCCCAACTGAATAATGGGTTCGCAAACAAGTCCAAAGAAAATACCTTGATGTGAATGGAAATAAGAACATAACAAAATATGGGATGCAGCTAAAGCAATGCTTAGAGGGAAATTTATATCTATAAATGCCTATATTACAAAAGAAGAAAGATCTCAAATCAATAATCTAAACTTTTATCTTGAGAAACTAGAAAAAGAAGAGCAAACTAAACCCATAACAAGCAGAAAGAAGAAAATAATAAATATTAGCAGAAATAGATCAAAGAGAGAATAGAAAAACAATAGAGGAAATCAACGAAACCAAAGATTAGGTCCTTGAAAAGATTAAGTACAGTATCCACGCTTTTATATGAAGAATCAAAGGAACTTAAATAGGTAACATAATTTTGAAAAAGAAGAACAAAGTTGAAAAACTTATATTCTCTGTCCTCCAAGACTCAGCACAGGTGTTATATTTCATTTGCACCCTCTTCAATTAGGTCCAATCAGATTTCAACACATCTTCTCTATGTTCCAGTAGGAAACAACACAAAACCTCAAAAGAACACTCAATGTACCATATTGTCTGACCTATTTCTTGAAGATAAATATAGCATCTTTCCTTCTTGTACCCTCATGATCCAGCAGAATACCCCAAAGAGAAAAGAAGGTTAATAAATGTTATTTTATGGAAGGGAGGAAGTCAACCCTGAATATTCATTAAAAGGACTGATGCTGAAGCTTCACTACTTTGGCCACCTGATGCAAAGAGCCAATTCATTGGAAAAGACCCTGATGCTAGGAAAGATGGAAGGCAAAAGGAGAAGGGGGTGGCAGAGAATTAGATGGTTAGATAGCATCACTGACTCAATGGACATGAATTTAATTTAAGCAAACTCCAAGAGATACTGAAGGACAGAGGAGCCTTCTATGCCACAGTCCATGGGGCTGCAAAGAGTCTGACATGACTTAGTGACTGAACAGAGCAGATGTATGATAGATGGATAGATGATGATTTTAGAATCCTTTACCTGTGTACAAATAGATGAGATCATTAACACAGAAGAAACATGAAACTGGGAAACCAGAAGACCTCCAGTTCTGCCACAGCCCCCATATGACTCTAGTCAAGTCACTTCCCCTTTCTGATCCTCAGTTCCATCTGGAAAATGTGTGAGTTTTACCAGGTGATCTCTAAACATCATCCTTGGACTAAGCAAGTTCCTCCATCTATGTCCAGCACACTTACCATTTGATGGAACTGGCCTTTTGAAAATCAAATTTGGTGCACATATTCATTAACTCTCTCAAAGTGGCTAATGCAGCTGAATACCTAAACACAATACTCTGTCTCTCTCAAAACCTTTTAAACAGTTTAAATTCGGTACTCTTTGAGCTCCTTTGCAGAGAATGTACATGGCATTCAATCAGCATTCACAACAGGTTTTTGGCATGAATAATTTGTCAGCCACAACAATGTCACCCCATAAACTGACCCTAAATTCCATTTTCTGTTACTGATGGGGAAGCCCATGTGATGGGAATTTATGGGGTGCCTCAGCTTTGACAGACAGTCACGGGGGTAAGAGAAAAGGGCAAAGGAGGTCTCCTTTGGTATTTAAAATCATGGGTCCCTCTGTAAAACCTGCAAGTTTTTTCTGAATGTATCATAGCAAAGGAAAGAATTGCTCAGTGATTTTCTTGCCTTTGAATTTCAAAGACATTCTACCTTAAAACTATTATTTCTCAGAGATTTTCTTACCACAGGGGGGGGAAAAAGTCTTATTTCAGAGACTTCTGGTCTTATTTCAGAATTTTAGCTCTTTTTTTAGTTTTGGCCAAGACACCCAATCAACTTCTCATTCTGATGCCAACCACAGGAGATTTGACCACGGCTTAATTTTCATCATTCTTGCCTTGGCCAACATGGTGGTTTCAATCTAATAGTTGGACACACACTCCTGAATTAACTCAACTGTCCCAACATTGTAGCAACAGTCAATTTATGTGAGAGCATTTTCCAGGGATGCTGAGGGCCACAAAATCTCCTCCTTTGGTAAAAGCATGACCCTTTTTAGCAAAAGAAAAAAGTCATCCTTTTTGGAGTAAGAGAATTGGCCATTTTTTCCATTCATTTCCTAGAACTCATTGTTCTCATTCTAGAACTATTATAGTATAAAACATGCAGAGATAGAGTCTGCTTCTTTAAAAGTACCATCTTATAGTAAATATGCAAAGTGTTTTCTTTCAGTATCTATGAGAAATTCTTAAACATCACTAAAACATCTGAATGTTTTAGGCAAAATTATAATTTTGGTTTACCATTTCCCTCATTTGATTTCTCAGAGAGAAAGACAAAACTAGATAGTAGATTAAAAATGAAACAATTTTATTTCTCTGCTTGTTTAAGGGAGCTCGCTGAAAGTATTAGAAACCAATGGAAATGCATTTGGTGAAGGATACAGGCCCATTAGAGAATGCAAAGGCATCTCTACATGGGTTTGGATGGTGACCTTAGAACATAGTTTCAGAATTTCGACTACAGCATACGTGTCATGGCAAGGGCCTGAGATTTTAACTGGTGGGAAGAAAATGAAAGTTCTCTGGTGCATTCACAAGTCAGCACTCGCACTGACAAACTGTGCCTTAGTTCAGTTCAGTTCCGTTCAGTCCCTCAGACATGTCCAACTCTTTGCGACCCTATGAACTGCAGCACGCTGGGCTTCCCTGTCCATCACTAACTCCCAGAGCATGCTTAAACTCATGTCCATCTAGTCGGTGATGCTATCCAACCATCTCATCCTCTGTCATCCCCTTCTCCTCCTGCCTTCAATCTTTCCTAGCATCAGGGTCTTTTCCAATGAGTCAGTTCTTCACATCACGTGGCCAAAGCATTGGAGTTTCAGCTTCAGCATCAGTCCTTCCAATGAATATTCAGGACTGATTTCCTTTAGGATGGACTGGTTGGATCTCCTTGCTGTCCAAGGGCCTCTCAAGAGTCGTCTCCAACACCACAGTTCAAAAGCATCAATTCTTTGGCGCTCAGCTTTCTTTATGGTCCAACTTTCACATCCATACATGACTACTGGAAAAACCATAACTGACTAGATGGACCTTTGTTGGCAAAGTAGTCTCTGCTTTTTAATATGCTGTCTAGGTTGGCCATAGCTTTTCTTCCAAGGAACAAGAGTCTTTTAATTTCATGGCTACAATCATCAACTGCAGTGATTTTGGAGCCCAAGAAAATAAAGTCTGTCACTGTTCCCATTGTTTCTCCATCTATTTGCCATGAAGTTATGGGACCAGATGCCATGGCCTTCATTTTCTGAATGTTGTGTTTGGGACCAGCTTTTTTCACTCTCCTCTTACTTTCATCAAGAGGCTCTTTAGTTACTCTTCACTTTCTGCCATAAGGGCGGTGTCATCTGCATATCTGAGGTTACTGATATTTCTCCCAGCAATCTTGATTCCAGCTTGTGCTACATCCAGCCCGGCATTTTGCATGATGTACTTTGCATATAAGTTAAATAAGCAGGTGACAATGTACACAGCCTTAACGTACTCCTGTGTGCCTAGTACAAACTAAATGAGGGGAATTTGAATGTCTGACTTCCTAGAAAATAAGAGGTCAGAGGGTTTACTAGCAGCATCAAGCCTTTGATTGCCCAGATCCAAGGAGAGAAACAGCAGCCTGGAATGCCAAGAGGCACTGCCACTGCCTTCTCAGCACCTTGAAAGGTTCTCCTTGCCCCATTCTTTATTCCACTACCTCCCTCATGGATCAGTCTCCTCCTCTGAAAGGCAGTAGTTTGTGGATCCTGAAAATGGATTCAGGGAAGAATCCTTTATGTTTAAAGAAGTCAGCTAGAAGCAAATTCTAGTTGCATCTCAACGTGTCAAATGGTGAGACCAATGAACTAAAAAATAGAAGAACAAGTCAGGTCTACTCTCAGCAGAGATTTGGAGAGCAAGGGCTAGAGGGGATGGGGCCATGGGCCTAATAGTTCATCCTTCAGCAGTCATCTCAGCCCCCGGGGCAGAGCATCCTTCTGCACTTCCAGGCAGGAAAGGACAATGGTGATGACACCTCTTATGCTTATGTCACCAATTCCCATGCAAGATTCAGTCATATCTCATCATCAGGACCCAAACACCCACCCCATGACAGAAAAGGAATCCTGGCAGTCTTTATACAAAAAAAAAAAAACCTTAATAATATTAATAGATAGATAATGAAAGGAAGGGAGGGAGGGAAAAAGAAGAATAAAAGGAGTTGAAGATTATGGTTGTCTAACAATGCCCATTGGGATTACAGAATATAAATCTTCTCCTATCTGAAATGCTATACTTCATCTTTGGCAAATTAAAGAACATATCCTTTCAAAACAACATCTAGTAGACACCACTATTCATATTCATGGGCTTCCTTGATAGCTCAGCTGGCAAAAAATTCGCCTGCAATGCAGGCAACCCAGGTTCGATCCCTGGGTGGGGAAGATCCCCTGGAGAAGGGATAGGAAACCCACTCCAGTATCCTTGGGCTTCCCTTGTGGTTCAGCTGGTAAAGAATCCACCTGCAGTGCAGGAGACCTGGGTTTGATTCTTGGGTTGGGTAGATCCCCTGGAGAAGGGATAGGATACCCACTCCAATATTCTGGCATGGAGAATTCCATGGACTGGATACAGCCCATGGGGTCACAAAGAGCTGGACACGACTGAGTGACTTTCATTTTCTCACTATTCATAGAGTGAAATATCTCACAGATTTTGGGGCATAGCTTCCTGTGTCTGGCTAAATCACCAGGAGAATTCTTCAAAATACTCATTCCAAGTATCCATCCCAAAGATACTGACTCTCTAACCAAGGATGAGACTGAAGTCTCTCTCTCTCTCTCTCTCTCTCTCTCTCTCTCTCTCTCTCTCTCTCTCTCTGTCTCTTGCTCTTCAGTCATTTACCTGATCTTGGTAGCTTGAGAATTTCAGCTATAGGGCATTCAGAAGAAGGCCAAGACATGGGGACTACTGTCCTAGAGAAATATAAACATAATCTGATTCCCACTCTAACCAAATTGCTTCTCTGAAAATGCTAGAAAAGAACTGGGCTGGAAGCTAGACCTGAATACTAGCTCAGCTGCCTATTCACATGGTCATCTTGGCCAAGCCACTTAAACTGAGTTTCCTCTAGTCTAAAGTGAAGAGCCTCTGTTCTGTTGAAGGGATGAAGTAAACCGCCGTATATAAACTTAGCACAAGGCCTGGGACAAATGATGAGCATTTTTAAAAGTTGGCGAGTGTTGTTTTTACTCTTTTCACAGGTGAGTTAGACAGGTCAGGCCCTATTCAAGTGCTGTGAAAGACAACAGGGAGCCAGGTTGATAAAGTGGTATTTGTCAGGGATAATGGTAATAATAATAATAACAGTTGGGAGTTACTTACTCTGTGTCAGGCTTCATGCTTGGGGAGGTTTTATTTATATTTTTTATAATTTATTTTTAATTGGAGGACAATTACTTTACAGTATTGTGTTGGTTTCTGCCATACATTAACATGAATCTGCCATAGGTATACATATTCTCCTCTCTCTTGAACCTCCCTCCCATCTCTGACCGCATCCCACCCACCTCGGTTGTCACAGAGCCCCAGGTTTGAGTTCCCTGCATCATACAATGTTAGTTCAGTCACTCAATCGTGTCTGACTCTTTGTGACCCCATGAATCGCAGCAAGCCAGGCTTCCCTGTCCATCACCAACTCCCAGAGTTCACTCAGACTCACGTCTATTGGCTCAGTGATGCCATCCAGCCATCTCATCCTCTGTCATCCCCTTCTCCTCCTGCCCCCGATCCCTCCCAGCATCAGAGTCTTTTCCAATGAGTCAACTCTTTGCATGAGGTGGCCAAAGTACTGGAGTTTCAGCTTTAGCATCATTCCTTCCAAAGAAATCCCAGGGCTCATCTCCTTCAGAATGGACTGGTTGGATCTCCTTGCAGTCCAAGGGACTCTCAAGAGTCTTCTCCAACACCACACTTCAAAAGCATCAATTCTTCAGTGCTCAGCTTTCTTTATGGTCCAACTCTCACATCCATACATGACTACTGGAAAAACCATAGCTTTGAGTACATGGACCTTTGTTGGCAAAGTAATGTCTCTGCTTTTTAATATGCTGTCCAGGATCGTCATAGCTTTTCTTCCAAGGAGCAAGCATCTTTTAATTTCATGGCTGCAGTCACCATCTGCAGTGATTTTGGAGCCCAAGAAAATAAAGTCTGTCACCGTTTCCATTGTTTCCCCATCTATTTGCCATGAAGTGATGGGACTGGATGCCATGATCTTCATTTCCTGAATGTTGAGCTTTAAGCCAACTTTTCACTCTCCACTTTCACTTTCATCAAGAGGCTTTTGAGTTCCTCTTCACTTTCTGCCATAAGGGCGGTGTCATCTGCATATCTGAGGTTATTGATATTTCTCCCGGCAATCTTGATTCCAGCTTGTGTTTATTCCAGTCCAGCGTTTCTCATGATGTTCTCTGCATACTAAGTTAAATAAACAGGGTGACAATATACAGCCTTGATGTACTCCTTTTCCTATTTGGAACCAGTCTGTTGTTCCATGTCCAGTTCTAACTGTTGCTTCCTGACCTGCATATAGGTTTCTCAAGAGGCAGGTCAGGTGGTCTGGTATTCCCATCTCTTTCAGAATTTTCCACAGTTTATTGTGATCCACACAGTCAAAGGCTTTGGCATAGTCAATAAAGCAGAAATAGATGTTTTTCTGGAACTCTCTTGCTTTTTCCATGATCCAGCAGATGTTTGCAATTTGATCTCTGGTTCATCTGCCTTTTCTAAAACCAGCTTGAACATCAGGAAGTTCACGGTTCACATATTGCTGAAGCCTGGCTTGGAGAATTTTGAGCATTACTTTACTAGCCTGTGAGATGAGTGCAATTGTGTGGTAGTTTGAGCATTCTTTGGCATTGCCTTTCTTTGGGATTGGAATGAAAACTGACTTTTCCAGTCCTGTGGCCACTGCTGAGTTTTCCAAATTTGCTGGCATATTGAGTGCAGCACTTTCACAGCATCATCTTTCAGGATTTGGAATAGCTCAACTGGAATTCCATCACCTCCACTAGCTTGTTCATAGTGATGCTTTCTAAGGCCCACTTGACTTCACATTCCAGAATGTCTGGCTCTAGGTCAGTGATCACACCATCGTGATTATCTGAGTCGTGAAGATCTTTTTTGTACAGTTCTTCTGTGTATTCTTGCCACCTCCTCTTAACATCTTCTGCTTCTGTTAGGTCCATACCATTTCTGTCCTTTATCGAGCCCATCTTTGCATGAAATGTTCCCTTGGTATCTCTAATTTTCTTGAAGAGATCTCTACTCTTTCCCATTCTGTTGTTTTCCTCTATTTCTTTGCATTGATGGCGGAGGAAGGCTTTCTTATCTCTCCTTGCTACTTTTTGGAACTCTGCATTCAGATGCTTATATCTTTCCTTTTCCTGTTTGTTTTTCACTTCTGTTCTTTTCACAGCTATTTGTAAGGCCTCCCCAGACAGCCATTTTGCTTGTTTGCATTTCTTTTCCATGGGGATGGTCTTGATCCCTGTCTCCTGAACAATGCCATGAACCTCATTCCATAGTTCATCAGGCACCCTATCTATCAGATCTAGGCCCTTAAATCTATTTCTCACTTCCACTGTATAATCATAAGGGATTTGATTTAGGTCATACCTGAATGGTCTAGTGGTTTTCCCTACTTTCTTCAATTTAAGTCTGAATTTGGTAATAAGGAGTTCATGATCTGAGCCACAGTCAGCTCCTGGTCTTATTTTTGCTGACTATATAGAGCTTCTCCATCTTTGGCTGCAAAGAATGTAATCAATCTGATTTCGGTTTCGACCATCTGGTGATGTCCATGTATAGAGTCTTCTCTTGTGTTGTTGGAAGAGGGTGTTTGCCAAATTTGCCTGTTACTCCAGCTGTTTCTTGACTTCCTACTTTTGCATTCCAGCCCCCTATAATGAAAAGGACATCTTTTTTGGGTGTTAGTTTAAAAGGTCTTGTAGGTCTTCATACAATGTTACCAGTTCCAAATAGCAAGGTTCTCTTTCCAACCCTCCATAGTTATTTCCAATCCTCCTTATGGTTTAAGGAGTTACAAGCCCTTCTGTAGTTATTATAAATGGGGTCCAAGCCAAGCTCTATTCACGCTGAAGACAGAGCTCAGAAGCCAAGGATGGACCTTGGCAAAGCCATGACACTGGAGGGTTGAGCTCTTCTCTGCTTCCTTGTTCGCTCACCTTGGCCTGACATCAAGACACTCCTTAACCATCCTTGAGACTTGCCATTCCTCCCAGGAAAGGACTGATCAGCTCAGTCCCAGGTGCTGTAAAATGATACATGGACTGTCCAAGGTACCCACTGCCAGCAGGAAACTTGCACATTTGCCAAGCTCTAGAAACCTTAAGCCAAGGAGCTTATCTCTGATGGAAGAAGCAAAGACACCTAGGGATCAGACAGGAAGGTGCTTTTACGGAGGCAGGAGCACTGTCCCACATGTCAGACCTCTCCCACTTACAGAAAGTGAGGACACGCCTGTTCCAGCGGGGTCGGGGGAGCAGGGAGCACATCATGGTTCAGGAAGTCCTCTCATCCCATGCTCTCATCAGAGTGTCTCAGCAGGTCTGTGATGTGGACAAGGAAGATGAACCAGTGGTTAGGGCCAGAAGAGCCCTTAAAGATGATGGAGTTCAAAATTCTCAAAGCGCAGGCTGTACTTAATACACGAGCTGACTTGAGCTGCTGTAGGGCGCAGCAGGCCCTCATTTTCAGCTCTCATCCATTCCTTCTGAATAGCTGTAGAGGAAAACAGTTCTCTATGGGTCTTAGGGTGTCTCTAACACTGGTCCAGGCCCCTTTTTTTAGAAACCACAAGTGAACCTATAGCTCAGAATTCTTAGCAAGCAACAGAATGTAGCTAGAATTTTTTTTAATTGAAGTATCATTGCTTTACAATGTTGGGTTGGTTTCTGCCCTACAGCAACGTGAATCAGCATAAGTATACATATATCCCTCCCTCTTGCACCTACCTCCCACCCCTCTAGGTTGTCACAGAGCACAGGGTTGAGCTCCCAGTGCTGTACAGAAATTTTCCGCTAGCTATCTGTTTTACATATGGTAATCTATATGTTTCATTGCTACTCTCTCAATTCATCCCACCCTCTCCCTCTCCTACTGTGTCCACAAGTTTGTTCTCTATGTCTGCAAATAGGTTCATCAATACCATTTTTCTAGATTCTGTATGCATGTGTTAATATATGATATTTATTTTTATCTTTCTGACTCACTTCACTTGTATAACAGGTTCATCTAGGTTCATCTACCTCTCTAGAACTGACTCAAATTCATTCCTTTTTATAGCTAAGTAAGGTCAGGAAGCAACAGTTAGAACTGGACATGGAACAACAGACTGGTTCCAAATAGGAAAAGGAGTACATCAAGGTTGTATATTGTCACCCTGCTTATTTAACTTATATGCAGAGTACATAATGAGAAATGCTGGGCTGGACGAAGCACAAGCTGGAATCAAGATTGCCAGGAGAAATATCAATAACCTCAGTTATGCAGATGATACCACCCTTATGGCAGAAAGTGAGGAGGAACTAAAAAGCCTCTTGATGAAAGTGAAAGAGGAGAGTGAAAAAGTTGGCTTAAAGCTCAACATTCAGAAACTAAGATCATGGCATCTGGTCCCATCACTTAATGGGAAATAGATGGGAAACAGTGGAAATTTTACATATATCAGACTTTATTTTTTGGGGCTCCAAAATCACTGCAGATGGTGACTGCAGCCATGAAATTAAAAGACGCTTACTCATTGGAAGGAAAGTTATGACCAACCTAGATAGCCTATTGAAAAGCAGAGATATTACCTTGCCAACAAAGGTCCGTCTAGTCAAGGCTATGGTTTTTCCTGTGGTCATGTATGGATGTGAGAGTTGGACTGTGAAGAAGGCTGAGCGCCGAAGAATTGATGCTTTTGAACTGTGGTGTTGGAGAAGACTCTTGAGAGTCCCTTGGACTGCAAGGAGATCCAACCAGTCCATCCTGAAGGAGATCAGTCCTGGGTGTTCATTGGAAGGACTGAAGCTGAAGCTGAAACTCCAATACTTTGGCCACCTCATGGGAAGAGTTGACTCATTGGAAAAGACTCTGATGCTGGGAGGGATGGGGGCAGGAAGAGAAGGGGACGACAGAGGATGAGATGGCTGGATGGCATCACCGACTCGATGGATATGAGTTTGAGTGAATTCCGGGAGTTGATGATGGACAGGGAGGCCTGGCGCGCTGCAGTTCATGGGGTCGCAAAGAGTCGGACACGACTGAGTGACTGAACTGAACTGAACTGAAGATTCTATTGCATATAAAGTGAAAGTGAAAGTCACTGTGTGTGTCTGACTTTATGGACTGCAGCCTGCCAGTCTCCTCTGTCCATGGAATTCTCCAGACCAGAATACTGGAGTGGGTAGCCTTTCCCTTCTCTAGGGGATCTTCCCAACCCAAGGATCAAACCCAGGTCTCTGGCATTGCAGGCAGATTCTTTACTGTCTGAAACACCAGGGAAGACCAAGAACATTAGAGTAGGTAGCCTATCTCTTCTTCTGCGGGTATTCCCAACTCAGGAATTGAATCGGGGTCTCCTGGATTGCAGGTAGATTCTTTACCAGCTGAGCTACCAGGGAAGACCTCCATTGTGTACATGTACCACAAGTGCTGTATCCATTCATCTGTTGACAGACTTAGGTTGCTTCCATGTCCTAGCTATTGTCAATAGTGCTACAATGAACACTGAGGTACTCATGTCTTTTTGAATTATGGTTTTCTTAGGGTATTTGCACACCCTAGTGGGATTGATGGGTCATGTGGTAATTTTATTTCTAACTTTTAAAGAAATTTCCATACTGTTCTCTATAGTGGCTGTATCAATTTACATCCCCACCAACTGTGTAAGAGCGTTCTCTTTTCTCCACAACCTCTCCAGAATCTCTAGAATTTAGCTAGAATTTGATAACAGTTTTTTTTTTATCTCATTTTCCTTATATTTTTTTCTTCTATCACCTTCCTTTATGCCAACTGGTTCTCCATCTGTGAAGGTGAATAAAGATTTCTTTTCAAAAAAAAATTTTATTGAATAAATTTAGTGAGTCAATTCAAAGGAAAGTATTAAGTAAATAAGAGTATATGTTCATAGACATGATTAAAACTTAGGAAAATGGTATACACACTTGATCTGATTCTAAAAAACCCTCACCAACCCAACCCATCATCCTGCCAATAGTGGACCAAAGCCAAGTTCAAGGTCACTTGCTTGCTGGTAGTAGAATTTATCTGGGCTCTTTCTCTACATGCAGCCAACTCCAAGACATGAGCAACCAAGGAAATGTGGTGTCTGGCTCCTATTGAGCAAAATGAAGCCTCAAAATTGAGTCAGGGAAGCCAAAGGGAAAGGCCAAGGAGAGTCTGAAATCTGATCAGCAATGAAACTGTGGTAGAAATCTGTAGGATTAATTCTACTTTAGGAAGCAAAGTTCAGGGAAGGAACACAGCTAAACCCTGAAGTTCACAGCCCTTTCCTTCTATAGAGAATCGATCTGTGACTAAAATAGAAGCAACTCAGGACCAGTCTCCCTGGCTCAGTTGTTGAACTTTAGAAAATAACATATGAACGTGCAAACTAGAAGAGCCAATATGGGGTATCACTGAGTATCAGCACAGATTCTTACTAGAATGAATAGTTACCAGACTGCACCGGACCATCTTCAACAGTGACTCAAAGAAGCAAGTATAAGTATTCAGTTCAGTTCACTTCAGTTGCTCAGTCATGTCTGACTCTTGTGCAACCCCATGGACTGCAGCACACCAGGCTTGCCTGTCCTTCACTATCTCCCAGAGTTTGCTCAAACTCAGGTCCATTGAGTCAGTGATGCCATCCAACCATTTCATTCTCTGTTGTCCCCTTCTCCTCCTCCCTTCAATCTTTCCCAGCAACAGGGTCTTCGCATCAGGTGGCTGAAGAATTGGAGCTTCAGCATCAGTCATTCCAATGAATATTCAGGATTGATTTCCTTTAGGATTGACTGGTTTGATCTCCTTGCTGTCCAAGCGACTCTCAAGAGTCTTTTCCAGCACTGCAATTTGACAGCATTGATTCTTCAGTACTCTTTATGGTCCAACTCTTACATCTGTACAGGACTAGTGGAAAAGCCATAGCTTTGACTGTATGGACTTTTGCCGACAAATGATAAGTACTAGCAGTAATTTATTGACTAACTCATCAATTCTGTCTTTGCTTGATGTTGGTACTGGAACCAACCTCCTTGGGTTAAAGTGTGGCTTCTCAATTTTGGCATTAAGGACATTAATAGGAGGCAATCATGTGCATTGTAAAATGTGTAGATACATCTGTAGTCTCTACTAATTAGATGCCAATAGCAGTTTATCCCCTCTCCCCACCCAGTAATGACCAAACTGGTCTGCAGACATTGCCAAATATCCTTGGGGAATGAAAGGGCAAAGTTGGCCTAGGTTGAGAACCACTGGCCTAAAGTAATCTTATGAGGTTCTTGAACAATTTAAAGAGAGTATAGAAGAATTCTCAACAGGGAAATACTGTACATCTTTGTTCTAAAAGATTCAGGAGTCAAGAAATTTACTAGGAAAAGAAGAGCTTATACAACAGAACTTTCTAGATATAAATATAAAAGGGCCTGGTGTGTATTCAGTGCTAAATAACATTTCAATTTCCTTTCCCAGCTCTTGCTCTCTTGTACGTCTAATCTTCTATGAGCTTTTAAAGATCCTTGTGAATGTGTGTATGCTAATTTCAAAATTGAAAAGAAAAAGTAGAGGGAATAAAACAGAGCACGCATTTTCAGTTAAAGTTTTCTTTTATATAAAATGGTGCAAAACCAATGGCAGACATCATGGCTTCTTTTGCTCTTGTCCACTCAGTAACACTTTACCTCTCCTTCTGGGCATAGTGTCCATCTTTTCTTTGGGGAAAGTGACAGCATGACACCTTACTCAGTCTTGGTCACCGAGAGAGAACAGAGGCTAACCAAGGCCAATCAAAGGGTCTGTCTTAGGAGTTTGATTCTTAAGTAGAGGTGCACAGGGACAGGTGTTTGGAGTTTGGCCACAGTGTGGTTGCTCTTGAGAAAGCTAGGTCATGGCTGAGGTCACCAGCGATGCTCTGGGTCTAGCCAGCTGCCCTTCCCTATTCCTTTTCTTTTTGCCTAAGTTAATGGAAGCTCTATTATATGAAATTAAAGAACCTCATAACAGAATTTTTTCAAACTCAGAGAAACAGACTGGACCTGTAATGGGAGACTTTTGAAATTAAGTTCTATTCAACAAATGAGAAGCATGTTGAAATCAATGACAGATACAGAGGAGGGAAACTGAATAAATCACAGGGGAGATTGGGGTGCAGGAGCAGATAGTTTAAAAGAGGAAAAACTAAATCAATATAGTCAGCATTAGACAACTGTAATATGCATTCTACACAAAGAACCACTATCATATATCCTGCTTGAGTTGGACATAGGAGGGGTAGTGTGGTTCTTACATTAGGGAGTGGAGTATGCAAGTAGATACGGAATTGCATCATAGAAGAATTGACTTTGCTGAAAGCCAGCTCATCAAGCTTAGCAGAGACAGAGAAAGAGAAAACTGTCATCCTCAGTTTCTTCATGCCTCACCTAATATGCACATCGTGCCTCTGTTAGTGTGAGTGTGACTCTATATTTTTCACACACATCCCCTAAATGACTTCATTCCATGCTCAGCTAGCAGAGCAAGCTGCCTTCTAGAACTGTAAGAAGTTTTAACAGAGTTGGACATACTGAGAAGTTGATAGAGTTACTGAAACGTTTTGGTTTGAAACATGTGAATTTTTGTTCTTACATTTTACAGTCAGAATCCTTGTCAGGTATTACTTATCTGTCCTGGTGGAATGGCCACAGTTGGTGTGTGCCCGTATCCTGCCATTGTTCCACTTTGTAAGCTGAAGGTTTCTCAATAAGAAGACCTGATTCTCCACCCAGGGTCTCTTTATCTGGCCTTAGGAGTGGGGAGTAGTGGGCTGTGAGTCCCTCCAAAAGCAGCCCTCACTTAAGAGCAGACAGGGAGTTGGAAGATAAATAGAGCTTTCTCTCCTACCAGAAGGTTTAACTGAAATGACTCTTCTGCTCTGACTTTCCAAGTTCTCAGTGGGACCAAGTCTCTCTTACCCACACTGATAACCCTCTTTTTTCTTTCTTTCTTTTTTTTTTTTTTTTTTTTGCTGCTTTTCCTTCCCTTTCTCACTTATAAACTACTTGTTCTCAAAATCTTATCTCAAAATCTACTTCTGGGGGGAACTCAAACCAAGACTCCTGCTTTTTTTAACATCTAGTATTCTCACTTGGGGCTTTTCTGGTAGCTCAGTTGGTAAATAATCTACCTGCAATGCAGGAGACCCCAGTTTGGTTCCTGGGTTGGGAAGATCCCCTGATGAAGGGAAAGGCTACCCACTCCAGTATTCTTGGGCTTCACTGGTAGCTCAGGCAGTAAAGAATCCACCTGCAATGCTGGAGACCTGGATTCAATCCCTGGGTTGGGAAGATCTCCTGAAGGAAGGAATCACAACCCAGTCCAGTATTCTTGCCTGAAGAATTCCCACAGACCAAAGAGCCTGGTGGGCTATAGTCCATGGGGTTGCAAAGAGTCAGACACAATTGAGTGATTAAACACAAACTCAAGCACATCCTCCCTTCACTGCTATGTTCCAAAAAGGAAAGCTTAGTCATTTTTGAGACTTCAAAACTGGATTTTGACCCTCCAAAACCACTATATGCCAAGTTGCTTCACTTGTGTCTGACTCTGAAACCCTATGGTGGTGAAGGACAGGAAAGCCTAACGTGCTGCAGTCCATGGGGTCACAAAGAGTCAGACACGACTGAGCGACTGAACAACAACAGCAACACATAGCTTTGCCCGTGAAAGAAAAAAATAAAGTCACCTCCTCACACTAGAATGCAGTCACAATTCATCCCCAACGTGAAACCAGTACAAACCACTGCACCAACCCTACCCACTGAGGACAGAAACAGAAAGGAAGAAGAAATGGGACCCTAAAGCCTGGGAAAAGAAGGCCTCAAATGAAGCAATTTAGGGGAAAAAAAAAAAAGAAGACAAAGAAATACACTGCAGAGACCAGTGCCACTAGCGGTAAAGAACTCGCCTGCCGATGCAGAAGACACAAGAGACGCGGGGTCAGCCTCTGCGCTGGGAGGACCCTGGAGGAGGAAATGGCAACCCGCTCCTGTATTCTTGCCTGGAGAATCTCGTGGACAGAGGAGCCTGGCGGGCTACAGTCCACAGAGTTGCAGAGTCAGACATGACTGAAGCAACTTAGCATATGGTGGTTTTTGAGGGTCAAAATCCAGCATTTTCAGGACTTCTCTGGTGGTCCAGAAATTAAAAAACTGCCTCCCAATGCCAGGGATGCAAGCTTGATCCCTGGTTGGGGAACTGGGATCCACATGCCACAGGGCAACTAGGCCCTGTGCACCACAGCAACCGAGTCTGCACATGGCTGCAACTACCACCTTACACAGCCAAATGAATAAAAAAATTTCTTTTTAAATCCAGCATTGTCTACCAAGCCATTTTCTCAAATAGAACTAAAGTTACATCTACAGCCTATGTACTTTTCAAGGGCCTGCAAAATGCTTGAGCCCCGAGACATGTGGGCCCAATGCATCGGCCCCAAAATATAAAAAGAAATCTACAAAACCAAATGTAATATACATTTGATTAACTGTCTCCTAAATATAGTATGAGGTCAACTAGTCAACCCCAGGTCAAAGTGATTCACACGCAGCTGTATATGAATTAGAACGAATGTGAGGTGTGAGTATTTTTAAATGTTTGTAAGAGGTAGGGCAGACTGTGAAAAGCATGCTAATGGGCTATGAATGTTATAAAAACAGTCCTGGGGTTGAGACTGGAATCTGTGTGTCTAGGACAACACTTGGACTCTTCAAAACAGAGGGAAAAATATCTTTCCTGAGTACCCTGCCTCCCCCGGAGTTATATATCACTATCTGCAGACAGAAATCTTTTCTGGGGAGAAGATGTCATCAGCGTGCAGAATCCAGTATTTGCCCTGGCTTTGTTCTGCCTTCTCAGGAATCCATGGTCTGCGACAGTTTCGACGAAGTCACAGTCTGCCTGGTCGGATTCTGACACCTCTGGACCCCTCCCCCATATTAGCTTTCTATCCAAATGTGACTCAGAGGCGGGCGAGATTCAAGGTGATCAATGACAGCTCCAATCAAAGCCACACAGATAGGCAGTGCCCTCACCACTCCTTGATATAAAAGGTGTTTTATTTCTCATCCCTTTATTTTTGTCACTGAAAGAATGCTTCCCATGTGTGGATTAATTAAAGTGTAAACATTAAATATTGATTGATGCATTATCAGCGTGGAGCAGTGGCCTCCCGTCTGATTGATTCCTGCAGTGATTTATTGTCATATTTGGGGAGTCATTTCGCTTGATAACCAAGAGGGATGGCCTGCCTCCCCCCGCCCTGTCGGCTCCACTCCCCTCTTTTTTTCCCGGTACCTCCTCTTATTCTTCTAGGTGACATCTGCGTTCCAATAACTAAAACATCTTCATCTTACTGTCTAGAGAAAAGTGTGTGGCCTGACATTTGTTTTGTGTATGTGTATGTCTGTGTGTGTCTCCCAGGCAATTATCAAATCAATTAACAACGTAACACAGAAAATAACAAATCTACTTTCTCCAGTGGGATGTTTCTGATGAACAGAGCTTGCCCTTCCAGAGTTCTGTGAAATATGATGATGGGCAAGTTCTGGGGAGAGGTGAAGAAGACTATAAAATGAAACAAAGAGAGAAAAAAAATCCCATAGGTGCAGTCTTGTTATTTTTCTGAGATGTGTTTCACAATGAAACTAGAAAGCAAAGCAACCACTCATATGTATAACTGGTTATAAGGCTCTATAGATATGAACTGACATACCACATGTCATCAGATTGGCACACAAGAAATTGCAATTTGTAGAGGTCAAAAATGATCAAATATTGACAATTTCATATGGCTCAACCTTAAGTTTTTTTTTTTTTTTTTATCTTGGCAAACCTTGCAGGATTGTAGTTCCCCAACCATGGATCGAGCCCAGGCCCACAGCTGTAAAACCATAGAATCCTAACCCTTGGATCACCAGGGAATTCCCAACATTACATATTTAAACTCCATTCTGAAGTAGAGTATAAGGGTTATTTATTGTTTATCCTGTTTTCCAAATGAGAAAATGGGCACAAAAATGGCAAGTCACAGACAGTCACCATTTAGTTTGAGTTTTGGCATAAACCAAACATGCATTGAAATGCTTTATAATTTCCTCATGGAAAACCTAAAGCAGTCTTTGAGGTAGTACTACGACCTGAATGCTGTGTCCCCTCAAAGTTCATATGTGGAAATCTTAGCCCCCAGTGATAAAGAATCCACTTGCCAGCGCAGGAGATGAAAGAGACACGAGTTCAATCCCTGGGTCGGGAAGAATCCCTGGAGAAGGCGTGTTAACCCACTCCAGTACTCTTGACTAGAAAATTCCATGGACAGAGGAGGCTGGCAGTCTACAATCCACGAAGCCACAGAGAGTCGGACATGACTGAGTGACTGAACCTACACGCAAGGTGATGGTCAGGAGCTGAAGCCTCAGAGAGGTGCTTACGTCATGAGGGTGCAGCCCTCATGAATGGTATTAGTGCCTTATGTAAGAAGCCTCCTGATAAATCACTTCTGCTGTCCCTTTCTACCCTCATAAGTGTATACTGAGGTATCTACAACCCAGAAGAGGGCCCTCATCCAACCATACTGGATCCCCCAGTTTTGGACTTCCAGCCTCCAGAGCTATGAGAAATAAATGTCTCATTTAAAAGCCACCTTACTGTTTGTGATATTCTGTTAGAGCAGCCTGAATGGACTAGGACTAAGACAGGTAGACACTATCATTTTGCCCACTTTCCAATAAAAAACACAAAGAGCAAAAGAAGGCTTCAAGAGGTTAGTTAGCAGTGGAGACCGCATCAGACTCATAAGTTTATAGATGTCAGCATCCCTGCAGTATGTTTAGTTCAAGGCATTTGTGGGCCATGGGAGACTCCAGGGGCCCTGAGTCCAGTCAGCGATGTGCATCATCCTGTGGCCCCATGGATAAGTTGCAGACTTTGGCTTGGAAATCTTCCTATTTCCTGGCTCTTTCCTCTGGGCAGGAGAGAAGGTGCAGGCACTGTCCAAAGTACAGAGGAAATATCAGTGCAAGGTGTTCAACTCCATTCTTTAAGTTGCTTTAAGAACAAGAGCCAGGGACTTCTCTGATGGTCCAGCGGTTAAGATTTCGCCTTCCAATGCAGGGGGTGTGGGTTCAATCCCTGGTCAGGAAGATAAGATCCTACATACCTCAGGGCCAAAAAACCAAAACATAAAACAGAAGCAGTATTGTAACAAATTCAAGAAAGACTTTAAAAATGATCCACATCAAAAAAAAAAAAAAAAAAGGCAAGGAGCCCAGAGTCAGGTGTTGCTTTAAAGCAATGAGAATTTGAGGTCTTCTTTGCTCCAGAAGAAAAACCCATAGAGGATTTTCCAGTGCCTTCCAGACACCAACATCCTGTCGATATGATGTCCCTAGGTAGGTCAGAGTCTAGTCTCCTATGAGTTATCAGACTAATTATCAAATGGACTTTGTTTCTCCTCTGCATGCATATGTTCTCAGTAACTCAGTCATGTCTGACTCTGCAATCCCATGGATTTTAGCCCACCAGGCTCTTCTGTCCTTGGGATTCTCCAGGCAAGAATACTGAAGAATTCTTCCAGGGATCTTCACTGACCCAGGGGTCAAATCTGCATCTCCTGCATCTCCTGCATTGGAAGGCAGATTCTGTACCACTGAGCCACCTGGGAAGCCTGTTGACCCTCTATATACCTGGAAATCTACCTCTCTGGAAATCCCAGCCAGTGTCTCAGGGTCCCCCCTCCCCACAGGACCCTGCATTTTATATTCATGCCTCCAGGGCCTCACTGAAGCTGCTACCATATTGGATAAAATGCATCACTCAGCAACATGCTTCTTCACATGCTCCTTGCTTGGTCAAGAGACCAAAGGAGCCTTCTGCTTTCTCTAGGACCTGTCAGATCCACCACAATCCCTTCCATCTTCTTCAATTGGCACTTTTCTAAGGATGATCTAGATAAAATAAAGCATGACTGCTCATTAAAGAATGGCTATGTCCTGTACAAAGCTTCATACTCAGCAAAAAGGCAATATATAATTGCAAACTATTGATTAGTGGAAAATGTGTCAATTCGTGACCACTTTCAGAAATTCTCCTGGCATAAACACATTCAACTATTGGAAGACTCTTATGAAAACATTCTACTGAAAATGTTTTTCTTCCTTTGTGTGTGTGTGTGTGTTTACTGTGTCTTTGTTGTTATTGGTGGTGGTGTTCATTTTCCCTGAGAAGGGAAAGGCTACCACTCCAATAATCTGGCCTGGAGAATTCCATGGGCTGTATAGTCCATGGGGTTGCAGAGTTGGACACCACTGAGTGACTTCCATATGTTTATTTTCCAGTTTCTTGAGTTGAATGTTCATGTATTTTTAATCTTATTCTTTGATAAGTCCATTTAAGCTATACATTGTTCTCTGGGCACTACTTCAGCCACATCCCAAGGTCACATCTGGTACACGGTACCTTTAATTTCTGAATAGTTTATTATTTCAGTTTTGACTTTGTAATCCAAGAGTTTATTTGGAAAGGTGTTTTTAAATTTCTAAGAGAAAAAATATTTGCAGCACATTTTCTAGAAATATTATCTCAGTAAATTCTAAGACTAACTACATTTCCTTAAATTGTCCTTTTCAAGTCAGTTTCATAGCTCTTAAAATTCAAAGACTCAGTAAGATTCCATAGGCATTATTCCAACCCTGTTCAGTAGACCTGATGTCACTGACGTAGCAGATAAATGAAATCCACAGGGGTTAGGTGGGCCTTCCAAAGCCACAGAGCCAAGAGAGGACACACTTGAAGGCCTCCTGGCTCCTAGTGAAATGCTTGTTCCTGCCACCTTCAGTCCTGGTTCTTGATAAGGTCTATTTTCTCAACAATATTTCTTGAATGTTGAGTATATTTCAGGTGATGGGGAGTGTACCAATGAGTAATATAGACTGAAATCCTGGCCCTCCTGGGCATTTGTATGAGGTGCTTACCTTCAGGATGAGGTCAAATGGGTGGAAATAGGATCTGGGAATAGCAGAGAGCCCTGAAGTGCAGAGGAAGGGCCACTACAAAGTCAAGGAAATCAACAGGTGCTTGTCATAAGAGCCAACAGAGCCATATTCACTGGAGACCCAGTAATTCTTTAGGTACCCTGACCTACTCCCTGGAGGTGCTCAGTCAGTGACAGAGCTGCCTTGCACTGCTTCTCTCCAGAGTCACCCTTATGTCCTCTCCCACGACATAGTCTGTTTCTAGCCACCAGACATCTGCTCGATACTTACATGCTAAGTCCTTGTACCCAGGATCTCTTTCCACTTAATCCTGACATCTCTGCCCATTTTATAGAATTCTCCCAAAGTTGGCAACCAATCCAAAGTCTGTATCTGACACCAGGGTCTTCTGACTCTAAGACCAGTACTCATTCCAGGGCCCCAAGGTTTTGGTTTCTTTTTTCTCTCATCAGAGGGAACCAGGGAAGAATTTATGGGATGTCCATTGTTCTCTTACCTTCTGTTATCTAAAGATGCAAATCTTATTCTCTCAACCTTGTTGCCATCATCATCTTTATCATCTCATTAACAGAATAATCATCTTCATTGCTATCATTTCGTGAGCAGCCAGGCACTATGCTAAGCACTTCAAATATCCACAGTACTCTTTAATCACAATAGTTGCTAAAAGTAGGGACCCTGGAATGGAGCTCCGGGGTTTCACGCTGGCTCTCCTCACCAGCTGGGTGAGAATGACATTGGCCTGAGCCTCTTGCCTGCTATTGTACATAAAGTAAGTGGCAGTCTGGTCTGTTGGGTCACAAAACCTTCAGACAGAGCTCTTGAGAAAAGAAATCTAGCGTCTTCAAGGGAACATGGGGTTCTCTGACTCTCCAGACACATGGATGTCACTGAAGGCACTTGAAAGGCTCACAGTTGTATTGGAAGTACATCTGTCATCTACAGGTGAAGAGGAAGAAATGAGAAATATGGACCGTCTGGGATTGCAGGTGGACCTGGGGAAATCAGAGGCCAAGTTTGCTGCTCATGCAGAGCATTCCTGCCTGGAAGTCAAATGACTTAGGGAGAGTTCCCTGGAAGCCCCACCTGAGAAAGGGATCTGCATGGGCTCTGTGGAGAGAATACTGGGAGGTGGGAAAAGGAGCAGGAAGGAGAAAGGAAAGGTATTGAGCAAGGCTGTGGTCTGGAGCTGGGTCTAAGCATAGTCTATGGAGGTGGGGACTCTGAATGGTGAACCGTCCCTTAGTGCTATCTGCCCCTGAGGGAACGGGCTATCTACTGGCCATGAGCTGCTCAGGAAGAATAGGTCTAAGTCTCCAGGGAAGGTGGCAGCCCTAAGCCATTGGAAGCCAATGCTCTCAGTAGCTGGGGAAGGGGTGCCCTGATCTGGCGATAGGGATCTGACCAGTACTCAGTATCAACCCCCATCCCCCATGCAGAGCTGAGGTGTGTGTTACTGAAGTACTGTCTGTGGTGGTGATTAAGAACCCACCTGCCAATGCAGGAGACGCAGGTTCAATCCCTGGGTTGGAAAGATCCCCTGGAGAAGGGAATGGCAACCCACTCCAGTATTCTTGCCTGGAAAATCCCATGGACAGAGGAGCCTGGCAGGCTCTAGTCCATGGGGTCACAAAGAGTCAGACACGACTGAAGCAACTTAGCACACATGGTGATAATACAAGGAGAGCACTTTTAATTGGTGTCTGTTTTTAAATTTTCTTCAGTTAATGCACCCCCTGGTTGTACCCATCCCATTCTTGATTATTGCTGCACACCAGGGCTTCCTGAGCAGAGGGGAAGCCAAGGGGCCCTTTGCAGAAATGACTGGGAGGTGTCCCATTGTGCTTCATGATGTTCAGGACTGTTTATTCCACCACCCAAAAAGCTGCTCCCCTAGGAACACAGAAGGGTAATTTGAGGTCTTGACCTAGAAGAAAATGTCTACCATCTTTACCTCCAACCTCTCCTTCAATAAGAGAACAGAATTTCTATCCACAGGAAGGGACTGTGTCACACCCAATCTGACCATGTTTCACTCTTTAAAAAGTTTTGAGATCTAAAACTCTAATTCAAAAATATGCATCCCAGTGTTCATAACAGCACTATTCACAATAGCCAAGACACAGAAGCAACCTAAATGTCCATTTGCAGATGAACGGATAAAGAAGATGTGGTATGTGTGGAATATTACTCAGCCACTAAAAAGAATGAAATAATGCCACTTGCAGCAACATGGATAGACCCAGAGATTATCAAACTAAGTGAAGTAAGTCAAAAAGAAATTCAAATAAGTGATATCAAGTATGATATCACTTATGTGTGGGTTGCCATTTCCTACTCCAGAAAATCTTCCTGACCAAGGGATCGAACCTGCTTCTCCTGTTTCTCTTGCAGTGGCAGGTGGATTCTTTACCACTGAGCCACTTGGGAAGCCCTGTATATGTATAATTGAATCACTTGCTGAACAGCAGAAAGTAACACAACATTGTAAATCAACTATCCTTTGATTTATAAAAAGTCATGAAATCAAATAGCCCCATTTCTGACTTCTAAGAAATGTCAGCATTCAGAGAGTTCAAAAACAATGTCCACACGGCTCAAGGATGTTCTGGATCGGAAGACGCACAAACTCAAAAGGTATATTCTCAGGGACATCACCCTATATGGACAGTCCCTTCCTCTCAAGAGGAAAAAATCTGATATCTCAATGGTGTTGCTTCCGCCATGGACACATCTCAGACCAACTCGCTGCCAAGTCAATCAGCAGCCTCCTTGATTAAAGAGAGAGGGCTCCTAGGAGGAGACAGAGATGAGGGCTGCCTTTTCTCCCTGTACCAAGGAGCCCCGCTTCAACACAAACTTTAATTTAGAGGGAAAAGAACACCAGAAAGTCACTCCTGTGTGGCAGAGGGAGCTCAGAGTCTCGATAGAGTCTCGATAAAAGATCGCAGAAATAATATGTTTGAAAGGTCAGTGGAGTTTTATGGAAACATTTTATGAAATGGCATGAGATTCTCCTTTTATACAAAAGCTGTAGCTGTGGCCAACTGCTGGTCTCTTTTACATTATCTAGAAGAAATTATAATCTGAAAGGAAAAGCATCTAATATTTTCCTTTATCTCCCCCTCCCAATCAACACAGACATGAAAGTCATCCTCATCACACAAGCTCCCTAATTCTACTTGAACTTGGACCCTCTTATCACACAAGCTTACCTAGCGTTCCAAAAATGAGGATCAGGAAGAGAATACTGCATCCTTTCTTACAAAAATGGCTTTCTGATTTTTTTTTTAATCAAGCAGCACAAGCCATCTCCTAATGTTGGTGTGTTATTTCCTGAAATTGTATATAATAGGTTTAGAAATGTTTGGGGAGAGAAAAAAAAAGAGTTTTGAAGTTTACTAAATGCCCACCATCTCCATAACCACTCAAATCAGGCTATTTTTTTTAATTCCTTTAAATTAAATATCTTTGATAATAAATGCAAATTAGGGGACAATAAATTATAACTTCTAGGCTGACCAGTGACTAATTACATATATTATAATTAACTTCAGTTTCCAGCAGAAGGTATTTATCTTAATAATCAGCCCATATACATTAGCATATCTTAAAGGGATTTGCAAAATAGGCTTTACCATTTGAAGAGTCAACTAAATTCCTCCTGGGTCTATGAAAGGGTGCAGAATCAGAAGAGATGGAATTACTTTAAAAAAGAAGTTTGGACTAAATATAAGTTGAGAAACTTAGATTATAGGCATAAAACCCTGACTTAAAAATATTTATCCTAAATATACCCTCTGACCATCACTACAGGGCCTTCAGGTTCTAAAAATCTACAATTTCCCACATCTTTGTTCAAAAGATCTTCAACCCTACTCTTGAGAGCGCATCCTTCAACATTTTGGATTAAGTTTGAACTTTACTGAAAATAGATGGTCAGATTTTTCAGGAAGCTTTTGTTTGTTTTTTATGACAAATGAGCATGATTTTTCTATGAAAAATAATCAAAAAGAACCCACCTTGGGTGGTGAGCAAGATGGATACTACTGATTTCAGTCCTATCTCGGATCTTCCATTTACTTTTGAAACAATTACTTCTCTGGCCTACATTTGGAGGAGATCTTGGGATTATAAATAAGGGACTGCACCGGCTTTCTGAGGCCCAGTTATCTGCTGGCTTTTCATAAATTTCAAAGTTTTGCTTTCTCCATTGCTGTGGGGTTCAGGGGTGCTGACTAAATGCACAGGAAGACAGTCCCAGGGCTCTCCCCCTCCCCACCTGCAGCTTGCAATCCCTTAAAGACTAGGCAAACCTCCTCTTAGGGTTTTTTCCTCTGGCGCTCAGGAGTCTCTGGGATGAGCAGTTAAGCCTTTTGATACAGCTGGTAATCCCGGCCCTGGCCATTATTTCTGCATTTTCCAACCGTCCCTGGGTAATTGTCCAGGGGACTTAGACAAGGCGGACCAGCCAAAGGCACCAGGAAGGTCAAACCACAATAGAGCATGCCCTGATTTTATCCAGGAGATTGATGCGCAAATCACCTTGATTTCGATTTGGCACTGGGGTTATAAAACGCACTTGCAATCACCGATAACGCGGAAGCTCTGGCCCGGGCATGGGACAGTGTATTTTACACCCTCTGTGGAGTTTTCCCTAATGCAACCATAAATCAGCCCGCAAAGCAGGACATTTGGTCCATGCTAATAGAGACAACAGTAAGAAACCCTGGGGTGTGAGGGGATGGAGACATTTGAGGAAGTTGCCAAGACCTTGGAATCTTTATCTTGTGTCAGAGCCACCCGGATGTAAACTTCAAGGGGATGGGGTGGAGGGACAGAGTACAGAGGGGGGCTTTAGAGGAAACCACAGAGGAGACCAGGATCCCCCAGGAGAATATATGCACACCTCCTCATGTGGTATAGATTTCTGAGCCCTTGAGCAGAGATTCAAAATCTTGAGGTGGAAGAAAGAAGAGAAAAGTAGAAAGCAAAGTCCTTAGAGTCAAGTGTAGTAAGAAAGAGAAAATAAGCAATCCAATAAGAAAACCACACAGTGAGAGACAACTTTTGGCAGGAGTTACAATATCCTTCTTAACGGGTCTTTCCTGCCTGCCTCCACAAAAGGCTGATATCAAATTCATTTTTCTTTCTTTTTTTTTTTTTTTTGAAGGAAAGCAAGGTCTCTAAATACTTAAAAACTCACAGCTGCAGTCAGCCTAGTTTACATAATTGTTTCATAAGGTGTCCTGAGTGGGAGGATTGCTGGGGTTGGGATGTTGAATTCAGTATCAGAAAAAGAAAGAAGTAGCTGGTACCTCCAAGCAAAATCATCCCCTTGGCCTGGTGGCCTCTGGCTGCAGTTCAGCCCCCAATTCTGCTAATGCAAACTGCTCTGCTCCCCCAGTCTTCCATGCCTCCCCGAGCTCCCCGCATCAAACCATTTGTGGGAGTCCAAGCCAGCAAGTATCTGGCCTTGGTCCGAGGGGGCAGCAGGAATGGGGTGGAGAGCAGGGGGAGAAAGGGGAGCCTGGGGGGTGCGGGGAGCTACAGAGGAAGGAAAGACAAAATCTAGGTCGGAAAAAAGACAGAGAGTGATTACTTACATTATTTGTTCCCAACATCTTTCTTCTCCTAGAGCTTCCAAACCTCTCCACGCATCTAAAGCAAGTGCAAAAACATCTAATTAAAATGATTCCTCGGCTTAGGGTAACACAGATGGCCCTTTCTCCCCCAGTAAAACAGAAACCCATGGGCTAAATTTGCGGAAAATTTTCCTCTACCTCATGCAACTTGAGTTTAAAGAGAATCTGCTCCATAGCCTTTCCATGTTTTAGGCCTTTTGTAAAGTCTCACATTTGTGTTCTGAATGTCTTTTAAGAGTCAGCATAATTTGGGTTTGAAGTCAATAAAACTGGAGAAAGCTAGCCCTGGTTGTAAGGAACCCTACTTGTAAGCAACCCATAGGGTAATGTTTGCTGAGCAGAAAACCTGTTTCTTTCTTTCTTTTTCCTCTGGTGAATTTAATATTTTTTAAATTGAAGTATAGTTGATTTACAATATTGTGTTAGTTTCAGATATGCATAGCAGTGATTTAGTTATATATATGTATGTGTGTGTATTCCTTTTCAGATTTTTTTCCCTTGTGAGTTATTACAAAATATTGAGTAAGTTCCCTTGTTGCTTATCTATTTTATATGTTGTAGTGTGCATATGTTAGTCCAACTTTCTAATTCAAGATAATCAGACTAAATAAAGTAAGCCAAAGACAAATATCATATGATATCACTTATATGTGGAAGAAAAAAAATAATAATAATACAAATGAACTTATTTAGAAAACAGAAAGGACTCACAGTCATAGAAAACAAACTTATGGTTACCAAAATGGAAAGGGGTTTTGGGGGAGGCATAAATTAGGTAGCCATTTCTTAACAGAGTATCATTCTGTGTTTCTGCTTTTCTTTTCATTAAAGTAGAAAACACACACAGACACACACACACAGCACTTCTTTTTTTTTTTTTTTAAGCCATCCTTTCTCTATGATATCTTATCAAGTAAGAGAATAAGTTACTGAGTAGAAAAGTTGCACTGAGTTTTGAAAGGGGAAAGAATCCTAACCAATTCTCAAAGCTCAGAGTCTTGAAAGTAATTTATGTTTCTGGTATCTGCCTTCATTGTATCCAAATTAAACTCTCCAACAGTTGTATACAGTTGAAACTGACACAAAACAGAAAAGAAAAGATAGGAATAAAGGGAAACTCCCTGCAGCACTTTGCCCCAGGTCAATTCAAAATAACAAAAAAAAGAGAAAGAAACAAAGTAGAAATCACATTCTCCTTTCCCCAAGGCGGAGGCTGTGCTGGCCGATTAGAGAGCTGGGTGATGAGGGACAGAAACCCAAACGGGCAGCTGTGCAGGTGTCCATCACTCACCCGCACCAGGTGAGAGCTGTGGGTGCCTGCGCCTGATGGCCACCCAAACCCAGGAACAGTCTTCTCACCGAGGGTCCCTCAGCCAAGTGGACACACACAGGTCTCTTCCTTCTGCTTCTAAGCCAGAGGGAGCTTTCTGGATGGTCCCCCCACCTGCCCCCAATCCAGAATGGAAAGAGAATTCAGAGGAGCCCTGTGTCCCTGCCGCCTGGGATCCTGGGCGGCCATGTGTCCCCTAGAGCTGGAAAGGCTGTGTGCATCCTTCAAGGTGGTAGGAAGGAGATGGGGGGAAGTGTGGGACCATCCTGGAGACCCCCAATGCAGGCTGGGTTTTATTGTGTACCTTCATTTTCACTTCAACTTCTCTGGGAGTTGGGGGGCCTGATCCAACCCCGTCTGGTCACTTAACTCTGGTGAGCTGTGAGGCCCTGGGTGTTAATCTGTTCAGGCTCAGTTTCCTCTCTGGGAAAGGTGGTGATGGCCCCGGGCTTCCAGGCTGGCCTGGGCATCCACTAAGCTCGGCCACCTGTGAGCTCTGTGACAGGGAGGGAAGAAATAGCTCCCACAAATGAGGGAAGAAATAGTTGTTATTGGTGCCATTGAGATTAAGTGCTGACTGAGATAATGCTTGTAAAATGCTTAGGCTGGTGCCAGGCACACAATAAAGCCCAAAGTAAAACTAGTTTGCATGCGTTTGTTTAAAAAAAAAAAAAAATACTAACCTTAAAAAAGGACATGGGGAGGGACTCTGACAATCTGAGTGTCACAAAAGCATGCCTCCTATGAGAACCTCTCTAATAAATTCAGAAGACACACCAACCCCAAATGACTTCAAATCAGGCCAGTTGTGTGCTGATAAAGGTCACTAGGTTCCCAGATCAAATGGGGCCAAGAAAATGAACACAGATTCAATAATCCTTTCTCGGGGGAGTGGTGAGACCTCAAGTGTTGGGGATCAGAAAAGGTAGCATTTCAAGAAGGCTTCACACTATATCAGGTTAAGCAGCAACAGGCAGAGCTCACTGACAGCAGCGGGTACACGAGGCTCCTCAAGAACTCCTGGTGACAGTCTCGTACATCAGTTCCAGAAGTGCTGGATCAAAAACCGCATGGAGTAGTGGTGGGCCCAGAGGACAGTGGTAAACTCAGGGACGATGAAGACCCTGGTGATGTGGAAGTCATGTTTCTAAAGCAATATATTGCAATCTATATTGACTTCGCATCTCAGCCTAATCAAATGAATGGATTCGATGTTATCAGTGGAATCCATTCTTATATTGAGGCTCTGATATTCTTTTTGTAATGCAAAAAAATGATATGGCTGAGGACTTGGAGAATGTAAAAAGCTGAGGGCTATATAAATAGGTGGGAGACCTGCTCTTGCACCTTCTGCCAGGCCCATCAGCAAGGTTGGGGCCGGGGGTGGGGCGGGGTGCGGCGCAGGGGTGGAGGGCCTGTGTACATCACACCCATTCTGCTTCTCCCTTCTGGCTTTCGCGTCCTTGGGCGCATGCGTCTTCTGCATCTCTCAGGATGTGCGTGTGTCTCGCTCTCGCCCCCTCCTCTGTCTCTCTCTGTCCACAGGACTCCACACCTCTCACAGACACCGCTCTTGATAATTATAGTTTATTGATTCTCCTGGTGTCTGCTGCCCCCGGCGCCGTGTTCTTCATCTTAGTTGGGGCACCATCTAGTCGTCCATCACAGCCCACATTTCTCAGGAGGCAGAGTACCGCAGGTTCCGATCCAGAGAGAGAGCGGCTGTCTGGACCGAGGCCAGGGAACCTCTCAGAGGTGGGCCTGACCCCTCCTCCCCCTCTCAGCCCCCCACCCCCTCCCGTCAGCTAAGACCCTGGGGGCTTAGTCAGGAGGGCAGTTGAAATCATCAGGGGTGTATTGACACTTACCACATGCCAGGCAAGTTGTCAGGGCTGTTCACAGGCAGTCTCCACATCCTCCTACCCAGCTACAGAAGAGGCTCAGAGAGGTGCAGGGCTCGCCTGAGGTCACACAGCTGCTAAGTGTCACAGCTGGGATCCTCACCCCTTGCCTGCACACACAGATTCCCAGCTGTGCCCCCCTGCACCCCCCTCCACCACCGAAAGCTGCAGGACCAATGAGGAGGGTAAAGCAGATGGTGTGAGCTGAAGGGAAAATGCCCCAAGATGCTGGTTTAAAAAAAAAATAAGTCCTCTGAGACTTTCGTGACTGGCAGATTCCCCGCCCATTGCCACCCAGAAAGAGAGGGTCCCCAGCCAGCTCGAGCAGTGCCCCAGCTGCCGTCGGAGACGACCTGGCTCCCAGGCTGTTTACTTCTCAGCCATAAACAGGAAGGCCATAAAAGGGGCCCCTGTGGGTCAGCACTCAGGGGTTTCTCCTCCTCTCCCTTTTCCGCCTTCCTCAGTACGTGTCCCCAAGCAGAGGCAGTGTTTCTTTTAGAAGGCTGCTACCTCCCAAGTGCTTTGTCCCTTTGCCTTCTCTGTCTCCCGAGGGCTGGAAATTCCAACTGTGAAAAGTCAGTCCTTGGAGAACAGGGGTAGTCCCCAGAACATAAAGTGACAGTGACTGATATGCAAGGACCTGCTGCCCACCCCCCAGCCCCTCCCCAGTCTCCACCGCACCACCTACTTGTTGAAACTAAGGGGTAAGTAGGATAAGTAGAAATGATCCATTTCCTGAAAAGAGAAAAAGTGCTAGTCACTCAGTGGTATCTGACTCTTTGTGACCCCAGGGACTGTAGTCCCACCACCACCACCCCCCACCCCCCTACCCCGCCCCTCACCGGCTACTCTGTCCATGGGATTCTCCAGGCAAGAATACTGGAAAGAATTGCCATTCCCTTCTCCAGGGGATCTTCCCCACCCAGGGAGCAAACCTAGGTCTCCTGCATCGCAGGCAGATTCTTTACTGTCTGAGCCACCACCAGGAAAAGAGAACAATGTCATTCTAAAAGAAACTTGGAAAGAAAAAGGCTAGGATATTGAGAGGTGAGGAGAAAAAGCCACCAAGGAAAAACTAGCCAGCATGTCTCCAAGAGCCTTCTTGTCACGTTCTTTCCCAAGAGATTTGGGGTGAAGAAAAGGGGTCCCCCAGCCAAGCAGGGTGCCATGTTGTGCTGTCGGAGGCACATGGTGGTCGGGCTTATTAAAGTTCTGAGAAGTCATGCAAAGGGGCTTGTTTCACTGTGGGACTCGGTTTTCCAAATCTTGGCCTCCGAGATTCTGTTTCCACCAGGGGTCCATTTATTCTTAACGCCTTTCATGTTCCCCTTTGTGCTTTGGGAACCTGCAGGTTAATGCATGAGGTCAGATGTTCTGAACGCACGCTATTCTCTGCTGACCTTGACTTTCCTTGTCAGAGCCTTCGTGTTAAGAGTCTCGTGGACATGACCTTCTTAACTGCTCATTGTTTTCATTCACCACGAACGTGCTGAGCCCCACAGACAAACGGCGGAAGAAAAAACAAGGCAGATGGAAATACCTTGGGCTCATCAGGGATTTATGAAGGACCACTGTGTCCGAGCGGATCTTCTGTTTCCAGGAAGTCCCTTGTCTCTTCGGCTCAGTGACCCCTGGCCACATCCTGCTCCATCTCACAGGCTCACGTTGACAGTCAAGCTCCCAGGTACTCACCATATAGAAGGATGCATGTTTCCTTGGAGGTAAATTTGTGTCTAAGGATGGTGGCTTCCTAGAAAAATTTGAATAACCCTAACAAAACATTTTCTATGCTTTTAAGTCCTTGAAAAATATATGTGAACTTTCTTTACTTCCAGGAACAAAAACCCAAGCTCAGTCATCTTACTGCATGAAACCTCTTTTCTCTGGACACAAACATCTGCTTGCAACCCTCCCTGCCTGGTCGTATCAGCTCTCCGGAGGCTTCTTAGACCACTGCATCTGTTCCCACCCCCTCTCTGGCTTTCCCTGCCCAACTTATAATCCTGACTTTGTCACTTAGCACATACCTGTTACTGGCTTGAATTTTCAGTTGCTTTCTGTTTTGTTTGTTTGTTTTTGTTTTTAGTGAGAAGTTGGAGGTTAGGGTTGGAAGGTCCCAAACTGGTGAACAAAATCAAGCCCTCTGATGTCTTGATCTCGCCATGTTCAAAAAAGGAAAACTGCTTCAATCAGCTGCCTATGTATAGTAATCAGGATTTCACATTAAAACTCTGGATTTACAACCTCTCTTTAAAAACAAAAAATCGGAAGATCTGGCAACAGTTGACTCACATTCCTCTTTTACAACCATCAGCTGGAGCTGAGTAGCAGCCTCTAGATGGGACAAATACCATCAGTACACGAAAGGACCCACCCTTCCCTGGTGTCACTGGGGAACAGAGTCATTGACCCCCATCCACTGCTGACTAGCTGTGTGACCTTGGGTGAGTAACTAAACCTTCCTGTGCTTCGATTCCTCCTCCAGAAAATGGGAACAAGAGTCTTCTACCTGTATAAGTTAGGTTAAGCTAGGTATACTGTAATTAAAAGAAAAAAATGTTTTTCCAACATCTGCGGGAATGAATATAGTGAAAGCTTATTTCTCACTTATGCTCTGTGTTTACCGCGGGTTGACAAGGGCAGGGGGCCAAGAGAGGATGCTGTAACCATCATAATGACTTGGAGTCCCAGGGCAAAGAAGGGTCCATCTTAGCACACACCCCCATCATCTGTCCAGGGATTGTGAATGTCAGGGTCAGGGAGCAAAGTGGGGAATCACATGCTTCGGCTGCTGCTGCTGCTAAGTTGCTTCAGTCGTGTCCGACTCTGTGTGACCCCATAGATGGCAGCCCACCAGGCTCCCCCGTCCCTGGGATTCTCCAGGCAAGAACACTGGAGTGGGTTGCCATTTCCTTCTCCAATGCATGAAGTGAAAAGTGAAAGTGAAGTTGTTCAGTCGTGTCTGACTCTTCTCGACCCCATGGACTGCAGCCTACCAGGCTCCTCCGTCCACGGGATTTTCCAGGCAAGAGTACTGGAGTGGAGTGCCATCGCCTTCTCCAGGGGAATCACATACTGACTCTCAAAACTTCCTCTTAGAAGAGACACATGTGAAATTTACTCACATTACATTGACCAATGCAGGTCACCTACCTGGCCTGGCTAACTTCATGGGGGTGGGAAGAGACAGCTCTAATGTTTGCTGGGGAGGAAGAGGGAACTCGAGGCAGACTTACCATGATACTTCAGAGCCCTTCTCTTTTTGGGGTGCCTTCCAGGACCCTGTACCTAATTTTATTCTGGTAACTTTGGATTCCCTTTCTTGAAGATGCTTGCACGCTTGGTCATGTCGGACTGTTTGTAACCCTTTGGACTATAGCCCACCAGGCTCCTCTGTCCATTAGGTTTTCTAGGCAAGAATACCAGGGTAGGTTGCCATTTCCTTTTCCAGGGGATCTTCCTGACCCAGGGATCAAACCTGCATCTCCTGTGTCTCCTGCATTGCAGTTGGATTCTTTACCTACTGAGCTATCGGAGAAGCCCACCACCAAATCATAGATGCTTCAGGTTCTACAAAACCTGTGCCCACCTCTGGCCAGAAACATTCGTTAAGAACCCTGAGGACTTCCCCAAGACCTCATGGGCTCGTTGTTCAGATGAAGTGAGTGAACTAGAGGCCCTTTCAAGACAGTATCCAGCAGTGGGTCTGCACTCTATCAGCACTGGACTCTATTATTATTACCACGAAAGTAAACACTTAACACACTCCTGACTCATGCTGGACACAAAACACGCATGCTGCATTTGCTTAGTAAGGAGCTCTGGTTCATCAGGAGGTGATCATTAACCAACATGGAGAACTGCTGTGATAAGATGGCTAAATATTGGGGGGTGTGTGTGTGAGAAGGGAATCCCTGAATGGCAAGTCAGGGCACCTGTGACCTGGAAGGAATCTTGCTACTTTCCTGGACCCTAGGCTCCCTTGCGTCCATGAAGGTGGTGCTGGGTGACTGCTCGGCTCCATAATGCTAAGTTAGGGGCCCTTTGAAGGTCTGTGGGCAGCACAGGTAGAAATGCTACTCGTGGCAGAGAAAGCAGATGGTTTATGCTGACAGCCCCAACTCGGCAAACCACCCACCTAGGAGGTCAGCCTGCAGACACTGTTCCTCCAATATTATAGGCCTGTGTGTCTTGCCCTTAGTCATCCAAATAAAGCATCCCCGCCGTCCACTTCCAGAAGCCTCCACGCACCCTGCCCCAACACACTGTCACTGGCTCGCAGCTGTGAGTCCATTTTCTAACATGCTTTTCTGGTCAGAGACAAGGGACAAAAGCAAAGACCTCCCTGAAAAAGTAGTCAAACCCTTGGTCTGACGTGTTCTCTGAATTTTTTTTTTTCATCCTCCTTTGCAAGTTCCCAACTGCAATGTCTCCCATTGCTCACATTTTTCCGATTTGAAAGAAGGAGGAAGTAAAGGAAAACCCCAACCCTAAGTCACAAATAGCCCCCTTCAAGTCATCTTGTGTGTATTTATAGGCTGAGTGACTTGGGCAAATTCTTCAATCGCCTGTAAAAAATGGAGACACCTGCCCTACTCATCACTGGTAGGATCTGATTAGACGGAAATGTTTTGCTATGTGCAAGACACTCTATGGGCTTCCCAGGTGGCGATAGTGGTAAAGAACCTGAACATGCCTGCCAATGCAGGAGATATAAGAGACACAGGTTCGATCCTTGGATTGGGAAGATCCCCTGGAGGAGGGCATGGCAACTCATTCCAGTATTCTTGCCTGGAGAATTCCATGGACAGAGGAGCCTGGAGGGCTACAGTTCATGGGGTTGCAAAGAGTCAGACACAACTGAAGTGACTTAGCATGCATGCAAGACACCTTATAAATGTAATGGGATAGGGAAGAGTGGACCACAATTAATTCTGCTTTGATTTTTCTGAATCAGCATGTGTGTTTTTTATAACTAAATCATGAGTGAATTTCCACAAACAGTGACTTAAAACAAGAATCATTTATTATCATACAGTTCTGTGGAGCAGAAACTGGGGTGGGTTCACCTGGCATTCTCAATGCCAAAATCAAAGTGTCAGCCAAGCTGGACTCTTGTCTGGGAGCTCTGGCTGGAAGAATCTGCTTTTAGTGCCACTCAGGTTGTTGGCACAGTCCCATTCCTTGTAGCTACAGGTGTGATGTCCCCATGTATCAGCTGGCTGTCAGCTGGGGATCACTCTCAGCTTCTCCAGGTCATTCACATTCCTCCCCATGTGGTCCCCTTCAACTTCAAAGCCAGGGAGTGATGGAACTTCAAGCCTTCTCAATCTTTCAGGGCTCAACTGATTAGGTCAGGCCCACCCAGGTCATCTCCCTGCCATGAGGTCAGTGTAGGTAGGACTTTAATTACACCTGTGAAATCCCTTCACAGCACTATCTGCATTAGGGTTTGATTGAATAACCAGAAGAAGAAAGTCTTGGCAAAGGGAGAGCATTTTTAGAATTCTGCCCATCACACAGTGATTCTGAAACTAGGTTTCATAAGAGTAAGATGATGCTAGTCATTCTGTGAAGAAAGGAATGCATAGCCAAATAATTTTGGGAAACACTAATTGAGCAGAGTGAAACCCATTTTGTTGGCTAGCTTTTCACTTCAGAACGTATCCGAGCGATTGATAGACCATGTGACTCTTCATGATATATAGTTCCCAGATATGTCAGGTTATGGTACCCTTTCCTGCCAGAATACCTGTTATTCCTCATAAACAAGATTGGGATATGATTATATGATTTTTAAAATGAATTTTAGCTATTTGGGTAGCCATTGACCCAGGAATTCCCTATATCCGTATTCATCAATTTTTAGAGACTTGTGACCTCATGATTCTCAGTTTACTCATTACCTCTTAGGTGTCCTTCAAGTCACAGTCTGGAATGACCGCTTACCAGAAGGGGTTAATTATTTGTGATCATCCAAAGGGCCTCCACCCCCCTTGCCTCGAAGGGTGAGGTCCACAGTGTTATGCCTCACTGGTCCTAAGACAGCCTCAGTGTTCATAGTCTGATGGCAATCACTACCTCAGACGCATTGCCTTGCCCCAGAATTCAGCTTGCCTTTGGTTAAGTCTGAAAGGCTAGAGTGAGATTCGCTCCCACAAAGCTCAGAGGGAAGGGATGGTGTGTGTAGCTGAAACTGCACCCTGAGCAGAAAGGAGTGCCTTTTCTGGGAAGGCAGAGGCCCCCAGCATGCAGCCTCATCCCCTGCTGCCCCCTCGCCCCTCCCTGTTACACGTCTGGTCCCAGCAATGGTCCCAGGGCTGCAGCTCAGGCTGGACCTAAGCTGCTACCGCCCCGTGACTCAACCGTGTGCTTTCAGGTTAGGAACTCGGGTGCAAGTTTGACATTATCTCCCCTGACACTGACCCCAAAATAATGTTGCTTTTCAATCTGTTCATCTGTGACTCTATGCTTCATTTGAACTTGTGGTTTCTTTTCCCTCTAAGGATCCCCCCAGCCATCTTTTGGGTGAATAGCAAGTGTGTTCTGGGCACTCTAATAAATTGCAACTTCAGATGGAAGGTTGCTTTTGCTGGAGGCGAGTGATTAAACATTTTAATAGTGCAGCAAACTTATCAATGGACTCAAGGAGTGGGAAAAAAGGAAGTCTTTTTTTTTTTCTCTCTCTCTCTCTCAGCTTGTGTTTCCGAGTATTTTACTACTGAGGGTTACATCTGTCAAAGATTTTTGAAGCCCAGATTTGACTTCGAACAACCTCAAAGGTACCTGTAATGCACGCTGCATCAGGCCCTATAAACAGCCCAGGATTTTGCCTGCATATGTCTTACTATTCCATTCAATATCACCATGGCACCTAAAAGGTTTTTAATATAGATATTAAATATATCTATATCATCACTTCACTGCCTTCAGGAGCTGTATTTTTTCCTCTGGGGTCTTCTGAGCTATTTGCTGCTGACATACTCTATTAAAAATAAACCTACCCTGAGGAACTAGTCATTTTACATGGTATTAGAACTAATGTTATCATTTAAGTAGCTCCGGAGATTTGCCAACTACAGAGGCCCCAGATAACGATGGAAACATGATCATGTGAGATAATCTTCTGTGAGGAAATGACTTTCATCATCTGTAATATGTCATTTAAATGCTTATTTAAGACTTATACTATTGAACGAATATTGATGCCTTCAACAGAAAAAAAAAGCATCAATGCCACAGTGAGATAAAGAATCAGAATCACTTCCTGGGGCTTGGGAATGGACCAGATCTGAAATATCCCTGAAATCTGTGTAATGATTAAGGAAGAAGGGTGGAGAGAAAGGAAGAAGTTCCACTTTAATTTCTCTACCTTCCTTGTGGGAATCTGCAGGCACTGGAAGGTACAAGTTTCAGCAATCTGCATAATAACCTTATAAAGGAGGCAGTATTTTTATCCCCATTTTACAGATGAGGCAAACTGAGGTTCAGCAAATTTTCTTAAGCTGAAGTTCAAATTTCTAGGACATGGCAAAACCAAGGTTTGAATGTGGTTCTAAGTCCAAAGCCCATCTGTACTATACAACAATTGTCCTCACCATTTGTAGAGGGACCAGGATTCTGCAGCATCCTGCTCTGCCCAGGGGGGCAGAGAAATAAATTTATGATGTGATTTAGCATCTATTCACCCATTGATTCAGGCAACCAATAAATATTTCTTGAACATCACCAATGCTACTAGATACGATGTTAGGCCCAGAGCATACAGAAATGAAAAAGGTCCCAATTCCAACACAAAAGTCAGATGTCCACATGCAGAGCTTTATGGTTTGGCAGAAACTGGATGCGCAAGTTGAATGCCTGCACTGCTTGGTAAAAGTGCCCATGTGGTCTGCCTGCACAACTTTGAGTAAATTTTACTCAAAGTTTGGATGGGAGCAAGGTCTTCTTCAACCCATCTTCAACCCATGACATCATGCTTGGAGCCCTCAAGAGATGCAGACACCATTATTCCATATATAAACTAGCTTCTGTGCTCTACTCTTATATACCATGACTTTTATCCACTGTCTATTTGACCCTCCTAATAGCCCAGGAAAGTAGGCAATGATAGCCCATTTTACAGATGAGGAAACAGATTCAAAAAGGTGAAGTCGTTTCTCCAAGACAGAGGGATATAGTGCTCTCAGGACCTGAGCCTGATCCTTGACTCTCTTCCCCTCCTACGAACCCATTACAAAGAATAACATCAGGTACCAGCTTGCAGCCTGCCAGGCCCTTTCAGGTTGGTAGTGTTATTATGCCCATTTTAAGGGGAGGAACCTGAGAAACAGAGAGGTAAATCGCTCACCCAGGCTCACACCACCAGAAAGAAGCGGACACACAGCTCAAACCTTGGACTTCTGACTCCTGACACCAAACTTCCTAATGTGGTTCCTTTTGAAAAAGGGAATTTAGTCTCGGTAACAATTTGCCAGGTCTGGTCATGATGCTGCTACTGTGGGAACAGAACAAAGCCCAAACAGTAATCTTGCCTCTCAGATGCTAAGCTTCCTGCAGCCTCATCAGATCTGGGGTTACTGAGTCTTTGCAGAAAAGGGTGGGGAATCTATGGGTGTCTCTGGTAGCTCAGCTGGTAAAGAATCTGTCTGCAATGCCGGAGACCTGAGTTCAATACCTGTTGGGAATATCCCCCTCCCCTGGAGAGAATGGCAACCCACTCTAGTATTCTTGCCTGGAGAATCCCCATGGACAGAGGAGCCTGGGAGGCTACAATCCATGAGGTTGCAAAAAGTCGGACATGACAGAAGCAACTAAGCACAGCACAGCACGTGGGGATCCAGGCGATGAGCCAACTCATTGAAAAAGACCCTGATGCTGGGAAAGACTGAAGGCGAAAGGGGAAGGGAGCAGCAGAGGATGAGATGGTTAGAGAGCATCACTGATTCAACGGATATGAATTTGAACAAACTCCAGGAGATAGTGGAAGACAGGGAAGCCTGGCATGCTACAGTCCATGGAGTCGCAAAGAGTGGGACACAACTAAATAACTGAACAACAGCATGGGGATCTATTTTTGTATGGAAAAGAATAATAATTTGTATGAGAGGGTCCAGTGGAGGGGGGACAAGCAGATGGAAAGAGGGCACCAGGGCTGGTTCTGGGCTGGGCTTCTGGGTGAGGGGCACAGCTGGTCTGACGGGACTTGGCAAACTCCAGCCCTGTCTCATCGCTAGTCACTTTTACCTGCTGTATTAGCATATACATATGATATCTGTTATCCTAATTATATCTATTTTCCCAGGTACAGACAGACATACCCCGGAGTTGGGGGGCCCATTAGCGGATCACACGGGCTTCTGCAGCTGTGTTTTGATTAGCAGAAAAGGTTCTTTGGCATCGGAGAACTGAAATCACCTTTTAGGGTGTGACAAGCGCAGCCAAGCGTCTCGCAAGTGAAAATCAGAGGTTTCTCTAAGGAAGGAGTGAGAACGACCACAGAGAATTAAAAGGAGAATAACCTTTAATGGTTTCAACTGTGGAAGCTCAGTCACGCTTAAGGGCTGCCATCCATCAGGCAGCGTGGCTCTGAACTCTCCACAGACCTGCCTTCGCCCCCATCCCCACTTGGCTTCTGGGAGGTGGGGGGTGGGGAAGGCAGGGGGAGCCCCCCAGGGGGAGCCCAACCCACCACTGGTCCACGCTGGGCTCCAGCCAGGGGAGGGGGCGGGACCTGAAGGTGTAGAGGCTGAGGATGGTTGGAGGAGGGATCAGCCACCTGCCTGGAATGACTGGCAAAGGATATGCAAATAATTATGCAAATCACCAAAGCCCTCCTTTAGCCCCTGGGGCTCAGGATTCCTTTGAGAAGCCAAGTAGCTATTTTCTTGTTTGCTGGCTCCCTCCATGGACTTCTAGGCCACACTCTTGCAGCTTCCTTGGGAGGGCTGTGCTTCATGTTACAAATGTGGCTTATGGGTCAATACCTTAGGTGTTAAGGGTGCAAATCCTCTTAGGTGACATGTTCATGAGTTCTATCTTAGTTGACCTTTGACAACTCTATAAAGGAGCTTAAGGGGGTTTTCTTAATATCAGCCCCATGGTACTGAGCCTAAAGGCGTGAATAGGCTTGCCTGAGGTCAAACAGCCAGCCAGGCTGTGTGTGAACTCTGCCTTGAATGCAAGGGCCCTAACTTGCGCATGCTCAGTCGTCCAGTCACTCAGTCATTTGGGACCCTATGGACTGCAGCCCACAGGCTCCTCTATCCAAGGAATTTTCCAGGCAAGAATACTGGATTGGGTTGCCATTTCCTCCTCCAGAGCATCTTTCCAACCCAGGGATTGAACCCAGGTCTCCTGCATTGTAGGCGGATTCTTTACCATCTGAGGCACCAGAGAAGCCCAAGAATCCTGGAGTGGGTAACCTATCCCATCTCCAGGAGATCTTCCCAACCAGGGTCTCTACATCCCAGGTGGATTCTTTACCAGCTGAGCTACCAGGGAGAAGAAGCCTGTGAACAGCAACCAGAGGGTAGACCCTGCTGGCCACAACTAGAGAAAAACCCATCCAGCAACAAAGACCCAGCACAGCCAAAAATAAATAAAGAAAGAAAATTATTTTTAAAAAAGAAGAAGTTTGGCTGAAGGAAAACCATCCCAAAAACCAGAGCAAGGTTTTTGAAGAGCACATGGTCAAGATGAGTTTGGAAAGGGAGGCCAGAAGGAGCCCCAGGGGGCTCAGAGGTTTTCTAAAAGTAATTTTAAGTTACCTGTAAATGTCTGGCCTACAAACAACACTTTTTTAAAAAAAAAAGAAACAGGTTAGAATAGTATAATATTTTTATGCAGTCATTCTCAAACTTTAGCATGTGTCAGAGTCACTTGGAAGACTTGGTAAAGCAACCAGACCTTCTGAAACCACCTGTCTAGGGGTGGGGCCTGAGAATTTGTGTCTCTAACAGGTTCCCAGGTAACATTGCTGCTGCTGCTGATTCAGAACCACACTTCGGGAACCATTCTTTTAAGTCTGTATCGCATTCATTAAGGACAAGCTTTGGTTTTTAAAACTCTTTATTTCAGGAATTTACCTGTTTATGTGCACTAGAAAGTGTTAGTCACTCCATTGTGTCCAACTTTTTGTGACCCCATGGACTGTAGCTCACCAGGCTCTTCTGTCCATGGAATTCTCCAAGCAAGAATACTGGAGTGGGTTACCATTTCCTTCTCCAGAAACAAGTAGTAGTAAGACATAAAACCAATTCTTTGGAAAAATAAAATTAAGGAGCCACAAAAATGGTTTGAAAAAAGAAGGCCAGGTGGGAGAATGCAGCAATAATGCAGAAGCATGAATGGGAATGGAGAAAACATTTCAGGAGATTTTAAGACAGACTATTCTGAACTTACTGACTAGATATGCAGGGAAAGGGAGAGGGCAGAACCAGAGATAAAGCTGTGGTTTCTAGCTCAAGTGGCTGAGCAGATGAAGTGCCTTTTAAAGGAATAAGGAAGTCAGAGAAGGAGGCAAGTACAGTTGACTCTTAAACAATGGGGGTGGGGATGGGAGTTAGGGGCTCCACTCCTCCAGAGTTGAGAAGTGAGGGGGGGATGGATAACTTTACAGTCAGCATCCACAATTCCACAACCACAGATTCAAACAACCACAGATCATGTGGTACTGTACTATTTGTTTTAAAAATAGGCATATAGGAGGACCCCAGGAGTTCAAAACTGTGTTGTTAAAGGGTCGTTATAGAGATTATACAAGATTATCAGTTCTATTTTGGACAAAGAGTGTTGCTGGAATTTGGAGAAAATTGGTAGTAGACACCCTGACTATATAGCACAGAATTTAAGATTAGAGTCAAACAGAAATGTAGGATTTAACCCAAGAGGATAGTTCAAGTCATGACAGAAGACGAGATGCCCCAAAAATAAGAGAAAGGAGAGTAGTACACCTTTATGGTTGAGAAGAAAAAGGACCAGAGAGGAAGAGAAGTTCCACATGTGTACTAGAATTGGGACTTAAAATATATGTTTTAAGAGTGGATCACGTTCACAAAAGCTTGAAAGCTCCTGAATTAAAGACTGAGGCCCTTTCTCGAGAAAAGAAACTGACATTTCCTTGTCCATCTTCCCAAACCAGGTATCAAACCCATGTCTCCTGCTTTGCAGCGGGATTTTAGTGACTTATTTATAGAGTTAGGACTCCAATCAGTATGGTGAATATATTGACCAGCCTGGGTCCCTGTTATAAGTACCAGATATGTGAAACTTACACACTTATGGCTATTTAAATGCATTATCATGTCCACAGTGGACCACAGTCGACTCCCCAATGTCTGAATCCCCACTCTCATCTTGGAAAGGCCACGCAGTTGAGGGTTTGACACCAGCTCTAGTGACAGATTTGAGGTTAATCATATCCAGCCTGTGTTTTTGTCATGGTCACATGACCCAATTCTGGTCATTGAGACTGAGGGGGAGATTTGCTAGAGGCTTCCAAGGACGTTCTTTCATGCACTTTAAGGAGACAGAATCGGAAAGTCTACTCCCACTTTCCCCAATGAGACATGAACAAGGAAGCCAGGAGTCCAGATGCTGGTGATTACTATCCTGCAGCCAAACGACGAGGCTGGCACAGGTCCCTGCTGCCATGGCAGAGGTCCTGGATTCACCAATGCTGGGGCTGGAGGTTAATAAATTTCCTTATTGTTAGATCAGTCTGGGAAGAGTATCATGTTACCAGCAGCGGAGCTCATCCTAACAGATGCAGTATCAACTGAAAGGAAGAGCCTACCTTAGTGGTTAAGTGCTTAGTGTCTGGTGGTGGTGGTTTGGTCACCAAGTCACGACTGACCCTTGCAACCCCATGGACTGTAGCCCCCCAGACTCCTCTGTCCATGGGATTTTCCAGGCAAGAATACTGGAGTGGCTTGCCATTTCCTTCTCCAAGTGATCTTCCTGATTCAGAGATCGAACCCACATCTCCCACATTGCAGACGGTCTCCTCCATTGCATTCATATTCCTTACCGAATGAGCCACCAGGGAAGCCAATGTCTGAACTTTGAGTGCATATCCCAGCTCTGCCACTTCATGTCTGTGTGAAGTTGGGTCATCTACCCAACCCTTATGAGCATCAGCTTATTAATCTGTACAGTAAAGCCATTAATGTATTGTGGGGGTTGTTTGCCAGTGTGGGCTATCTTGAATGCAGCCTCCCAAACATCCAACTCTTTTGGGGGGATCCCAAATGGGGTATAGTGTTGGTGAAAGATAGAGTCTGCCTGGCATTACTGATGCTTAACAGACAAGAGCATTTTTTTTTTTCCCTCCCCTGGCCCAGCCACATGGCAGCTCCAGATGCAAAACTCAGCAAATCCAGATTGAGGGACTAGGACCTGGAGAAGACTGGAAGTCATGGTGATTGAAGCAGCACAGGGGTCACCAGGACCAGCTCTTCCCTGCCACCCGGCTCTCAGGGGCTCACTGGGTCCCTGCCCCTTTCCACAGCCTTGAGTTCCAGCCTTCTGACAATTAACATAAGGCCAGTTTCTGAAGAGCAAGAGTCATCACTTACATTGTAGCCCCCAGTTTCCTTCCAATAAATTCCCTCCTTCTGGAACAGCAAGTCAGCTTGGGTTGCTTGCAGCCAAGAAGGCTTGCCAGATAAAAGCGCCTCCTTGTCAGGCTGCTGTGAAGCTTCACTGCAATTGCACTTGGAGAGTTGTACACTGAATGCCTAGCTCAGGACATGGCAGCTCTTGAGACGATTACAGACTCAGATGGCCCCCATGAAGGGATGAACTGAGTTAAACACAAGGTGTGGAGTCAGCAGGAAGGATGCACAGAATCCTGGTTGCTGAACTGGCCACTCTGCCCTCGGCACTCAGATTCTGGCTACTTGGGATGTCCTGTTTGCCATCTCCACCAAGAATTGGCAACACCGGGTGAACACAATGGAAGGAAGGCATAGACACATCCAACAGCCACACCAAACCAACTAGCATGTTGAGTGATGATTTGGGCAACAAATGTTCCTTCTTAACCGTGGCTCATCAGCCCTAACGTGAAAATCACTTCACAGTCTGGGGATGCACAGACAATGGGCCCTAGGAGGAAAACAGATGAAGGTGAAGGGCTCAAGGGCAGAGGTCCAAGACCAGCTCTGGAGGTCAAACATTTATCCCAGGGACGTGCCTGTAACTGCTCCTCCTGGCCTCTTTACCACCAAGCACGCTTTACGTGGTCAAACCTGCTTTTTACCTGACGGGTCTGAATCAGGCATGTGGCCGTACATTATCCCTTAGTACATTCCACACACCAAGGTACCGACCGTCACCATCAACAATGTCATCATCAACAGCATCTTTTTCTTCTTCCTAACATTTATGAAGCTACTATTAACCCCCAGGGACATGCTGCACATTTTCTGCACATTAGTTCTTTAATGCTTAGAATTGCTGTATGAGGCCAGGTACTATTACTATCATGAATAAACTGGTGCTTGGAGAACCTGGGTGACTTGTCCAAGGTCACACAGCTAACAAGTGATGGAGCCACAATTCACCACCAGGATTGGCCATGCCCTTAACCATTCAGCTCTGCCCCAGCTGATGATGGTTCCGGGATGCTCGCTTTCCACGCCTCACACTCACGTGTTCTGACTCTCATTTCAGCCTGCCTTATTCTCAGCAGATCTTTCTCGGCAGCCCGAGCAGCCAAAGAACAGAACTTTTGCTAAAGTGCCTTTGTGGTTTTTATTTGGAAGATGAGTTTTAGCCCTGGTTGGGGCTGGTGGTGGATCTACACTGTAAACTCTTATGTACGTGCCATAAACATGGCCCTTCATGGGGCTTCCCAGGTGGCTCAGTGGTAAAGAATCCACCTGCCAATGCAGGAGACTCAGGAGATGTGGATTTGATCCCTGGGTCAGGAAGATTCCTTGGAGAAGGAACTGTAACCCACTCCAGTAATCATGCCTGGAAAATCCCATGGACAGGGAAGACTGGTGGGCTACAGTCCATGGGCTCGCAGAGCTGGACACGACTGTTTATGCGTGCACAGGACTGATGACAATATACTGATGATGGCCATTGAATGTCACATGCAAAGGCAGAGGGTTGGGTACACACTCTTTCCTGTGAGTTTGGGCTTCAAACTTTGGATTTGTAAAATCTCCCCTGGCATACCAGTGCTGGGGTGCTCAAGGAAAGCATTATTTATGAATGGGATTCTCAGGTGTTACACCCCAGATTAATTACTTTCAATCCTATTTAACAGCAGTCCAATGTGTCAATGATGGAAAAATGAATCACAGCCACATCACTTCGATGAGGAAAAAAAAATCAGAAGAAGCATGCATCTTTCTGAAAGGCCATTGTGCAGGCAGGCTCAGGCCGTCCCTGGGTGTGGGGGCGGTGCACAGAATGGGGATCCGGAGGGGAGCAGTCTTGAGAACTATCAGGCCCCAATACTACGCTGCTGGGGCTACTGTAGCTCCCGACTTTTTACTCCTTCTCCTTTGATCCAGGGACGCAGGAGCAGAGCTAATCAATGAGATGTGTTGACAGAGGTGCCTGTAGCACAGCCATCTCTCAGGCCCGACACGGATGGCACCATCACGAGCACTGAAAGGCTGCCAGAGACAGGAGGGAGGCTCATCCCCTGGCAGGCCTGTCTGATAAACGTCCCCCATAAGCTCACAGCGAAGAAACCATTTCCAGGAGGCATCACGCCACCAGCCTGTCACCTGGCCTCCTACATCCCAGCGGACATTTCCTTGTGTTGTTTAACAGCTTTACCCTGGCTTGCCAGTACTGAGCAGGCTGTCTCCAAGACCCCTTCGCCTATTTTATTCCCGTGGGTCATGTTGAGAGAGCAGATCTCCCGAGGAATGCTGATGGAGGGTTGGTGGCAGCTCCCGGCTCCCTGGGAGGTGTGGCAGAGACCCATGTGCTGAGGAGAGGCGTTCCAGATTAAATTACACCCAGGGAGGCCACACCTCAACAGTCCTGCCTCATTTTTCGGAGAGGAAAAGGCATGATGCTGCCAAAATCATTGCCTAACAGGCTTTTTCCCTTCTTCTTCTTTCTCAGAAAAAAAAAGTCTGGATGCTGCAGCCAAGGCAGGGCCAAGCATTCTGCCTCCTCACTCCCGGCAGACATCCCTTGCTGGGCTTGGTCAGAGTGTGATGGGAAGTAGCCAAGAGCTGTAAGGCCTTGTTCTGAAATAGACAACACAGACACACCCCCATGGAGGCCCTCTCCTTCCTTACTCCCTACACGTGTTAAAATGGGCAAAACAATTGCTCCGCTCACAGTATTCTTACTGTAAAAGGCAGGTGGGAATGGCAGGGGAGCTCTCACTCGCCTGAATTTGAACCTATAGCATTAAGATGCCATTTTTCTGAGGGGCTTCCCTAGTGACTCAGTGATAAAGAATCCACCTGCCAACACAGGAGATGCAGGCTCGATCCCTGGTCTAGGAAGATCCCACATGCCACGAAACAATTAAGCCTGTGTACCACAACTACTGAGCCCTCGAGCCACCACAACTGAAGCCCACACACTCTAGAACCTACACTCTGCAACAAGAGAAGCCACCGCTATGAGAAGCCCATGCACTTCAGTGAAGAGTAGCCCCCTGCCCTCCACAACTAGAGAAAAGCCGAACAGCACTGAAGACCCAGCAGAGCCAAAAATAATATATTAATTAATTTTTTAAAAAGATGCTCTAAGGTCTTAAAAGTTAGGAAAATAGCCTAAGGAGATTATTCTACTCCAAAGTCAGCTTAGAGACCCAGAGGGTATTCACAGGTGGAACTGGGGGACAGTAGTCTCTGGAGGAAAAACTGGCTCACCCAGAGTCTCTCAGCCTGAGCACTATGACATTCATTTTACACCCTGTAACTATTAGTCATGGGCGGGGTGGGGGGTGGTGGTCATGCTATCTATTGCAGGATGTTTCGAGGCATCTCTGGTCTCCCGGACTAGGTGCAGGTAGCAAACCCTTCCCTGAGTCATGACAACCAAAAATGTCTCCAGACACTGCCAAATGTCCACGGGGTGGAAACTGCCCCCAGGGTAAACCGCGGCCGCAAGCAAAGGCGTAGAGGTGAGAATGAGCCTGGTATGTCCACAATCTAGAGAGAAAGTGAAAGTCACACGGTCAAGCCTGGCTCTTTGGAATCCCATGGACTATAGCCCTCCAGGCTCCTCTGTCCATGGAATTCTCCAGGCAAGGATATTCAAGCAGGTTGCCATTTCCTTCTCCAGGGGAATCTTCCCAACCCAGGTATCGAACCCGGGTCTCCTGCATTGCAGGCTGATTCTTTACCATCTGAACCACCAGGGAAGCCTGAGAGAGATGTTCCAGAGCCACAAAATTAACACCCACACCGTCGAGCTGCCAAGAGAAGTAAAAGAGATGGACAGGATCTCATAAAACAATCTTCAGCAGCAGCGGCTGCAGCAACCTCTTCTGAAGCGGCTCTCACGTGCCAAGCTTGTGCCGACCGCTTAGCACACACCACCATGCCTAACAAGTATTAGTGGTTATTAATGCTTGTGCCATGCACGGATGACTCAGAGTAATGGGCAGCCAGAGGGATCATTTTCACCAAATATGGACACCACAGCCAGGCCGCACTCACTGCCACATGAGAAGAGCTCGTGCTTTCTGTCCCTTCATGGGCGTGGTGTCAGACTGGAGAGATTCCTGGAACCAGGACGAGCTGGAGAATTGAACCCTGCACCTATTGGAAGGTGACTGGCCTAGGGGACCCATTACACACGCCAGCCCCACCTGGCATGCCCTGTGCACTTACTGGCCACTCAGTTCCACCCTCACTACACTATGCGTGGTCCATGATCTGCAACATCCACATCCTGATGCCTGGAGCTGGTTAGAAATTCAGAATCTCAGGCCCCAGCCCTGACCTTCCCATTCAGAATCTGCATTCTAACACAATCCCCATATCATGTCTGAAGGCTCTGAAGCTGAGACATTGCTTTATCTTAACAGTACAAGACATGAGTTTGAGCAAGTGCTGGGAGTTGGTGATGGACAGGGAAGCCTGGTGAGCTGCAGCCCATGGGGTCGCAAAGAGTTGGACACAACTGAGCGACTGAACTGAACAGTACAAGGCCGCTAGCATCTGGCAGCATTTTAGAGTGTGCACAGACCCATAGCTTTCTCTCGCTAGATTCATTCATTCCACAAATATGTACTGAATGCCTGCCATGTGTCCTTCCCTCGTGGAGCTGACAGTCTGGTGGCCCCTCACCACCACCACCCCAGACAGGTGACTGCACAGGTGAAATCCCTCGGGTTACCTCGGAGGGAATGAATCTCTACCAGCTCAAGAGACTCGGGAAATCCTGCTGCTGATAACAAGAGCAAGGGTTTTTACTCACACATCTTTTCCCCAAATCTTGGCTCTTTCTCCTGCACCTGTACTACTTTTCAACTATAGTCATCGGAATAAAAAGAAGACACAGAAGTTTCTGCCTATTTTAACTACTAGGTCATGTCGAAGGCAGGACTGAGGGCTGAGAGATCACTGAGACTGACCACCAGCTTCAGCTATGAACTCACCTAGAACCAGAGGTGGTTTAATTTGCTAAGATGGGTTAGCTTTGCTCAAAGCAATTCAGTTTCATCAGTTCCAAAGCACCCATTACAAAAAATACAAAGCAATCACAGCTCCTGAGATTTTAATGAACGCATGCCCTCAGACTCCATCTTCCATCTTCCTATCCTTTGAAATCAAGAAAGAAGTTCAGATTATGTCCATAGTGTGAAAGCCAAAATGCCACCCCAAGTCCCTTCCTCACCTGGGCCTTCTAAAATCTGAAAACTTTTTTTGTTGTCATTTATTTCCATTTAGTTTTGTTTTCTCATAGAGATGTCTTGAGACTGGTCTCAGGCCTCCAGCAGCTCCATGGTGCTGAGGAAATTACTCAAGAGTCTCAGTTTTCTCATCTGTAAAATGGGGACATTTGTGGGGCTAATATGTGCACTGACTCCACCCCAGCCCAAGTCCTGGCCTGTGTACAACCAACAGCAAATACCTTCTCTCTCCATTTTTCCTGAGAACATTCCAGGGGGCTGCTGAGGGCTGATGGTGCCTGATGAGATTTCTAAGGGATCCTCCAAGGCTTCTGTTTGAACTGTGAAGAGGACAAAGGAGCCCCATTCAAATGTAGAGGATGGAGCCCTGCAGAAGGGTTGTTGCTGCTCTACATGCCTGCAGGTGAGCTCACTGTTGCGTCTGACAGTGTTCTCTGGGTCTTTTGTGATGTGCAAAGGAAGAAGAAGACAGCCATGAAGGTCTCAGATGGGGAGTGAGACTGTGAGTTGGTAGGGACACCTGATATTGCCCTGGCTCACCCAGCTCAGAGAAACACCCCACTGCTAAAGCTTTAGATCACCCCTGGGACAGAAGCTGAAGACACCAGTGGTCATTTCCCCAGCTTCCCTTGCAGCTATGAAGCCGTCACCAAATTCCCAGCTAAAAACTGACTCCTGAGCCAGGGCCCATAAAGAATCCAGTTCGCTGAGGATGTCCCAGGAATGGGGCTGGTGGCAGCTTTTGTGGGCTCAGCAGTGGAGCTGTTTCCAGTGGCATTATAGCAAGACCCCTACATTTGAACCTTCAAGTTGCAAACTTTTCAAAGATGCAAACATGTTCGCAGGTCCAATCATGTACGTTAGTTCACGTGTCTTGGCATTATCTATAACAACTGAGTACCTAGGTTAACTTTGTTGAACTTGTAAACAAATTGAACTTACAAATACTCTCTTGGAACAGAACCCATTTGTATGCAGGGGACTTATGTAATGATGTCTCCTGGGAGCTCTTCTGGAGATCAAATCTAAGACAGTCCTGAATCTGACTCTTGCCCTCCCAGAATCTGTGAACCCCTCCCCCAAAGTCCCTTCAGAGGTTATTTGTCTGTTGAAATAAAACAGTGTCTTTTGCTGAAGCTAAGCACACTGATGGAAGCATCTCTCAGTTTGATTTCTGACCTTAAACGTAGCTTGCAGAGAGAAGGAAGTACACACTGATGGAGAAAACTCTGTCACTAACCCACCTCCCCTAGGCCTGCCTGAGTGCTTCTCAAAACGAGGTCTTGGAACACATGCATGTGAGGTCATTAGCATGTACTAGGGTATTGATAAAAACGCAGATTCCTGACCCATACTCCCCAGATACTGAATTTGAATCTATGGAGCTGTGGTTCAGAAACATGCATTTTTAGCAAGTCCTATACCCGCAATTGTTTTGCTCCCTCAATGTGAGAACCACCAGTATGAGATTCTTCCTAACCTTTTCCACAGACACCCCTGGAACACCCGTGTGGCTCAGGTGTGATCAAAAGTAGAAGCTCCTTGTGACCAGAGGCAACTGGCCCTTGGGGGCTCAGGCTGCCCCAACCCCCATCCAGCTTCCTTGAGCACTTACACACCACTACCCTCCTTGTGACCACACTGGCTGAGAGGTTCTGAGCTACCCCAGAGTGACTCAAACTGTGGTCTACGGATCAGCGCTTGGTCCAGTGCATTGTGAATCTACCACACCCCAGCCAGAGAAACTGAAAGTAAGCAGCTAGAAGTTACTTTGGCAGGTTGCCAGAATAATTTGATGTTGCTGAGACTGTACAGGTGTGCCTTGCTTTATTGCACTGTTTTGGAAATTGAAGGTTCATGGCAACTCTGTGTTGAGCAGGTCGATGGGCGCCAGTGTCCCCACAGCATGTGCTCACTTCATGCCTCTGTGTCACATGTTGGTAATTCTTGCAATATTTCAAACTTTTTCACTCTCGTTCTATTTGTTATGATGATCTGTGATCAGTGATCTTTGATGTTACTACTATGACTCGCTAAAGGCTCAGATGATGGTTAACATATTGTGGCAATAAAGCATTTTTAATTAAGGTGTGTACATTGTTTTAGACATAATGCAAGTGCACACTTAATAGACTACAGTGCAGTGTAAACACAGCTTTTATATGCACTGGGAAACCAAAACATTCGTGTGACTTGCTTTAATGTGATAGCGGTTTTATTGCCATGGTCTGGAATCAGACCCACAATTATCTCTGAGGTATGCCTGTACTACAGTTTGGGGCTTATATCTTGTATGACTCTGTTTTCTTTTCCATGTTTTTCTAATACTATATTTTTATTTTATTCTACAAAAGTATTGGCCCATGACATCCTAGAGAGATAAAGAAAAACTGAGCCATCAACAAAGATTATCCCTCATGGTCAGCTATGGACTATGGAATTTCAAAATAACTATCCAATCAATAATCCCTAAGTCAGTCTGGACAGTGCTATAGTGCCTCAGACCCTGAACTCCGTCTGATGCACCTGCCGGCGGGGGCTGTGACCTCTCACCACTCACAGGTCCTCGAATTCCCAGACTGGATTAGTATCTGGCATTCAAAGGAATTTTTGTTTGAGAGTCACCAGTACTCAAAACCACAAGGAGAGGTTTACACTTGTTCCAGGGTCCATGCAGGAGCCAATGCCGGTGCCACCCCCACTCAAGCCAAGACCTGTACCCACATCAAGTGTGACCAAGCACCAGAGAACTCCTAAGGGCTCAAGTGTTCAAATATGACAGCGACAATTTCCATTTTCTCTTCAAATTCCTTAACGCACATCCATTTCCCATACTGGTGAAAATGAGAAACCTTATTTTTCAACTTTACTGAGCTATGATTTGAGAATACTGAACCACCCATACGTAAAGTATACAATTTGATCAGTTTTGAAATACGTCTGTAACTGTGAAGCCTTCACTACAATCAAGATAGCAAAGTTTTCAATTATCCCCCAAAGTTTCCCTGTGCCCCTCAATAATCTTCTTTCCCTCCCTCCCCTCCAACCCAGGCAAATGTTAAACTACTGATTTGCTCTCTGTCACTATAAATTGGCTTTCATTGTCTACGTGTGTGCTAAGCCACTTCAGTCTTGTCTGACTCTTTGCAACCCCATGGACTGTAGCCCTCAAGGCTCCTCTGTCCATGGAATTCTCTAGCAAGAATACTGGAATGGGTTGCTATTTCCGCCTCCAGGGAATCTTCTTGACTCAGGGATCGAACCTGTGTCTCTTAGGTTCCTGCATTGGCAGGCAGGTTCTTTACCACTAGCGCCACCTGGGAAGCCCTTCATTTTCTATAATGTTATGTAAAAGCAGTGATACTTTGTGGTGTCTTTTGGTTCTGGATTCTTTCATGCAGCATAATACTTCTGAGATTCATCCACATCACCGCAAGTATCAGCAGTTCCTTTTTCGTGGCTAATATTTCATTGCATGGATGTTCCACAATTTGTTTTAGACACTCAGCTGGAAAAGTCAAATTTTTTTTTAAAGAACAATTTCCCTAATCCTCATAAAAGCTTAATAACAAAAAGGAGGAGAGGAAAGGGAGGAAGGAAACAGAGCAACCTTTTTCAAGCCCGATTTCCTCCTAGTGCTTAAAACCCTGAGTTGGCCAGAAAGTTCGTTCGGGTTTTTATACACTGTTACTGAAAAACTAGGATGAATTTTTTCGCCAACCCAATACCAATAAGGAGCATATAGTAGGTGCTTAATAAATGTGGGTTGAATGCATGAAAGAATAAATGAATGGGAAGCTCTGCAGTCACTACGGATTGAATGGTATTTTTTTAAAGTCATAAAACTTCTGTTTTGAAAAAATCTCAGAACTCCCTAATATAGTAAGGATATTTGAGAGGTCACCCACCAACACTGGGAGGTGACTCATAGACCAACTCGGAGGCCAGGAGGTGAATGGACAGAGCAGCCAAGCAAGACATGGAAACCTGTTTAATGCAATGGTGAGAAACCACTGCACTGGCTGGCCCCAGCACTCCCACAAATCATCTGAAAGGCTAAATCATGTTTAAACCCCTCTGATGGTGACCACTGGGAACTATGAAGGACACTCACGCATAATTTACATACTGCCAAGCTCCTAAGAGCCTCTAAATAAAGCCCCTGAGAGCCCCCGGGCACTATTTTTGAGGAGAAGGACATCAAGTGACAGATTAAATCGAGTCTGCTCCCTCAACGCTGGGGCAAAAAGCAAGCTCAGCCCCTGCTCACTGACATCTGTGATGGTCTTAAACTGCATTTGCTGGCCGATGCTTCCCAAGGAAGCTGTTATTACATCGAGACCGGTGCACATGTGCTATTTTCTCTCCCGTTTTACACAACTCCACTGCTAACAGGTATACTTGCCCAGACTCTTTCATTCTTTTTCCAGATTCTAACCATAAAATGTGTTTTAATCTCAAAGCACAGGGGAAGGGAGGGGGTTCACAAGAGCACTTTGCATTCCACCAGTGAATGTTAAATTACATTTGGTCACAACATGGTTCTAATACTAAGTTGGTCCACGCAGCAGCCACCGGAGGCTTTGCATCCAGAACAGACCAATACCTGGGGGGAGCAGGACAGACTGACAGGAGATTTTTCCATCGCAACCACTACATTTGCCTACAGAATATGCTACTATAATACCCATGGTTCATTTTTATAATCAGACCAAAATGGAAAGCAAAAAAAGCCAGAAATGAGGGATCTAAGTGAACACTGTAAGTGATTTATACCTTTCAAGGGGGCCCAAAGGAAAACAGCACCCATTTTATTGTTTTATTTTCTGCACAACTCAGAGGAGTCCATACCATCAAAAGGACAAATATGTGAGCCAGATAAAACAACCAGGTGCATACAGCCTGGAACCTAAGTAACAGGCCACTTACATGTCCATTGGTGTTTATGAACCTTCTAGAAGCATGAAGATGATCTATCCCTGGCCCAAAGGACCCACATGCACCACAACAGGACTGGGTGCACACACAGCCTGTTCTAATTTTAATTTTCTCTATGAGTTGGGACTTCCCACTCTTACTTTTGCTCCTATACTATTCCCCTCAGGCCCAACACTTAACCAGGCACTGATAACAGGATCCCAGGAAATAATGTTGGATTAATTGAAAGGATTGATAGTGTTTGTTTCAGAGTTATTCTCCATGCCTTGCGTGTTACTATGTAGAGTGAATGAATGAATAAATAAATAATGAATGGATGGGTGGATGAACAGGGCTTCCCAAGCGGTGCTAGTGGTAAAGAATCTGCCTGGCAATGCAGGAGAGGCAAGAGAGGTGGATTCAATCCCCGGGTTGAGAACATTCCCTGGAGAAGAATATGGCAACCCGCTCCAGTATTCTTGCCTAGGAAATCCCATGGGCAGAGGCACCTGGCAAGCTACAGCCTAGGGGTCACGAGTTGGTGGAGACTGAGCACACACATGCATGTGGATGAATAGAGAATGATATTTTAGCCATATTGTATCATTTGATTCCCACAACAAGCCTGTGAGGTAATAACAATAATAGTTAACACTTATGTTGTGCTAATTACATACCAGCCACTATTCTAAACTCTTCACACATATTAACTCTTTTAACCCTCAAGAGCTCTATGAAATAAGGACTATTATTATCCCTATTTAACAGATGAGAAACTGTTGGAGGCATATGGAGGTCACACTGCTAGGAGGAAGCAAAGCCGAGTCCTTGCTGGATGCTCTTAAGCTCCGCGCTTCCTCTCCATTAGCTACACTTGACAGAGCAGGAAACAGCGGCTAGTGAAATCAATTTGACCAAAGCTACGTACCACACGGGTGCACACCCACGACGGTGTTCCCAAGATACCATCAAACGACAGAGCCAGCACAGGCACCCAAGAGTCCAACTCCAACTCCCAAGCACGATGTGAATAAAGCTAGTTCCTGGCAAGTATCTGAGATCAGAAGAGGAGACATCGTCAAGGGAGGGTCGGGGGGTGGGGGGGCGGAACCTGAGCTAAGAGGCTGGTTCTCTTAGCACTATCCTTCCAAACTGGAGGTACTAGGGGGCCCAGGGGGGAAAGAGAAAGTAAAAACAAACCTGGAAAATCTTTCCAACCTGAATTCTCCTGAAATCTTTCTGTTTGGGTTAGAGAAGGAGAGATTTGCTGGCATCTTCCCGTTTTTCAGGCCCTGGGGAAAGGCCACAGCCAGTCTTGGGCCAAGTTCTAAGTAGAAGTTCCATGCATCACAACCTGATGGAGATTCTGAGCAAGGCTTCCAGGGATGGGGTTTTGCTATGGAGTATGTCAAAGAGTCTGGGGGTGAGGGGAACCCAGGATGAAAGACTAGAGGCTGGGACACAATGAGCATTATAAATGGGAAGAGGCACCAAAAAAGCAGAACTGATTTCTGACATAAATGTGTCGGTGTTGATAACTGTATAACTTAAGAAGTAATCGCCTCTGTTTTGACAAGGCACAAGGAAACAGGGCAACAGGCTTGGAACTGGAAAACTGTAGTCTCTTAAATTTAAAACTCCATGTTAAACTGGGTATTAAGACGGAAACAATTGTAACTGTGGCTGGAGAAATGAAGGTGAACATTAGGAGAAAGAAATATCAGTGCAACAGTATAGAAAACTTCCTTGAGCTGGAAAAGATGAAAGGAGGAGAAGAAAGCAATGGGTTATCCCCTTCCCCCTTTTTTTCCCACTCATCACACATATGGAGCTACGAAGGATGCAGGTTTGAACTGCACAGGATGGATGAAGTGAAGTTTGCAGTGACAACTCTGACTCACTGCACTCCCCAAAAAGAAATATGTCTCTCAGAGAAAGCCCTTTCTCAGTCGAGAGAAATATTCCCTAAGAAAGTCATAGCTTGCTGAGACCTGGGAGATTTGTAAATTACCCATAATGTGAGTGACAGTCCAGCCTTGCTCACAGGCTGCCAGACAGACAAGGGCCAGGCCCCCGGGATGGTTCCATGTGGCCATTTGATTGATCAAACAGAAACCAAATGGTGCTTCCCTCTCCAAACGCTGACCAACAAGAAGCAATTGCCCCATCAAGGTCTCACTGTATGCAGCTTTTTACAAAACCAAGATGCACCTCTCTTTGGGAACTGTTGATCTGTTCTATAAAAAGGGACCTTTTGCTGGAGAAAGAGGCAAAACATATAAAGTTTGTTGCAAGAGATTTGCCAAATTAGCTCATCGAGGGGTCCCATAGGGAGGTCATTTAAGCGAATCTTCTTTATGAATGAAAATGAGCTTCCTGGCAGACCCCCAGTCACACCCCCCCACACACACAAAGTCCAGGGCTTCAGAGGTCCCACACCTATTCCCAACAGATAACATATAAGAACTGATTTCTATTCACTGGATCCAAAAGTCCTACTTCTTGAGCTCAAAGATGGGAATGAATCTGTGAGCCCTGCTGGGCTTTCTGGACACCCTCCTAATGGGTTTCCAGGAATTAGCTACACTCTATTGCATGGTGATGACTTTTTTTTCCACGCTCAGAAGACCGCAAAAGGATTTTAACCAAAAGGAAGCAAAGGTTTTCTTTTTATAAATTCGATTAGTTTTTTTCACTTTCTCTACCTCGATACATTTCCTTCGAGAGACATTTTGTACCCAGAGACCCCTTAGCGAGGCACTGTGGCACGCAGGGTGCAGTGAGTTTCAGTATAAGATGTTCAATGTAGACGGAAAGAAAAAATCACAGGCACTTGCGGTCGCCAGCGAAGAAGTCAGTTTCTAAACGTCCGGCATGCAGATGGCCCTGCAAGAGAAGAAAGAGGAAGTTTGCCGGTAGTGTGGGACCCTTGGGTGGGATGCACGCGATGGGTTACCAAGCCCGCCCTCCGCTCGCCACGGCTGAATTTCCCGCCGGAGCTGGCGCCTGGGCGTCTGGTCCCCACGCTGCACCCGGCGCCAGGGCTGCAGATAGCCCTTGGCTGCGGACTGCGGGTTCCCCTAGAAAGTGCGCCTTTTCACCACTGCCGAGACTTGACTACCGGAGAGCCAGTGCGCAAAGCGCCCTCGGCACAGATTCCGCCGGGGCCGGGGGTACCCACCTGAGCAGGCTCCCCGAAGCCTCGGGTCTGAAACCTCTCCAGTGGCCGAGGAGAGATGAGGATTTGAGCGACAGCAGTTAAGGAAAGAGTTTCTGAAACTCTCGGGGAAGCGAAGTACTGGGGCTTGGAAAATAACCGAGCCTACGGTGGGTTTTCCAAACTTGGTCTTCGCTTTTGATCACTTTTCCTGTCCCTCCTCCATCCCCCACTCCCCCACTCCGGCCTCAACCCTGGGAAAGACCTTAAGGGTTAGGGTACTAGCCAAATCAATCCTTCATCCTTCTCTCCCCGCCACCCCAACTTACAGACAAGAAAATTATAAATAAACCCCAAGAGTGGTTAATGCGGGTGCATTGAGCCACCCGCGTCCCAGCACACCCCAACACCACCTCCGCCACCACCCACTCCGTCCGTCCCTCCCACCTCCGGGTAGGGGAGGGACCGGGAACCTGATCTCCGGGCTCCTGCCCCTAATATTTCCCCATCAATAATGTTGATACCATCGGGTGTGCCTCCACCCCCGCTCCCAGGACTCCGCGGTCGCCTTTTCGCCGCTTTCTGCTTGGCAGGAGAAAACGAAACCTCCTCTCCCGCCCCTCTAGCCTCGGCTAGGGGCCCAGCGGGGCCTGAGGCTGGAGGACCGAGGAAGCACAGGCTTGGGGCAGGGGAGTGGGGGCGACCTTCACTTCGAGGGTAGAGTGTCCAACCCGCGCTGGTGGAAGGAGAAGGAGCTAGAAGGAGCGTCCTGGGCCCAGGCCAGGCCTCATTCTAGGCTCCATCAGAAAGCGGGGGTCAGACTGGGCCGAAATAAGATAGTTTTGCGGGTGGAAGAATCGGGCCTTGGGGAAAGGAGGCTCAACATCCTCTCCCCTTCCCAAGATCGGGGAATGAAAAGGAGAATTCCCTTCGCTGGGAATTCAGCTGTGGCCCGCAAGCCTTGGGGCCCTTCGGCCCCTGTCAAACCCTCCAAGGACTCTGTAGGTGTTGGGAAGACTGGGGGTGGGGGTGGGTAGAGAGATTTGTTGGTAGAAACACAGGCATCCAGCCCCCCAAATGTGAGTTTGAACAACTCGCCAAGCGCCTCGCTCGGGTGCGGTTCCTGTAGACCCACGAGGTCACGACCCTGGCGCAGCCGCTGCCAGACTTTGGGCCACCCCGTCTTTAACATGGAGCAGCCCCTAAAAGCCAGGGGCCTAAGTGCCAGCCCCGTCAACCGGAGTCCCCCAGCAGCTGCCCCACCCAAGGCAGGGACCCGCTACCCCCAGTAGAGCGCGCAGGTCTCTTGAGTGAGCAGGACGTGGGGAGGGGCTGCACTGTGGCACCTCACTGTAGTCCCTGCCTTCTTCCGACCCGCTCAAAAGTACAAATCAACCCCCATCTGTCTAACCCCACTCTGTCTCCGTTTTTATTAATTTAATTATTTCTCTGCCTCGCGGCACATGAAGCCTCACCCGAGTACCCTGACAGCGCGGCGCCCGCGTCTGCGAACCACGGAACTTGGGCCCAAGACAATGGCCCGTAATTGATGTATTGCCGTCAACAATAAAGACCAATTCTCCTCTCCCCGCCATTCCGACCATCCCCCTCTTCCCATCCCCCCTCCTCCACCTCCCCTCTCCTCTCTCCGAGCCACGGAGGGAAAGAAAACAAACAAGAAATTAGCGGGGGACGCTGCGCACAGAGCGAGACGCCTGCCTCTACGTCTTCGAGGACGCAGAAGAACGAAAAAAGTTATTAAAGTTTGGATACCCCCAATTAATTCGTCTCTGCTCGCCCATTTTTAATTAAACATCGCGAAGCTGCTTCTTTACGTGTGCATTTCGTTTGGTTGGTTGTTTTGGTGTTTTGTTGAGGGGGGGAGGGAAAGCTCCCCCGCCCCTTAATCTTAATCACACATAGAGCAAGTAACGAACACGTGTGACGCCAATCCCGGGAGCTTGCCGCGGAGTTTACGGCGCGATCCGGGAAGAAGGGTTTGCGGGATCGCTAGCTCCGTTCGGTTCCTGGCAGCACGCAGTACCCCGGAGGCCCAGACTTTCAAGAAGCCAAGATTGTTAGAGACGGATGCGGGCGAATCCAAACACGGCCAGAAACGGAGAAACCCGTGTGCAAGTGCATACGGCGGCGTTGGTGTACCTGGAAGAGTGTGGGTTGGGATGCCTGCGAGGATCACAGTTTGCAGAGCGGGGGGTGGGTTTTACACGTGCTCCCGCACACTTTCCCGGGGATCTGGGGGAAGCGAGAGGCTGGCACCCCAGGAGCACGCAGATCCATCTTTGCCGAGGGATCTCTTTAAATATTCAGTGAGAAATAATGGCATTTGAAGCACCACCTATGGAAACATTATTATCTTCATTCTTCAACATCAGCCCCACTGATAGCTTCGTTTGTCTTTTTATCAAAATCTACTGTAACCAACAGGACCTGGGGAGAAAGAGCGAGGTGCAGAGGGGTGTGGGTGTGTGTTTGTGTGTGTGTGAGATCGAGCGAGGCCTCAAGAGAGGAAAAATAAGCGGGAGAAAAGGTGAAGAAAGGGCGAACAAGGAAAAAGGAGAAGTTATACCAAGAGAAATAAAGTCGTCAGGAGGAAAACAGAAACATTCACCCGCACACAAAAGATTTAGATTTTAAAGAGCGGGGGAAGACCAAAGTGGCTAGAGGGACTCTTGCGGGAGCGCAGTGTGGTCCGGAGCACCCGAAACTCTACTCGGAAGACTGGTGCCCACTTCGCGCGAACTGACTCTATTGCTCTCCAGGCTCCAGGGCGCTCCCGAATTGGGGCGTCCTTATGAGCCCTCTCCTTTCCCGATCGCGAGATAGCGCAGGGATTGTGTATCTGCACCACCACCCCCTCTCGTCCCCATTACTCAACTGAAGTTTAGAGTGTCCCTCGGGCGCAAGACTTCGGGAACCAGGAGCGAGGAGACCCTGAGGCGCAAGGGGGGAAGAGCTAGGCTGAGCCGAGGACTGAGCCTCAGGTTCGCCGGGACCCGAGTCCAGCGGACAAAGTGCGGGCTCCGGGATCCCCACTCCGGGCTCAGGGGCGCGGGTGGGAAGGCTGCCTCAAAGCCTGGGGAGATGGAGCGAAAAGTTTGGGTGCCGCGCTCAGCAAGTGCCTGAGAAGTGGAGGCGAGCTTCTGCGGGGCCAGACAGCTGCGGACAAGGAGCCCCCTCTCTCCAGGCTCAGCGCGGCCACCTCCTCGCCAAGAGCCTGGGGCACGGCCCGCTCCCCCAGGACGAAGAGCCGCGGGGTCCCGGGGACTGGCCGTGCCCGGAGCCCGGCGGGGCAGGCCCGCGCCTGGCGAGGCCAGGGGAGGGTTGCAGCGTGCTGGGTAAGCGGCGGCCCCTCCCCTCCCCGCGGCTGGAGCTGAACTCGGATCCCTAGCCGGTCCCCGCTCGCCGCCCGCCCTGGGCTCGGCGGCGCCACCGCCGCCGCCGCCTCCCCGCGGAGTGACGCGCCCTGCAGCCAACCGGGGCAGCCGAGGGGGAGGTCCGGGAGGGGTCCTGGGCGGAGCTGGGCCGCCCCCTTATCCCACGGGCTCCGGGCCGCTTCTCCCGAAAACTTCAGCCTTAATTGTCCTGGGAATGTCCAAGGTAGAGAAAGGGAGCGAGGGAGCAAGCGAGAAGCTGGAGGATCGGGGCCCTCTGAGGAGGAACGGGGTGGCGGGAGAGCTGACCCTCCCCCCCAAAGCCCCAAACCCATCACGTTCCCAAACCTTTCCTTGGTCCTCTTCTCCGCGCCCCCGCGAGCCCGGGATCCAGGGGATGGAGAACTCGGGGCGAAGGAGCGCCGAGCCAGGCGGCGAGCGGGAGGGAGGCCGGGCCGCGGGCGGGAGGCGGACCGGCGTGGGGCTGGCTCTTCCCCACTCGCTTATTTTTTTTTTATGGGGGTGGGGGTGGGCTGCTTTCTGGTAGCTCTTAAAGAAACGAAGAAACACTCACGAAACGGGACTTCCTCCCCCCAAATCCCGCCACGGGACTCCCTCCCCCCGCGGGCCGGCGCGCCTAGCGCCGGAGTTGGGAAGTTCGCCGCGCGCCCGCAGCTCGGGTCCCCAGCCCCTGCCGCCCGGCCCCACCCCCCACCCGGGGAGGCTTAATTCCGGGGAGGGCATGCTAATTTGGGTCGGCCCAGCCCGGGATGGGGGGGCCGAGCGAGGGAGGGGGGCGCAGGCCGGGGCGCCGGGTGCTCAGAGGCGAGGAGGCAGGCCCCCGGCGGCCCGGCCGCGGAGTCCCGGGCGGTCGCGAAGAGGGTTAACCCAGTGTCGGGCGGCGCGGCTCGCAGAGCCAGCCCCGCGGCCGGCTTATTGGGCCAGCGCGCGGAGAGACAGGGGTCTGCAGCAAATCACGAACTAATTGATTAAGGCGAGCGGGTTTGAATAGCGCTGGCCCGGTGCCAATCGCCTTTCAAAGAGCCCCTCTATGATTAATCGCAATGCATTATTGATAATCATAATTATAGCAGGACACATGCGCGCTGCGCCCGGGGCCGGGGAGCCGGGGAGGGGGCGGGCGGGCCGGCGGGCGGGGGGAGCCGCCGCCGCCGCTCGATTTCCGTAATTTTGAGAAGATTTTTTTTTAGTAATTTTTTATTCTGCCCCAGCTGATGTTTGAGCCAGCATGTCGCGGAGGAAGCAAGCGAAGCCTCAACATTTCCAATCCGACCCCGAAGTGGCCTCGCTCCCCCGGCGAGATGGTGAGTGCTCCGGCCCGCGCCGCGGACACACACGCGCACACACGTACTAGTACTCACACTCACGCACACTCGCACCCACGCACACGCGGCTGGCCCCCGCGCCCACCGCCCAGCCGCCGCGACCCGAATCACCATTGCGACTCCGCGATTTTTTTTTTTTTTTTTAAATTTCAATTTGCCTTTGCTGGGCTTCCCCACCCCCAACCCCCCTGCCCCGAGGAAAGCAAACACTTCTCCAGGCAGGATCTTTCCGGAGTTGTTGGGTCCTCCTGCGGGGAGGAGAGAGGGCTCGCCGGCCTTGCTCCTGCGTCCCGGCTGTCTCCGGGAGCGGATCCCGGGACCCTCCGAACTGCGGCCGGGGCCCGGGTGCCCTGCGGGGCGCGGGTGCGGACAGAGGCCGTCGGCGCCTGCCTGCGCGGTGATCCACGCGCTCCCCGGCCCGCGCCCGAGGCCCGGCCTGGCCTCCGCCGCCCTGGTCCTGCTGCCTGCGGGAAGGAAGTTTACTTTGTGCTCCGGGCTGAACTTAGAACGTGGAGGGGAGCTCCCTGCGCCGCACTTACCCTCTTCCCCAGCGCTCCCACTCCTCCTGGGCCCGCGCCGCGGAATGGGGTGCCTTTGGGAGTTCGGAGTTCCAAGAAGATGGGAACCTGTATTGGGGCGACCGTGCTTGACACGCGGGGGTAGAGGCCGTGTTGGAGAGTGCTCTTTGCTGTCGGGTGCTCCCCAGACAGAGTGCAGGCGGATGGGGGCAAGTGTCGGGGTCCGGTTATCCCACTTGATCCCCGCATCTCTTCTCCCAACACATGCACACTCGGCGCCCCCAAGAAATCTTTAGACTCGGTCGGCTCCCGCTAAGGATCGTGGTACCTCGCACTTCCAGGAGCCGTAAGGGTCGTTCTCCAGAGCTGGAGGTGGGATGGGCTATCTAGCCACGAGAGAGTCCCCCTAAAACAGAGGCACTCGCTTCCTCCGATGGAGGCGACAACTGCCGGGTCCCAAAGGGAGCGAACAAGTCCAGAACAAAGTTTGTGTGACGGAGCTAAGGCCGAGAGTGGCAGAGATCCGGGCAGGGAATTGGGGGTAAGGAGGGCAGGCACCTTGAGTCCCTTTTTATCGCTAAAAAATATATTACAATTTAGGGGCCTCCGAACTCCCAGGCCCAAGGCCGGAGGCGATGAAGCGGCTCCCCAGCTCGGTTCCCCGGGACAGTGCTCGCCTCTCGGCTGCGGAGGTTCGAGGGGTAACCCCCGAGCGGTATCCGCGACTCGGGATGTCTCTCGGGGTGCTCCAGTCCCCGGCGTCATTTTGGGGTGTAGAGGAGGGAGCTGGACCCCGATAGGGCTCGGAAGCCTGCCCTTTGGTCGGCACCTCCGTCCTCCAAACTCTGCGGCCGCCCGGCCCTCACGGTCCTCGGGTCCTTCCTTAGAGGCCTGCTTCTCTGCAGAGCTGGGGCGCAGGGACCCACGCAGAACCCAGGCGGAGAAGCCAAGGGACTCCCACCCACTTCACCCCGACTGTCGGGAAAGAGGACTCCTGTTGAAGGGGGTGATCCCTGTAAGAAAGGGAGGAGAACAGACACAGATAAAGATATTTGTGTACAATATTTGGCCCCCTCCACCCCAGTACTTTCTCAAGCTTAAAGCCTTATCCAGAGCCTCTGATTTTTCAGTCCCCTGAGAACCCGTGATCCCCGCTTTCCACCCCAGGCGAAACTGGGTACTCAAGGTACAGCGAGGTGAAATTATCCAAGGCCGCTGCCACAGTATTTTTCCGGGTTTTCCCAGCTGGTTTCTTCTGCATCTCGCCCCCACACCATCTTTGCTAAAGTTTCTGGTGAGATCTTCCTCACTGTAATACTGTTAAAGTCAACAGTTTTTAAAGGACCAAACCTAACCGGAGGAGAGGAAAGATTTATTTTTAAGTCTTTTTTTTTAATTAATGTGTACTGATGTTATATTTTTTCAAAAAAGAGGAAAAAAAAAAAAGACTTGGGATTCTCAGAGAATTGATGCTTGCTAGATCTTTACCTTTTTCCTGTCGCCTTCTGAATCCGGAATTTTTAATAGTTAAGGCTTCTCATAAAGCGATAGCATAAAAGGAGTTCACTACCTCTGACCATTATTATTTATTAGGACTGTTTTTTTGGTTTATTTGGGCTTTGAGGTAAGTTAGTTAAGTTGCATCAAGTTTCCTTTCTTTCTTTTTTCTCTTTCTTTTACTTTATTCCTTCCTTCCTTTCCTTTTTCTTTCTTTTTTATCCCCAAAAGCTGGTTCATTGTCCTAAGAAGCAGTAAACAGTTAGGGGCACCATAGGAAACACTCCCCTCTCGGCCTCCTTTCTCACCTCTCCCCACCCCCCTCCATTTCTCCAGTTGTAATGGTTTTAGGTTATGACTGTTTTTACATGGTTGAACAATAAGTTTGGGAGAAACTGCCTAGAGGGTAGATTTTGTAATAGGGTTACAGGATTTAGTATGTTGTAATAATATTAGTACACAACTAATCCTCCTCCATGTCTGATTTTACAGGAGGGCCTTACACACTCCAATTCCTTTTATTTGGGAGTAGTTGTGAGATAGAGAACCGAGCAATCATGTCTCCAAGTTACTTTTAAAAAGTCACCACTTTTCATGCACTGTATCCAGCCACCCATTCTCCTGTCCGCACAGAACACACACTTCAAGGAGTCATTGGAGCTCTGTTTTTCAGTTTGCGGGTTTGTTTGTTTGTTTAATCTACATGAAAGTTGTTAAATTTTTAGAAGATTAACCTTCCTTAAACACTGTGGTTACTTTTTTTTTTCTTTCTTGAGATGGGCTTAAAACATGGCAAAGGAAATGTTGAACCTATCAAATTAAACCTAGTTGGTGGTGCCCTCAGCAGATGCTGGCACCTCCGATTTCATGACTTCGGTCCAGAGTGAGACCTAGAAAAGTTTGTAGGCCCCCCGTTACAGTTGCCCTGAAGGAGCAACTCCCAAGGCTGGGAGCAGTCAGGCTTACTGTGCGGCTTGTCACGCCTGTGTGTGTTTGAGCGTGTGCGTGCGTACAAAGAAAATCCGAGGTGGGTTCAGCAATCTCCAGGATAACTTCATCAGAACAAGTTCAAGAAAACAAGATCATTTGGTCAGTCTTATGATGTTCATATTTTAATTCTATTTTTGGTGCTGCTATATACTCTCCTAAAATAAACTGGGAGATTTTTACTGTTTCTTATGAAACCAAGAGTATGGCACTTATTACTTGTCTCTTAAATGATATTCAACAAGTCTCGAATTACTTGTAGAAAGATGACTGCCACTGGGAAAATTATTTAGCAAGGTAAATAATTTTGAGGAAAGAGAACATTAGAATGGGATGATTTTGTATGTGGATTCTTTACTAGCGATTCGGATTTCAGGTGTGTGTGTATGTGTGTGTGTTGGCTTTTTCTTCCTTGGGTAGAGTTTTTTAAGATTCCTGGAACGACATGTTTGGCCCACTCATACTCCATTCATTTATTAAGAAAGTACTTCTGCGGCCAGCTTTTTCAAGGAAAAGATCATATTGGAAGAAAGATAAAAACACTGCAGATAAAGCACACTGCCTCTCATATAAAGTATCACAAAAAATTCCTCTTATTCATATTAATAATGAAATTCTATTATTTACCAAAGTAATTTACTCATTGTGAGCAGCTTAATGGCAACACATTGATTTCTGGGCCCAAAAGGTTAGAGAGAACTATAATTAATTGCTTTTTTTGAAAAACCGACACCTGCATGATAAGGCAGTTGCAAAAACCTCCTGTTTAATCAGGCCTATTTTAAGTTTGTGGCATCATGGAAGATTTTGGATGAGAAAATGCAAGCTGTTTTGGGGGATTTGCTGGAGGCCTTACATACTCCCTAAAATGTTACAAGCAAACACAAACAAGCAGAAAGTGGAAGGACCTGAGAGAGCGTGCATGAAAGTGAATTTGTGATGCCGAATGTTTTGTGGCTTATTTTACATCCAGGTTCACCTATGGTTTATAAGCACAAGTGTCAATTTATAGGTTATTCTTTGGGGCCTTTATTTCATTTCTTTCTGCTTTGGCAGGTAGAAAGTTGTCTTGACCCACAGTCCTTTAGAAAGCAAAAATCTGAATTTTTGAGGCAGAGCTCTCATGGAAAAGTGGGGGGTGGGAATTAGGTAGACCAGCAGTTCAGTTTTTTGAAATTGAGAAAAGCCAAGCTCAGTGGAGTAGCCAGAACTAATTCCCTCTGCAGACTTAATTCGGTTTTTCTAAGGTACCTCCTGATACCGCTCACCCAGTCTTCCCAAATATTCTTAGATTACCAAAAGGGCAGTCGTGGAGCATTTGAAGGGAGGAGGTGGTAAATTATCCCAAGAACCAGCACCCCTCCCCCTCCAAAAGAAAAAAGTCGCTGTGCCAGGCTTTGGAAAACGTAGATGTGTCGAGCTGTTTTAACCTTTGCTAACCTCCTCCCATGCAGAGGTGACAAGGTCCAGATCATAATATGTCCTTCAGTATCTTCCCAGTGACCCCCAAATTGAGTCTTGCTAGTCACTTAGCAGGAAGTTCGGAGTTTATTTTAGTTTCACCTTATCAGCTTGGCTTCTTTTCCTAACCTTATTCCCCTGTCACCCTGAGATGCCAGACCCCCAAAGGGGAAGATTGACAGGTAGTTCCCATAGCTCAGTTTTACCCTCAAACAACAGGGATTTAGTTTCTTGTGCCTTTGCCAATGTTTATGTAGTCAAAGTTTAGATCTCGCCTTAAGCAGTCTCTTTTACGCGTCACTGGAAGAGGAGAGCCACAAAGAAGTTTTTGAACAAACCCTTGCAACTGGAACCCCATCTAGTGTTCAGTTTGATTCATCCAAGGGGAAGATATTTTCCCCCTTTCCTTTATTGTGTACATTAGGTGGGCTGGTATCACGATTTTCAAAGGACTGTCTTGTCCGTGTTGTTATTTTGTCAGAGATTTCCCCTTGTATTCTTCCACTCGAGAACACGCTAATCCCAGTCAGAACACTGAGGGGACTTGAAGGGAGCCAGTAAAATGTGTCATCTGGCTACAGATCTCACAGAAGAAACTTAAGACATTACAGAAAACATGCAGAGCATATGTGGCGGTGTTTAAATTGCGGTGGAATCTCAAGCTGAACATTCAGATGCAGGTTTTTCCCAGGTCTGTGCAAGAAAGAGAGAAAAATCAATCAATCAGAAATGTTTGTGATAGCCTTTCGAAACTGGTCTACCAAAAGGAACAGCCAGTTAAAACTATAGGCTCCAAAATCATAATCTTGCGGGGTTTTCTTAAAAACATTAATGTGACCTGAAGGTACTGGGAAGTCAAGCGAAGGGTCTTTCTGAGAAGCTCCAAAAAAAGAAAACTCAGTGTGGTGCAGTAGGGCTGTTGTTTTGTTTTGTTTTCCTGGCTGGCTAAACCTTTCAGCATGGGGCATAGTTTTATTTTTGTTTTCTCAGCAGACAGATATACTGGAACACTTCAATTTTCTGCCTCCTATTCTGCAGTGTTTAGTTCAGATGACGAAAAGCTGACATATTTGAATTGGGCATCAAGAACCTAAATAGTACAATGAGAACTAAAACATCTGGGATTTTCATATAAATTGGATAAAGCCAGAAGATCACCTCTTCCTCTGGCCCAGAGGGGGTAAAAGAAACCCAGAAAAGTCCAAAAATCTTTTTGTGTGTACATACTTAGAAAACCACCTCTTCTTAAATTTTCCTGTACGACCATGATGACAAAATTAATTTGTATGCATAATCCATAAAGAGGAACTAGAATATTGTTTTCACTATAGTACAGGGAACAAGGCAACTGTATTTACTATAATGGGGTCACCAGTTGCAATCTTGTGTAACAGATTATTGAGAGAGATACAAGATAGCCAGCCGGTCAAAAAAATGAATTAGAATATGTTAGTTTGTGATGTGTGTGTGTGTGCATCTTATTACAACTTAAAATATTCCCTTTGGTAGTTAAAGATTCAAACTAGACCTCATGTTTTGTCCTTTTCTTTTTTTTCATATAAAGCTGTTTCATTGGAATTCTGTTCAGAAGGCAGATGGATTTAAAGTTAAGAACTATTATAATGTAGCGACACCTGCTTTTGAAATAAATCAAAATAGGTATCAGAATTTTTTTTTTTTGGTGTTCATAAACATCAGGAAATTAAATTAGTTGACTCTACAGTGAGATCAAATGTCAGCTTATTAAAATGTTGCGAAAATCTAAGCTAAAATATGGGCAGCTTTTTTAACACAGTCTCTTTCTTAGAAGCAAGCAGGCACTTATTTTTAAGTGTCTATATTTTCCTTCCAGTTAGCACAACCCTAAATATAAAAATGTTCAGGTCGAAAAACTTGAAAATTCTCAAGTGAGTCTTGAAGCAGCACAAATGCAGAATTGGAGCACAGGAAAGTAATAATCAGCTAAATCCAGTAAAGTAACCTTTTTAAAATTTTCTCTATATTATGAGAATATCAGATGTTTGCAAGTTATAAAGAATTAAAAATGCCCTTTAATCGTGAGCACAGATGTGCTAAATATTTGAAGCAACTACATTGTAATGTGTACAATTGATGAAGTCAGTTTTCTGATTTCCCTTGCTAGTTATTTAGTTCTGAATCTGTCATTATTTGTCTAAGCCCAGCTGACCAAGCAAAACTGTGTTTTAAAGTGGCTTTATGTTTTGATAAATGTGAGCTGGTTGAAAAGTATTTTCCACTGAATGCAGAGCTTAATAGAACATGCTGACATAATAGTTTTAATGCATTTTGTTGAAAATGTGTGAACAAACAGAATAGCTTTTGTTCCTTCATAATTGGCTGTAAAAGTAGATGGAAACATAACCATTACATATGGAAATGTGCAAAGAGAAAGAAATAACATTTCGGTTGAATATATTAGGAATTGCATTTCCTAGTTTAAAATAAGCATCTGAAATGGATGCATCATTTAAAATTGGTTGTCAAAATAAGAAGCTTTAAACAGAATTTTTGTCACATTATTTTCGTCCCCAGTTAAGCAACATAACTTTAGCGAATTTCGTTTAATATTTTGTTTACATTATTTTTAAGTAAGGCGAGAGACAGAGCTTAAAACAGCACCTTGAATGTGCAGAGGAATCCTGTGCCAATTAGGATGATTAAACATTAAATTAAAACTGAATCATTATTGGTATTTTCTGCTCCAACCAAGATTTGTTTGGTATTGTTAATGCATTTCACACTATACCCTTACAGAGATTAAAAGATGGGTATTAAGGAAGCTAGCTTGTTAAGTATAACTTAGCTACTCAAATAACCCTCCCAGTGAATAAAGTGTGCATACATTTGGCATACTTTCTAATCATCTGTGGCATCACTCAAGGCAAACAGAGTTAAGGAATTTTCAGAAGTTAGTATTTGTGTATTAATTATATTTTCTGGAATGTAAAACTACTCAAGCTTTTTTGTTTTTGTTTTTTTTTTTTTATGTTTACTGCAAAGAGGCAAATGGCTGACTCTTTTGACTCAACTCTAAGTTTACCGAAAAAAAGAATTTTGATTTTGCATTTATTCATATTTGCTATTAGTTTTTTTTTTTTTCTTTCCCTGCAAGTTTTCTGGGAGATTCAATTTGGAAGTCATGGAAACTATTATCTGATTCAGTTCTGCAGAAAAGCATGCAGGGAGGTAATCCTTGAATTAAACAGTTTTTTTTTTTTTTTCACAGCCTACGGAGATGACCACACACCATTTGTACAACAGAAGTTGGTGTTCCCCATGCTGGGCAAACAATGGGACGCCATCCTGTCTTTGAATAGGATGTTAGCTTGGAGTTGGAGATTTTTATGTTTAATTTACAAATGGATCTTAGTGAGAAGAAATCTGAGCAACCAGTGGAAACAAACATGAAATAAAGGGATTTTATAATGAAAGGTTCGGGACAATCTGTTAAACAATTGATAACAGTTAAGAGCAAACTGTTTTTAAAGGCATTTCAGACAAGGAGAATTGCAAAGCATTTCCAAACTAGAAAACAAGAATTATTTCTTCACTTCCCCTTAACTGCACATCTTTCTTTAAGTTGATATTTAATCAGAAATGTAAATCTTGTGCCAGTTTTTATAGATAGAAGGAGCATTTTTGATGAACTATTTACAGGCATAATGTTGCCATTTGGAGCATAGTGGCATATATTCCTTGATTAGTGGGATGGTAGCCAGTTGCATTCTTTAATTTTAAAAATAAATATGCCGCAGCCTGATATATAGGTGCCAGGCAGACCTTGTAACGGATTTTGATCATTGTGTTTCTTGTGTGTGTGTGTGTGTGTGTCTCATTGCTTTCCCTTGTATTCAGCTGAATCTTGAGTGTCCAGAGGATTTGTTACTGATGTGGCTAAAGTGTGTTTGTCACGGATCAGACGTAGCTCAGGTTCCAGGTAGGGGCTGGAGGTGATTTTCAAGTTGTCAGTCTTCACCTTGGTGATAGGCATTTTTTTTTCCCCTTGTCAACCACTGATTGGAACCTGAATGACTACAAATTAGTTTAGTGACAGAACAAACTGTCACAGATATCTTTGAATCAGTTGAAAATGAATAAGGTTGACAGAAACTCAAGAGCCTAATAAGTCCTCAGGATGGTGGCTGGACCCTCTGTGGATGGATGAGTAGACAATAAGGTGTATAAAATATTGGAAATCAATATTTTGCTATGGAATTTCATTATGCACCAATGTCTGCAGTTCATAGTATTTTATATTTTGATGGATTACCTGAAGGCCATGGCTCTCGGAGATACCAGATTGATAGGGAGTCCTCCAACAGCCTAAACATTTAATCAAGAACATTCTTAAGGAATATTGATTGGTTTTCTGGGGCCATAGTTTTTTGAGTTTCGCAGGGAGGAAAGAGTTGATCCACCCCCATTCTCTCCTTTTTTGAAGTCCTGGATGACTCTGGGTGTCCTGGCTTCGTTGCTAATCCTGCTCCTTTTCATGTTTGCAGGAGACACAGAGAAGGGTCAACCCAACCGCACCACTAAGAGCAAGGATGCCCACGTCTGTGGCCGGTGCTGCGCCGAGTTCTTTGAATTGTCAGATCTTCTGCTCCACAAGAAGAATTGTACTAAAAACCAATTAGTTCTAATCGTAAATGAAAGTCCAGCCTCCCCACCTGAAACCTTCTCAAGCCCCAGCCCCCCTCCCGATCATCCCCAGGAACAAATGAATGACACGGCTAACAAAACAGAGCAAGGAGAGTGCAGCGACCTGGCCGAAGCCCAGGCACCGGACAGGGAAGAGTCCATGGAGGTGGAGGCCCCGGCAGCTCCCAAAGGCGCCAGTGGGCCTCCGAGTAGTGCTGGCGACAGCAGCGTCCCCCCTAGCTGCAGCAGCAGCAGCTCCGGCGCAGGTACCTCAGCGATCACAACCTCTCTACCTCAACTCGGGGACCTGACGACACTGGGCAACTTCTCCGTGATCAACAGCAACGTCATCATCGAGAACCTCCAGAGCACCAAGGTGGCAGTGGCCCAGTTCTCCCAGGAAGCGAGGTGCAATGGGGCCTCCGGGGGCAAGCTGGCCGTCCCAGCCCTGATGGAGCAGCTCTTAGCTCTGCAGCAGCAACAGATCCACCAGCTGCAACTGATCGAACAGATTCGTCACCAAATATTGCTGTTGGCTTCTCAGAATGCAGACCTGCCAACCTCTTCCAGTCCTTCTCCAGGTACTTTACGAACATCTGCCAACCCCTTGTCCACCCTCAGCTCCCATTTATCTCAGCAGCTGGCGGCGGCAGCTGGGTTAGCACAGAGCCTTGCGAGCCAATCTGCCAGCATCAGCGGTGTGAAACAGCTCCCCCCCATCCAGCTACCTCAGAGCAGTTCCGGCAACACCATCGCCCCCCCACACAGCGGCTCTTCCCCCAACGTTCACATATTGGCGGCAGCAGTTCCCACCCCATCCTCGGAAAAAGTGGCTTCGAGCGCGGGCACCTCCCACACCAGCAACCCCGCGGCCTCTGCCTCATCCTCACCAGCTTTTGCAATAAGCAGTCTGTTGAGTCCTGCATCTAATCCACTTCTACCTCAGCCGGCCCCCGCTAACTCGGTTTTCCCCAGCCCTTTGCCCAACATTGGAACGACAGCAGAGGATTTAAACCCCTTGTCCGCCTTGGCCCAGCAAAGAAAAAGCAAGCCACCAAATGTCACCGCCTTCGAAGCCAAGAGCGCTTCGGATGAGGCGTTCTTCAAACACAAGTGCAGGTTCTGTGCAAAAGTCTTCGGAAGCGACAGTGCCTTGCAGATCCACCTTCGTTCCCACACCGGAGAGAGGCCATTCAAGTGCAACATCTGCGGGAACAGGTTCTCCACCAAGGGGAACCTCAAAGTCCACTTTCAGCGCCACAAAGAGAAGTACCCTCATATCCAGATGAACCCCTACCCCGTGCCTGAGCATTTGGACAACATACCCACCAGTACCGGCATCCCCTACGGCATGTCCATCCCTCCAGAAAAGCCGGTCACCAGTTGGCTAGACACCAAACCCGTCCTGCCCACCCTGACCCCTTCTGTCGGCCTGCCGTTGCCCCCCACCCTCCCGAACCTCACCCCCTTCATCAAGACCGAAGAGCCAGCCCCCATCCCCATCAGCCATTCTGCCGCCAGCCCCCCGGGCTCCGTCTCAAGCGACTCTGGGGCCCCTGAGCCGGCCGCGAGAAACCCGGGTGGGCTCCCGGAGGAAGCGGAAGGCCCCACTGCGCCCCCTCCCGGCGGCAAAAGCGAAGAGAGCGGTGTGGTCCCCAGCTCGGCCTCAGCCCCGAACGCCTGCGTGCTGAGCTCCCTGGCATCTGACGGCGGTCCTGGCAGTGCCTCGACTTTCACCAACCCTCTGTTGCCGCTCATGTCCGAGCAGTTCAAGGCGAAGTTTCCCTTTGGGGGACTCTTGGACTCAGCCCAGGCCTCAGAGACATCCAAGCTTCAGCAACTGGTCGAAAACATTGACAAGAAGGCCACTGACCCCAATGAGTGCATCATCTGCCACCGGGTCCTCAGCTGTCAGAGCGCCCTGAAGATGCACTACCGCACCCACACCGGGGAGAGGCCCTTCAAGTGTAAGATCTGTGGCCGGGCTTTCACCACGAAAGGGAACCTGAAGACCCACTACAGCGTCCATCGAGCTATGCCCCCGCTCAGAGTCCAGCATTCCTGCCCCATCTGCCAGAAGAAGTTCACCAACGCTGTGGTCCTACAGCAGCACATCCGAATGCACATGGGGGGCCAGATCCCCAACACCCCGGTCCCTGACAGCTACCCCGAGTCCATGGAGTCCGACACAGGCTCCTTTGATGAGAAAAATTTTGATGACCTAGACACCTTCTCCGATGAAAACATGGAAGACTGTCCCGAGGGCAGCATCCCAGACACGCCCAAGTCCGCAGACGCTTCCCAAGACAGCCTGTCTTCCTCGCCTTTGCCTCTAGAGATGTCGAGCATCGCCGCTTTGGAAAATCAGATGAAGATGATCAATGCCGGCCTGGCAGAGCAGCTGCAGGCCAGCCTGAAGTCGGTGGAAAACGGGTCAGTCGAGGGGGACGTCCTGACCAACGATTCATCCTCGGTGGGTGGCGACATGGAGAGCCAAAGTGCAGGCAGCCCAGCCATCTCAGAGTCTACCTCCTCCATGCAGGCTCTGTCCCCATCCAACAGCACCCAGGAATTCCACAAGTCACCCAGCGCCGAGGAGAAGCTGCAGAGAGCAGGGGCAAGCGAGTTTGCCAATGGTTTGTCTCCCGCCCCAGTGAATGGTGGGGCTCTGGATTTGACATCTAGTCACACAGAGAAAATCATCAAAGAAGATTCTTTGGGAATCCTCTTCCCTTTCAGAGACCGGGGTAAATTTAAAAACACTGCTTGCGACATTTGTGGCAAAACCTTTGCTTGTCAGAGTGCCTTGGACATTCACTACAGAAGTCATACCAAAGAGAGACCATTTATTTGCACAGTCTGCAATCGTGGCTTTTCCACCAAGGGTAATTTGAAGCAACACATGTTGACACATCAGATGCGGGATCTACCATCACAGCTCTTTGAGCCCAGTTCCAGCCTTGGCCCCAATCAGAACTCGGCGGTGATTCCCGCCAACTCGTTGGCATCTCTCATCAAGACAGAGGTCAACGGCTTCGTGCATGTGACTCCTCAGGACAGTAAGGACACCCCCACCAGTCACGTCCCTTCTGGGCCTCTGTCATCCTCCGCCACGTCCCCAGTTCTCCTCCCAGCTCTGCCCAGGAGAACCCCCAAACAGCACTACTGCAACACGTGTGGTAAGACCTTCTCCTCGTCGAGTGCCCTGCAGATTCACGAGAGAACTCACACTGGAGAGAAACCCTTTGCTTGCACTATTTGTGGAAGAGCTTTCACAACAAAAGGCAATCTTAAGGTACTTCACTCCATCCGCACCTCACCCACACCACCCCAGCAGCCTTCTTTCTTTTGAGGCCATTGAGGGTTCGTAAGGCACGCTCCCAGAGTCTTTGGTCCAGACAGTTAGGGGGCGAGTTCTCGCAAGAGAACCTGCTGCTGCGTGGCTTATCTGGAGAAGTGTGGGTGCCTATGCAGGTCAGGATCACGGCAGGGACCAGGGCAGGCTGCAGCCTGCTGAACGTCAGAGCGCCTTGAATAATTTGGTACCTAAGCGAAACAGCGGCCTGGCCCTGTTGTCTTGCTAAGTGCGCCTAATGAATTGCTCTACCTACCAGGTCAGACAGCCCCGCGTTGCCATGGGGTATTGATTAAAGGCCTCCATGTCGCCTGTGTGCTGCCCATACCACTTAATAATTACAGTTCTCCTCTGTGTGGGCATCTATTTTTTTCAAACTCTGCAGTCCAGCGTGGTTTGTCTTTCTAAAAACAGTAACGTCACCACTCTGCTAATGGGTATTATGATAATTGATCATACAACAATTCCTACTGATATGTGTTGGAAAGAAAGCAAATATGCTTAAGTTCTAGAGCAACAGTTGAGCGCTCTTACTGTGTACATTTTTCTGTTGACAGAGTATTTCTCTAGAGATTGCTGCCAGTAATGCGAGATGAATAATTACTTTCTGGCTTTTTCGCTCCACGCACAGGCCCTCCATTGGGCAATCAGTGAGGGGCACTCTCTTTCCATCTGAAAAGGACATTTATAGGGTAAAGGGTGTCAGATACAATACTTGCCATGGCAATGAGAGTGGACGTAACAATTCTCACCCTGGAAGGAGCTATCTGCAACTGACTGGCTTGCTCAAGGCCATTATAAGCTAAATACAGGTAATAAAAAAGGAGTAAGTAAGGCATCCTTGCCCAGGCAGAGGAGAGGTGGACCAGGGTTGCAGAGAGTGGACACCTTATTACTAGCAGACTGGAGTGGACGGTTCTTATTACCCTTCCCACTGTCCGGTATGTAATAAGAATAGACACTGTGGCCACTGGCCCTGTCGAGTGTTGGGATGTGAGCTGAGACAGATTCAACTATTAAGCTTCTCCCTCTCTCTCCCCTTTTTTTCCTTCTCCCTCCTCCCTTCTCTCCCGCCTCCCAGGTACACATGGGCACTCACATGTGGAATAGCACCCCCGCCCGCCGGGGTCGCCGGCTCTCTGTGGATGGCCCTATGACATTTCTAGGAGGCAATCCCGTCAAGTTCCCAGAAATGTTCCAGAAGGATTTGGCGGCCAGGTCAGGAAGCGGGGATCCTTCTAGTTTCTGGAATCAGTACGCAGCCGCGCTTTCCAACGGGCTGGCGATGAAGGCCAATGAGATCTCCGTCATTCAGAATGGGGGCATCCCTCCAATTCCTGGAAGCCTGGGCAGTGGAAGCAGCTCACCTATTAGTGGGCTGACAGGAAACCTGGAGAAGCTCCAGAACTCAGAGCCCAGCGCGCCCCTGGCTGGCCTGGAGAAGATGGCAAGCAGCGAGAACGGAACCAACTTCCGTTTCACCCGCTTCGTGGAAGACAGCAAAGAGATCGTCACAAGTTAAAGGCCCTCTGGCTGGAGAGAGAGCATCCCCCATTCAGAATGAGACCCACGGTTGCCTCCTCCTCCTTGCCCTGCCCCCCCGCCCCACAACCTTCTGGTTCCCCCACAGCTGCACCCCCCCCCCCACAGATCTCTGAACTACAACGTTCTGAAGACATTCTTTTGTACCTTGTTCAACTTCTAGAGTTCTAAGAAAGCTTATTTATTAGTGATATAACCTGGCTTTGCAAACAGAATGCAAGCGTTAACTTTGGTCTTCTGTATTTTTGGACTAAATACTAATTGACTAGAGTCCTGTAAACTTGCTGTAACATTTATGGCAATTGCAAGTTGCCCTGCTAGGCGGTCCTAATCTGGCATTAACTTATTTTCTATATCCAGTTTAATATGAATCTGGTGTTGATGCAATGCCTCAGTGATGCATTAGATCTCTAATAAAATCTGTATATAAATGTATACTTTGATCCTGCTGGAAAATTTTATCAGCAAACACATTGTCTAATCTTTTGAAACAAATTTAAGGAGAGGACTGAAAGTACAGACTGAACTGTGTGGTTCTTTGAAAGGTTTGGGTTTTTTTTTTTTTTTTTTTTAATTCTAAAATTCAACCTGCTTTTTTTTTTTTGTAGATTTAACCCTTTCCGTTTTGAACTGCTATTTGTATTGTGCTTTTTACTTGAGTCGTCCTCAATGTTAATAAGTTTCTGTACAGTGATAAGCACGCAGAATTCTTTAGAGAAAAATACAAGTGTTGTTTTGGTAGTTGAAACTAAGACGTAACATTTTGCCTTGTAGGTATATTCACAATAGAAAATGTGTGCTGGAATTTCACAATGCTGCTAAGAATAGCATCTTGAACAACCTTCAGTGGAGAAAATGTAGATGCTCTTGTATATACAAAAAGAAATATCACTTTCATTAAAATGTACATATGTTCCTTACAAGAGCAAATGCTTCTTCTTGATCAAGAGAGCAGGTATAGTGTTTGTTTATTTTGTATTAGGTATGGAAGGAAAAAAAAAATGGACTGTTACATGCACTTTCTTGGAAAGTTGAAAGGAAGGGGGGTCCAATTTCTTTAACATTTAATACTTACTAACAACAGAGATACTGTAATTTTACTCAAGTAATCAAATACATTTTTTTTTTGCAACAGATAAAACAAAATACTGTGTCTGTGTTTTTAGAGTGCATTTCTATTTAGCCAGGCCCCGAAATGTATTTTAGCATTTCCCCAGGCACCAGTAAATTGTGTATGTATCTCTCTCTCTCTCTCTCTAAATAAGGAATTGTAAAAGGCATAACAGAAACAGGTTTGCATGAGCATGTGTGTTTTCTCTTCCTTTTTTTTTTATTTTTGTTTAATTTGGAGAATCTAGATATTCTCCCAATATCAATTACTTGTTTGGCTACTCTTCTTACAACCTCTCTAACCCCAAGAAAAAAGAAAAAAATGGTGTGAAATAAACAGTTGGTATAGGAGGTTCCGTCGGCTCAGGTAAGTTTCCTTAAGCAGGACATCCGTGCTCTTGGAGACTTTGGCTTTATTTCTCCTGTTCCGGTGGTTTCACTTCCCTTAATTCAGTCATTTTCCAGGCGGCTGTGAGCAGCATTGCTGGAGAATTCCCGGGGCAGCTGGGGTTATATAATCTGAAACTGGGCCTCAACCCAGCGAGGTCAACTTGGTCTTTATTTAATTAGTCTTTTAGGCATTTAAATACACACGCATATTTGAAAGAAAAAGTCCATGACAAAGGATATGTCGAGTCGACTTGAATATTGCATCACCAGAATTCAGTCTGATTTCTTCCTCTCTCCTTTTGTTATAGGGTCTCCCCTAGAACATGTTTTCCTCCAGAGCACTATTTTGGGGTCAGCAAATGGACTGGGTGGTAGTTGGTGGCTAGAGGGGTCGGCGAATTTTTTCTTGCAGGGCGGCGGTAAACCGTCGGCAGACAGTGGCCCCGCGCCCAGGTAAGGGAGAAGCGTCCGGGCCACCTTCCAGAAGAAGTTTCCATCGGGGCGCAGGCCACTCCATGGCCACTTGGAGCGAGCCTCCGCAGGCTAAATGGTCTGGGGCCCAGGAGGGGCGTGCCAAAAGGTGGGCGCCATATGGGGACCAGCGCCCCCAAACCTTGAGAGGGCAGGCACTGGGCTGTGCGCTGCGGCGCGCTGCGGAGAATCACCTAGACGTTTCAGCGCGCTAACGAGCATCTTCGATTGCGCCTCTAGGGTCCCAGTCACGTCTCCCCGAGAGAGACCTCTCTGCTCAAAAGTGGGGACCAGGCGAATAGGTGGGATTCTGGCTGCTCTTGTCATACGCGGGCCGGAGGGGGACGTTTTCGCTGCGAAAGGAGGCATTCAACCTCTTCCCAGGGCTGGGCGTGACGACGACTGGGTACCCAGGCCTGAGTGGTCTTTGGATCCGGGTGCTTCTCTGGGGACCAAGCCTGAGACCTGCAGGGGCATCCGAGGGCCGCCGGCCTCCGTGAGGGACCTGCTCGTACACGCCCCTCGGCGCTCCCCCTCCCTCCCGCGCCCTCGAGCCCCACGCCCACCTCTCCAAAGGGGTCCTGTCGGCAGAGCCCCAACGCGGGTTTCCGAGCACACGCTCAGCTGCAGGACCGCTCCCCCCGACCCCGTCAGTCCCGCGGCCGCAGCGCGGTCCCCACCGCTGGGCTCCCACCGCGGCCGGCGCGGGGGTCACGGCCCTGCGCCTCCCCAGCTGCGCGTCCATTTCCGCCAGGCTGGCGGGGTGGGCAGGGGCGGTTTTTTTCTTTTCTCTCTCACCACCGACCTCCTCCCTTCTAGCTTTTTCTGATGAGTTAAGGGGAGCAAAAGCAGCGTTTCGTTTGGACAGACTTTCCAAGGCGACCGTAGCCCTTAGGAGAAAGTCGGAGCCTCGGGGTCTCAGTCGGTGACTCTGTCTCCTCCCTTCCCTCTTCGCTTTGGTCCCTGCCTGTCCATCCATCGATCGACTCTCTCTCTAATCTATTGATCATTACCTGCCTATTCCCGCTTACATTCGTTTCCAAAACAAGAAGTCGCCCTCAGCCTGCTTCCTCTCTGAGTGAGAAAAACACCCAGCCTTTCGGCTCAGCCCGGCGGAAGAGAAATGGATTCATATTTATAAAGCTACAAAGTTTATTTTAAGGCCGAAGTGAACGCGCCGCCCCACCCCCTCCCGCCAAGCCTCGCCTCACTTTTTCGCCTTTCTTTGCCCCCTTCTCTAATTGGAGGTGCGTCGAGATAGTTTTGGAATCACCGAACACCGAAGTTCCTGGGCTTGTTGCTGCCCGGAATGGTAACAGCCAAATTTCACATTTTTGAACTAAAAATATTCATATTGGTGACATTTGCCTCAGTTCCTTTAAAAAAAAAAATGTGACTTGTAGAAAACAAAACAAAAGAGTGCAGCGAATAACCAACTTTCTTGTACCCATCACTCAAAATTTACAAACGTTAGAAACTTGAGTTGCCCCCTCCCCACCCCCACACCCCCCCCCCCCCACCTTTCGGAATAAGGATGCTTTTTCTTTTTCTTTGGGTCTCTGTCTGTGTCGCTGTCATTCTTCCACCTTCTTGTGGCCCTTTATCTCCCCGTCTTTCCTTCCCTGTATTCCTGTGTGTTTGTTTGTTTGTTTTTCTCCCTCCATCTGCGTTGCTCCCCAACCGCACCCCTACCCCGACTCCTGTCCCCATCCCCGCATACACACACAGGGTCTCCCCTCTTTCTGGAAAATAGGCTTGGAAGAGCAGTTTGGTGATTGACAGAAAACTAGGGTGGAAAAAGGGAGACCAGTGACAAGACCCAAGCTACCCAAGGCCCCTCAGGCCAGTGGCTGTGGAGGGGGGAGGGGTGCATAGAGTAAGGAAGGGGGCAGGTTTCTCCAGATCATTTAGGGAAACCGATTGGCTCAAGAGTCACTTTGAGCTTTAAGTCTTTGCCTCTCAATTCTCCTGGGCCGGGTTTATTCAACTGATGTGTAAGGGGCTGGGGGACAGTTTTTTGTTTTCTTTTGTTTTTTAAATTAGAAAAAAGTGTCATACAGAAAATCCTGACTGATTTGCAGTTGACATAAAATTTCTAGCAGTAGATTATTTGCTTATTGTTTTTGGCGTGTTGCGAATGTCAAGAAGGAGAGAACTTAAGGGAAAAAAAAGCTCCCACTCTGTTAAAACTTAGCAGTACTGTTAGAAAAATAAAGCACTGGAGTCTTTTACTAGGAGCTACACACCCCTACCCCAAATGAAACAAATGTCAGAGGGGGTAACAAAATGGGAAAAAATGTAAAGTGAATTTCAAAGGGCTCCACAGTCAAGCGCAATCTGAGATTCACAGAAAGTGGAGACGGATAAGACAGGAATTAGGTCATCTCGTCCAGACCCCAGGAAATATGTTTAGATCAAAGCCTGCTCTGTTAGAATAAACAAAACAGGGCCCAATGGGCCCTACCAATATTTTCATCTCCGTGCTAAGAGCTGCTAATCTAACTGGCTCTATTTGATGAAAGGGGGGAAAAATTAACAACTGTAAAAATGGCTAAGTAAAAAATGTCCTCTCAACTATACTAGGAAGATAAAGATTTAGATTGAAGCTAAAAAGTAACAAGATCCAGGCCCAGATCAACACAAACTTCCTGGAATTTTAGCACTAAGTAAATTATCTAATCCCAGCCCATTGTTCCCTCTTTGCTGCCCCCAACCCCCATGCAATTGAACATACCAGATGATTTACATAAAAAAAAATTGTTAAATTTTAACTGCAGTCTAAGAACATTGCAGGAGGCAGACTTTTGGGTTCACTTACTCTACATTCCTTAAGGACCTCCCCAACCAGCCCCACTGTCCCTGCCTCCCCAGGCAGTTGGGGCCCAATGCTGGCCTGGCCTTTATTGTTAGGGATGGTTCTTTAAGCCCTGTCTTCAAATTTGGCCTCTTTCTACTAAGGACAGATAGATGGAGGCTGGGAACATGTGTCTTGTAAGCCTGCGTTTGGGTTGATTGGGTAGCCACAGATATTTTAGCAGCTAAACCCAAGTAGTGTGTAAGGTTTTCTTTCACCGTTCAGTTGATGACCTTAAGCCAGTTGCCACCTAACATTTGGACAGATAGAAACATCCCAAAAAAGGACAGGAAATCCCAGAGAAGGAAAATTCACCCAGGCTAAATCCAGGATTGTAGTTCCTTGCTGAGTTTGGTTTCCTCTTAACTTTTTAAACATATGATTTGGCTTCTCTTGTGTTTCTACATCCATCTGAGCTCAGGTTTAACAAAGACTCAGAGACTGCTTGTCAGCTTGGCTCTGATCCGCCCTAAAGCCAGGAGGACTGGGGTGGGGAATGTGATGGGGCCTTTATAAACACCTTGAACAGACTCTGGCTACTCAACTCTGCAAGGGCAGTTCTAGGGTCAACTTTTTACTTATGTTCTATGGAGGAGTTTGAAGACATGTGACATGGTGTTGGAGGCTGCGCAAATCTGTCCTTCCTTTTTATTTTTTAAATTTATTTATCATGTATTTGGCTGCACTGGGTCCTAGTTGCAGCTTGTGGTATGTAGTTCCCTTGCCAGGGATCGAACCTGGGCCCCCTGCATTGGGAGTGCAGATGCTTAGCCCCTGGATCACTAGGGAAGTCCCTTGATCCTTCCTTATTAGACCCAAGATGGGACCCAGTCCAGCTGAATCCTGACACAGCACAGTCTAGGTGGACATGATGCAGACAGACTAGGGGTTACACCATCTTGTAATCAAAGCCACATTCAGTAAGAGGCCTGGACAGTCACATGGATGTAAACATGGATAAAGATGCAAACGTGGCAGGCAGGCTCTTCTCCTGATGGAAAGGATGTGAAATGGAATACTAACCAGCTTGCAGAGCTAGCTTTGGTGTTTAGACTTTGGGGTGTTTCCACCTATCTCATCTCACACCAGTCCAGTGAGACAGACAGGGCCACTGTCCTTTATAACAAAACTGAGACCCAGAGATCAGAGAATGAACAGCTGGACCCCAGAATACCGGGAGCTATGACCACTTAATAGCCAACTCTGGGCCATAATTTGTCTGCTCCATGGACTGGTTTCCCCATCTGTACCCTGAAAGGTTCCATATCCATCAAAATTTCCCAGCAGCTTCCATCAGTCTTACCTTGTCCACAATTTCACATGATCATAGTCACTTACACTGTGACCTATTTGATCATTTCACTTAAGTTGGTCCCTTTTTAAAACATAAGTTTACTTCTTTTAAAAGGAATAGAAAACACTGGATACCGTTTTCTCCAATAGTCTTTCTAGTCCTGGGCAGGAAAAATACTAACAGTTCACACCCACTGGTGATGTGCCCACATCAAAACAACACAGACACATCCCACTGCTTCGTTAGCTGCATCCTTTCTTAGTTTTTTCTAACCAACCGTCTCTTGCTCTAGACAAGGGTGAGGTCTGTGGCTCTTAAAAGAGTTTTGTTTCTCCACCCCTCTACCTATTGACACACATCTTGGAACTGGCCCGGGGTTTTTCAAACTGTGGGTTGGGAACCTAATATTAGCACATTATGAAATCAGTCTAGCAGGTTATCCTGAGCATTATTTTTTAAGGGTAATAGAATAAAAAATAGCAGTGTCCTTCTCCTATGTAGATCACACTCTGTATTAATGTAGTATCTTACCAGGGCTTCCCAGGTGGCTCTAGTGGTGAAGAATCTGCCCATCAGTACAGGAGATGCAAGAGATGTGGGTTCGATCCCTGGGTCAGGAAGATGCCCTGGAGGAGGAAATGGCATCCCACTCTAGTATTCTTGCCTAGAAAATTCCATGGGCAGAGGAGTCTGATGTACTACTCTGTGTCCATGGGAACGCAAAGAGTCAGACACAACTGATGACTGCGCACATACAGTGACTTATGGAGCTCTGTTTCCGCCGTATATGTGTGTGCACCAGGCCACAATGATCGATGAGCTTCTTAGCACAAGTTGTCATCAAAAAGTCTGAAGCCACTGACAAAGGCTTGGTTCTCTCATTTTTCTCAGCAGGAATTGTGGGACTGGGGGCTTTGGAGAGGGGTCTGGGGCTCAGATTTAGCAGTGAGAAGAGTACTGATGAAGGCACAGGTAGACCAGTTGCCCACTTGTCTTTGTACTCATACATCCACATGCTGTTTCCAGGAAACAGCAGGCCCCCCTGGTTTTACCTGCCTCTGCAGGTAAAGAGAGCCGAGCAGCTGGCCCCCTGGTGCCAAAGAACCTGTGCTGTCTTCTCCTGGGCTTTTTTGCTGTTGGGGGATTCTCCTTAAACACACACGTAAGTGCAAAGGAGAAAACAAAAACAGAGTAGGAAGACTTAATTTCTGCAACAAGCTGCCCTGTGCCTTTAAGAACCCTCCTGCCCTGGTTATTGGGCCAAAGCTCTGGGGTAGCTAAGATAACATCCCTCCCCAAACCTGCCATTCTTAATCATTGTGCTAACTAGGGGGCTTACCATGGCCTAATAGTATGTCATCGTGAGTAATCATTTCTAGAAGAGTTCTTTTAGGAATGCTGCTCAAATAGATTTTCTGCAGATGTTAACAAAGAATAGATTCTATCTAACATGTGCACACATGCACATGTACACGCACGCACACACACTTACCTAAATCTTCAGAGCTAGGAGTGGCCAGGAAGGAACTTCTTTGGCTGTATAGAAGGTAGGGTGAGAGTTGGAGCCTGAGTTATTTACCTAAACAAATTATACCCTCTTACTCTGGGTGGAGGAGTGATTGCCCAAGCTCAGCTTGTTGTTTGAAGGTTAGGATATACTTTCTTGACCTGGTTTCTCAGTCTAATCTTTCTTATGTCAATTATAATAAAAAGAGTTACTATGGTAGTCCTCATTCTGAGCAACAGTTCTTCAGCCCTCTCTTATCCGCAGCCTTTGCCATGGGACTTGCACTGTTGACCCCCAGGACAGGGTGTATTTCCCCGTCTCTTTGGGTCTGCCCATGTGACTTGATGCAATGGTGTGCTAGCGCCATGACTGGGCCCTGAGATGCCTGTATGTTTCTCCTTGTACCCTTGTGCCTCTGCCATCACCATGGAAAGAACATGCTCACCAGTCTTGGTGAAAGAATAAAAGCCACACGGTGCAGAGTTATCCTCTGCTAAGCCCAACCAAGATCAGCCAAGCCCCAGCCAGCACCTGGGTGAGACCAGCTGACCAGAACCCGTAGAACTAGGGGAATAGATGGGCACTGTTTTAAGCCATTGAACTTGTGAATGCTCCCTTACTTCGCAACACTGGGCCACAATCAACCATTTAAATAAGCTGTAATTAGTGATTAGAAAGTGTCACATGATGTTTCAGAGGGTTTACTTGAATTCACTCACTTAATCCCTGCAACAACCAAGTGAGGTGGGTGTTATCATTGCGCCCATTTCATGGATAAGGAAACTAAGGTACAGAGAGGTTAAGTGAAATGTCTAAACCCAGACAGCCCAGCTCTGGAGCATGCGTGTCTAGCTCTTCACCGTTCTCCTCTCCTTTTGTCCTGTCACAAATCTTCCCAAGAAGATTGAGTACTGCCCATCTCTCTCTAACACAAACCCAGACCCAGAATTCTACAATAAGTAAATCAAGCCTCTGCACCCTCCCCTTTCCCTACTCGACTTACAGGCTTCTGGAGGAGTAGAATCAGCTGGGATTCACAGGAAGTGATCTGCTCTCTCAACACCTCCCTCTACCAGGAGAACTCTCCTGACCAGGGTCCTTCCAGCTCACCATGCAGTGTTGACAGAAGTGGCAGGAATGCACATGGTCTGTGAATCCACACACTAAGCCCATCCCCTTCCTTCAGCACACACTGGATGCTTTATGGATGTGACAAGCATTATCTACCCTATGAAGACCTTGTTAATATTTAGAGATAAAGTTATTTTGATGTCTTTTTCATAGAGGACATGATGCGCCACATAGCAGTGTGTGGGGCTTTACTCCCCATCTCTCCTCCTCTCTCGTGGAAAAACAAGTCCTCTCTTTCTCCTGTGCTTTTCACAGACTGCAGGTCACATGGTTGTTCACGGAACAGGGACATGTTTCCTCTGAATTATCACAGTGGAGAAGTAGCTTGCAGGCTTGAGCGGCTGGTATATTTCTGTCTCCCTGTGAGGAGGATTAATGAGATTCACATGTTCTTTTGCATACAAAGCTTGGTTTGCACATCCCTGGAAAATCCAGGGAACATTTAAGGAAGTAGTTAACATTTTAGGAAATTCAAGAAACTGGGAAGAGGGTCAGGTTTTCATGGTCTGGATGTGCTCTGAGGGAAGGAAGAAAATGGTGGCTGATCTGCCTTCTTTTCCTGGTGCCCACCCTCTAATTGGCCAGTGTATTCGTTCTTAGGGCTGCTGTAACAAACACGGTGCCAGAAACTTAGTTTCCCACAATTTCGGAGGCCAGAAGTCAGGGTGTTGGCAGAGCCATGTACCCTACGGCCTCAGGGGAGAAGCTGCTCCATGCCTTGTTCTTAGTGTCTGATGTTGCCAGCAGTCCTTGGCTTGTAGACACATCACTCCATTGTCTGCCTGCATTGTCACATGGCGTTTTCCTTGTCAGACTTCGTATCATCTTCCCGCTGTGCATGTCTGTCTGTATGTCTCATTTTTTCTTCTTATGAGGACGCTAATCATATTGATCCGGGGTCCACCCTCATGACCTCATCGCAACTCAATCATATTTGCAGACACTCTATTTCCACATAAGGTCACCTGTGTAGATATGGAGGGTTGGAGGGAAGCTGTCACAGTAGCTCAGTGAAGTAAAAGTCGCTAAGTCATATCCAACTCTGCAACCCCATGGACTGTAGCCCGCCAGGCTCCTCTATCCATGGAATTCTCCAGACAAGAATACTGGAGTGGGTTCCCATTCCCTTCTCTAGAGGATCTTTTCGATCCAAGAATTGAACCCAGGTCTCCCGCATTGCAGGCAAATTCTTTACCATCTGAGCCACCAGAGAAGCCCCACGGTAGCTCAGGTGAGACACAACGAGGATTTGAGAGGAGAGGAAAGGGTGGAATTTGCTTGGGGTATTTTTTAGCAATTTTCACAGCCCAGAAGAGCCACGGCTCTTAACGCTTAAAGGATGTTCAGAGACCTCGGGTCACAAAGTGGAGACTCAGAGGCTGAGTTCAGCCTGCATATGTGTTTTATTTGGCTCCCAAGACATATTTAACAAATTTGAAAGCATTGCCAACATTCAAAAGTCAGGAGATCTCATATAAAAGTTCAAATTTCCAGTTTTTTTTTTGAGTGTCAGATGATGTAGTGCTCTCGCCTGCCCACATTTCAACAATTGGCTGGTGCTAAGGTGTCACTGTCCCCTTTAGAGGGAGCATACCCGTTCTCCACTTTTCTTCCATTCCCCCTACTACAGACCACCTTACCCATCTGCCAGCCTGCTGGCCTCTGTATGCATTTGATTTTTCTCCCTAGATGAAGTCCAATCAGCTCATTTGGCAAGGGAGGAAGGGAAGGCCACAAGACAGGAACACCTTGTGTAAGTGGTGGATGCAACCATAGGTTGATTCAGCAGAGGAAGGCAGGGGTAGAAGGAGGACAGGTAGATACCGTCAGGGTCAGAGAGAAGAAGGTAATCCACAGCACAAGGACATGTCAGGAGAAGGGGTCCACCAGAAAGCAGATCTCAGACAAGACCCTGGATTTCCTGCAGAAATCCTTGCTGGAGATACTAGATACAGAACAGCTTAAACTGGGCTTTCCTGGTGGTACAGATCAGATGGTAAAGATCTGCCCATAATACAGGAGACCTGGGTTCAATCCATGGGTTGGGAAGATTCCCTGGAGGAGGGCATGGCAACCCACTCCAGTATTCTTGCCTGGAGAATCCCCATGGACAGAGGAACCTGGCAGGCTATAGTCCACAGGGTTGCAAAGAGTCAGACACGACTGAGCGACTAAGAACACTAAGCACCCTAAACACACATGTGAGGTGGGGGGAGGAGATTTCCCTCACCATCCTTTGCATGCTAGAGGCTTTATGCTTCCAAAGCACTTTCACATTCACTGTTTCACTTCACCCTCCTGGACAGAGCAGCTGGCAATACCAATCTCTTTAAACCGAAGAGGAAATCGAGGTCCAGAGAATTGAAGGAGATCTTCCCAGGGCCAGAGAATTATTTAAATCCAGCATTTTCTTCTGCTAGCCCAGTGCTCTTTCTAATGAACTCCCTAGTTTAGGAGTTGTAATTGCCCTCTGGCCAGAAGGTTCTCAAAGTTTTGAGTTGGGAAGGTTTAGTTCAGACCCAGCCATGACAAAGACATACATAACGTAAGAAAGCTAACTTACAGGGCTTCCCTGGTGGTCCAGTGGTTAAGAATCTGCCTTGCAATGCCGGGGACACTGATTCAGTCCTTGGTGTCCAGGAAGATCCCACAGGTTGCTAAGCAACTCAACCTGTGCACCGCAATTACTGAGCCTGCGCTCTAGAGCTTAGGAGCTATAACTACTGAACCCGCATGCCTACAGCCTGTGCTCTGCAACAAGAGAAGCCACCACAATAAGAAGCCCACATGTGCCGACTAGAGAGTAGCTCTCACTCACCACAACCACACACAGCAACGAAGACCCAACACAGCCAAAAATATAAATAAATTTTAAAAAATGCTTTACACACTAACACATATAACATAGCATAACATATATGTGATGTATAACATAGCAAAGCTAACATAGTTTAGCTTCCTCGGATCTAGATGGAGTTATCTTGAGAGGGCAACCTTGGATGAACTACCTACCAGAGACTTCCTTTCCACCCTCCCACCTTCTCTTTGCCCTCACCTCTTTCCTTCCTTCACCAAATGCTTATTAGAAGCTGATTCAACTATGAAGCACCCGCTTAAGTGCCAGGCAGTTTGGGGAGTCCCAGGGTTGCCCTCTGGTGCTGGCAGAATGAGGGAACCCACAGTGCAGTGAAGTGAGCTAGAAATCTGTACACAGGATGGTGGAGCATACCTCTAAAAGGGATGGGGGCTCTAGAAGTCACCGGAGACCCTGGGAACAGCACTGGCTTGCTGGATGGAGTCCATTCATTCATTCATTCATAGAGAGCACCTGCTCTGTGCCAGGCACTAGTCTCGGTCCTGGGACACATCAGTGACCAGTGCAGAATGGCTGTCTGCCCTCAGGTTGCTTGCACTCTTGTGAAATGGCTGGACGAATGGCTCATGTGGCTTTAGGCTGCTACTTTTCTAACAGCTGTTGTACTACGCAACCAGTGAATTACTAGCTCTATTAATGGTATGGACAATGACATTGACGCTGTTGGATATTTACATTCTGCATCATTAGAGAACAGAGCAATGTCACAGCCAGTGAGTTGAGAAGTAGCCCAAACCACACAGACCATGTACTAAGAGAGTGACCTCATTTCCGGCAGCTTCTGCTTCTAAAGTCTGGAGGATGGACAAGCCCTCCTGCAACAGAAGCTCTAGATCCAGGAACAACCCTCTGCAAAGAGTTTAACCAAGACAGGCACAGACTGCACTCAGACATTTGAGTAAAACAGCCCCCATTGCTGTTCCAGGCAGGGGCACTGTCCGCAGGAGAGGTCTCCTGGTCTCCTTCCCGTCCTAATTAGTACCTTCAACCGGGTTAGGGGCAAAGATCAGATCTTTTCCAGAAGAAATATCTTTCTGATTGAGGCAGGCAAGAAAAGTACAGCAGCAGCCACTGCTTCCAAATAAAGAAAAAGTTTAAAAAGATAGCTCTCCTTACCTATGAATCCTTGTTTATACTTTGCAGTGAATCTATGCAACACCCTTGGGTGGGTGGGCTTGGCCATCATCATATGGAAGGAGGGGGCTAGCCAGTGAACATGGAGAAGACACACTTTGCCTCTGTTCTCAAGCCTTGTTGCATTCTGCTTCAATATCCTTTCATAAAATAAAATAGATGATAGAAATTGAGACTCTCCTAATTCTAGCTTCCTTAAACAGAATATAACACTTTGGGAGAAAACAGAGTGTTTTTTCTTGAATTAGTGATGGCTGCTAGAAATAATAGCTTTTGGCTTCAAAGGACAAAGAGATAAAGTTAGGAGTCGTGGTCTGCTGAATGAAAAAAAAACCCATTGATTAGCGAGAGCCAGAGTAAACACAGAACTTCTGCACATGTGGTTGTTTCCAACCACCGAAGAAAAAGCAGCAAGACCCATCCTAGAATTAAACTGTTCCATTAAAAAAAATAAAATAAAAATGCCATGCCAATGAGAAAAGAAAGAGACAGAGATTTTACAGAGTAAAGGGAGAACATACAGATGCTGACACAAAGTGCAATGAGGTCAGGAAAGTGTTACAAAGCGTGCGGGGTCAGAGGAAGAGAGACCGTGAAGAAGACTGATGATTTTTAAGGGTTAATGATAGAAGTCTTTCCTGATATGATAGTGTTTGTATTTCTTGAAGTCTTATGTATTTTTAAATATTCTATAAAATTCCAGTAAAAGATAGTAAAAGTTGATACTTAGTTGCTTTAATCAATAACTTTCCCTCCCTTAAATCTGAACGGTAACATAATTTTCAGTGTCTATTACTCAGTCAAGGGCACCTTTATAAAGCCCACAAGTTCAAATTTCAAGGTTTCAGTACAGATGCTAGAGTTCAGTCAGTCTAGGAGGCTTAATACTGGCACAGCTGGGAACAGATTTTTACTTGGCTTCCTTTTTTTTCTGGGACTCCCTAATACCAGAGAAAAATGATAGTATAATCGGGTATTTTGTTGCTCTATAATCTTCTTTACACTGAATATCATAGTCTTCAGGGTTTTTTTCTCAAAAGATTTATTATAATAGATAATGTACTGGCTTAAGTTGGTGCTCCTCAAACCTTCCTGTCAATCATTTGGAATATGGTTGAACTACAGTTTCTGATCTGGAAAAAGGACCTGAGAATTTTCATTAGTAATAAGCTCTCAGATAATGCTGGAGCTGCTGATTCATGGACCACCTCTAAGTAGCAAAACTTTGAATTTAGTTGATTAAATGGTTCTGTCAAAGAGTTCCCACACTTTCTGAGAAAATTGTACACACTAGAAGGTTCAGTGGTAAAGAATCCACCTGTCAATACAGGAGACACATGAGATGTAGGTTCAATCCCTGGGTCGGGAAGATCCCCTGGAGGAGGAAATGGCAACCCACTCCAGTGTTCTTGCCAGGAAAATCCCATCGACAGAGGAGCCTGATGGTCCCAAAGAGTCGGACATGACTGAGCAACGGTGCATGTACACACTAGACTGATGGTTCTCAAATCTTCCAGTGCCTCAACATCACCTTGAAAGCTTGCTTTAAATTGCAGATTCCAGGGCTCTGACATCAAAGATTCCGACTCATAGCTACTACTTTCCAGTGTACCTAGATGGAAGCCTGGCGGAGCCAAGGCTGTCTAATCAGGGACCTGCTAACTTCCCAGCTCAGGCTCCAGCTACTCTTCTCATTGTTTGCAAATCTCCAACCTCAGTGGCCTTTCTTCTCTCCTTTGAATGTTCCATGCTTGTTCCGAATCTTTGGACATAAAAGTGTGTGCCTGATCTTCCCCATTTTTCCTGACTATCTCTTCTTACTCATTAACTCTCAGCTCTAATGTCACCTCCTCCGAGAAGCCTCCCAGGAACATCGCTTCCCTTCAATCTAAAATAGTGCTTTCCCCTTATTCTCTTTGACATATCACCACATTTTATTACCATTACAACTCTTATTACTATCTGGAATTATCTTGTTTGTGTACGTGTTTATTGATTTAGTATCTGTCTTCCATGAAAGGAGGGACTCTCCCCATCTTGTTCTCACTGAATCCTCATGACCCAGTACAGTGCCAGGGTGTGGAATGAATGAATGAATGAACAAATGAATGAGTATATCCAGGTTGAGCAGCAAGGTGTAAAACAAAATAAACAGTGTTGTGAATTCTGGCCTTAGAAACTTAAGGCTCCAGAGTGAAGCAGATGTGAAGGTTTAATGAGCAAAAGGATCAGATGAGTAGGAAAGGAATTGCTATGCTTCCTTCAGGGTGTGGAGGAAAATTAAATTAGGAATAGAGGATGGCAGTGTGTTCGCAGCTTTTTGTTCATGTACCATAAGCCTGCTGTATAACATAAGATTCTTTGTCCTTTTTCTGTGTCTGCTTTAAAATTGTAAAAATACATGTTCATAGTAGACTATTTGGGAAAACAGAAAAATTTAAATAAAAAAAAAATGTACTACATTATCCGACCACTCATAGATAACCATAGTTTTTGTTATTTTAAGGTGTTTCTAGAGGTATTTTCTCTTTAGAATATTTTCAATATTTAAAAATGCATGTGTCTTAAAAATTAGCTAAAATTAAAATTTTAAAATGTATGTGTCTTATAGAATACATACATGACGATATTCTCTCAAGTTCTGCTCTCTTATTATTTAACATTGTAAGATAAGCATATTTTCTTATTAAAAATAAAGTATATTTTTAATGGTTGCTTAATACTCCACTAAATGGATAGAAATACATCATTTACTTTCTTTCTTTCTTTCTTTGTTACTCCATTGTCCAGAAAAGCGCTCTAACTTTGTGCTGTCTTTGAAGTAGAATAGAAATGTTTAATAAATGAATGCTCCCTTTACCGAGAGTAGCAGCAGTTCTCAACTGGTGGCAGTTTTGCCCCCAGGAGACATTTTTTGTCTGTCACAACGGGGTGTTTGCGGTTGGAACCTAGTAGGTTGAAGTCAGGGTTGCTGCTAAACATCCTATAGCAGGACAACTGCTACAACAAAGAATTATCCAGCCAGAAGGTCAATAGTGCTGAGGTTGAGAAATTGCTGGCCAGAACAGCATCAGGGTTAATATTCAACAGTCACTTAAAATTCAAATTAGCATTCCGCCATTAAACTATAGGACTTTGCCCTGGTATCGTGCTTTACAGTAATTAGAACTCCAGGTACTAAATTCTGGAATAACTGATATTTTACCTGCAAAATTTTGATTTTCTTAGAAAACTGTAAATGACAATTACAAAAGGTGAAACTAGCGATTGTATATTTTTTAATTAAGTTCTGAGGATGAACTTCATGATCCTGGGGTTCATCCCCGCTGGGGTCCAGTCATGCAGACACAAAGGTTGGGGAATGTACAGCCCCAGGTTGCTAGTCAGGCTCTGTAGAAAACAGTATATTTCTAAGGCAGAGAAGTGATCCGGCTGATAGAGAAAATAGTTTCTAAATTGCCAAGGCGAGGGTTGGATGAGCGGTTAGTTAAATTTGGATATTCGGGATCTTCTTCTCTGCACTATTCCTGGAGTGGAGGTTTTCCTCCTTTAGAGTTTTTGCAATATGTAAACTCATGGGGTGGCTGGGGAGGGACGGGGGGTGGGGATTCCCTGTGTAGTAAGCAAAAGTCACCCAAACCACCGCCCTTCCCTCCTGTTGAGAAATGTGCTCTTGATCTTTGGGACTTTACCCAACCTTTGCAGAGACAATGGTTAGAGAGACAATTTGTTATGATACCTCCTCCAGAATGATCCAGATACCATTAGCTCAGTGCAGAACAAAGGAATGTTTACTGCACCTTTTTCTTCTACCTGCATTCTTTTTGGGGTTTATGGTGAATGGAAGAGAAGTGTACCTTGGAAATATTTGGAATTGTGTTTTGGATATTTAGAAGATGGAATAAAAAGGCTTCCCAAATAGGCTTTGGGCTTTTTTACGTCTCTTAAGACGTAAAACAACGGAACCAGGAATCACTTTCTGGGCTGTAACAATGGAAATGCGATCTTTAGTTAACAGGGACTCAGAATTTAGAGCGGGTGAGCGTGGACGGAGGTCAGTGATTCACGCCTTGATATCGATCTGTGCCTCTGACCCAGATCCCTTCTGTGTATTGACTGCACTTGTTGGCAGCCTTACCTTCTGCAGTATTTTTGTGGTTCCTCTGCGGAGCCTTGGACCTGCAATGAGAGGGTCAGGGGGGCTTCGCTTGCTGTAGATCATCTTCCAGGAGGAAGACACCCCCCTTCTCCTCATCTGCTCTCCCCAGGATTGGCTGAAGACAAGAAGCATCTCTGGGCTGTCCATCAGCTACATTACTAATGGCACAGACTGTATCATTTGGGAGGCCTCAGAGAAGGGACAGGCAGGGAGGAGGACAGGGAAGACAGAGGCCGGGAACTGGAAGACAATTTAAAATAAGCAATCAGGGACTGGAAGAGAATATGCTGGCTATAAAATGAGTACAGGAATAAAAGATGGGTGGGAAGTCAATTCCTAGGTCTCCATCTTCTAGGTGATGTGCAGTCTTGTTTATTTTCTGCTCTTGGTCGGCAAACTTTGGTTTCCAAATACTCATCTTCTTTGTAATTTTCCATTAAAATATTGATTCAGCTGCTGCAAATGATACAGCCAATGCTCTCAAGAACTGCAGGGCTGTAGAAAGGCAGGCCCTCTCCTCACTGGCAAGAGACACCCATTTGCAGATGCAAATGCCCCCAAACCTCTGGCTGGCAGCGCGCGCGCACACACACACACACGTACACACACACACACACACACAAACACACACATACACACACACACACACATAGAGGCATACACACCAGAGACTGCTGTAAACCTAGGCAGTGTGGCAAATGTAACTTGTTCATATTTAGCTGAATCTAAGATTCAAATCCTTGGGACAGGAATGGATGCAAGTGATAAGAAAAACAGGTTGAAAGGAATCAACTTCAAAATATGGACAAACATACTCCCTACCGCAGAATGCCTCCACATTGTGACTCCAACTCAAGTAGAAGCCACGAGGTTGGATCTCGATTTATTATTTCAATCTGCTTTGTCTTTGACTGAAGAGATATTTAGGCAGCATCGCTCTGTCTGCCAGATACCACAGTGTTGCCCCATAAATAGGATAGCGGCATCGCCCTCAAGAATTAGAATAGAAATGGGACATACGATGGTGTTACACAAAGGTACAGCCCAAGTTATCACACCCCGGTTCAAATAGACTTTTTAATTTCAAAGAAGAGTATTGGAATTGACACCTAAATTTCTTTCAAGTAGCTCCAGTCAGTGCAGCTGGGTCTCCCAGTGGATGGGACAGTCCAGGTTGTAGGTGAGACTTTTTTCCTTACCTATGGATACTGGAATCTGTGAGTTGGATTTTTTGTGAAGACAAAGGGAGCTTCCTTATCAGTGGGGTTGACAGTACTGCAATTCCAGCATTTTTAGCCCTAGAATAAATTTGCCTGACACGGAGAAGGCACTGGCACCCCATTCCAGTACTCTTGCCTGGAAAATCCCATGGATGGAGGAGCCTGGTAGGCTGTAGTCCATGGGGTCGCAAAGAGTCGGACACGACTGAGTGACTTCACTTTCACTTTTCACTTTCATGCATTGGAGGAGGAAATGGCAACCCACTCCAGTGTTCTTGCCTGGAGAATCCCAGGGATGGTGGAGCCTGGTAGGCTGCCATTTATGGGGTTGCACAGAGTCAGACACAACTGAAGTGACTTAGCAGCAGCAAAGGCAACTAAGACCTACAAAGGGTCAGTGAAGCAACCAAGGATGCACAGCTGATTATTTGAAAAGACTGGAAGTAAAACCCAGGGTTGTGCGTTTTTCTATTTTCCAGGTCTTTCTATCACAGACATCATGCTGCATTCACATCTAGGAACCAAGTAAAACACGGATCTTCCCTGCATTAGATTTATGTACCTAAAGATGTGTCCTAATTCATGGGCAGAGATGGAAGAAGATTCCATTGAGATGAACCATGCAAAGCCTGTATAGCAACATGCCTGCTACCTAACAGTCCAACAGACACGAATGCCCATCCTGATCTCCATCATCTTCATGTTGCCATCATTATTGTGCATCTTGCTTTTTAAGGAAATTCAACCTAGGCAAGCCTCTACTTCAAAAACGGGTAAAACTCCCTTCTCAAAAACGATTCTTCACCTTCCAAGGGTATCTTCAATGGTATTCATTTAAAGTTTGATCTGCCCTCCAAAAAATTTATGCAACTGGATATTATTATGTGAAAGAAGATCTATTTAACTCTTGAGTATGTATTCACATCACATAAGCAGTGTGAACTAGATTTTCATTTGTGCTGTCCACATGACAATGATAATAAAAGATGGCCATAAAGTCTGGAAATATATTATTAGTTGTTTTTAAAACTGAAGATGTTCTTGACCACATTATTTATATTTGCCTATGTTTCCAGTCTAGATGGACATCCTGTAACATAATAAACATCATAAACATAATAAACAAGAATAAATTGCTTGCCATTTGGAGGAATTCTCAATGTTTTGCATACTCAGTTTAAAAAAAACATATTTTATGATGGAATCTCTGTGTTTATAAACAAAACCCCAAAAATTTACAGGGAAAGAAATTATTTTGACCTTCTTTCTCAATATTGGTTCCATAAGCCATGATGGCAAATCCTGACTTGAAGGATGACTGAATCATTTTGTTTGGGTTAGTTTAATATGTTCAGAACTGGGCAAGCGTTTTTGTTTTCCCTAAATTTCATCCTCTGAAGTTTTAAAACTTAATCATTAGGGCTAATTTTTGTTAAGCATCTCTGAGCTCTCCAATGTGGAAAATTTTGTTCTGCGGCAGTTTTCTTTTGGTCTTATTCCTCAGGTACAAACTGAAAGTGAAAACAATTTGATTTTAAAAAAACAACAATTTTTTGAAATCCAAAAACTACCCAACAGATTTGATTCTTAAAATGATCAGAGGGTTATCTGTAGGTGTTAAGCCAAATGAAAATAGGAGACAGTTTCTTAGTTTTCTGTGCCCAAATTAAACTGGTTTCCAGGTTCTGCAATGACAAAATCATAGCCTGGGTGACCATCTGCCTGGTCAATGAGTGGCCAGCACTGGCCTGAGTCAGCTAATTGTGCGTAATTGGGATTATGTAGCAGAGATGACACTCCCCTCTTCAAACAAAGAAAATCACATTTGTGCTGTTTCATGTGACCGCTGATCTTTCCTGGCCAACAAAAGCAGAAACTTGGGTCATCATAAAGTCTGTGTCTGAGAATGGCCAAGATGGTAGGAGGGATCAATTCTGGGATAAGCATGAGACAATAGGCGGTCGGGGAGGGGAAAAAGGAGAAAGAGACAAAGGAATCGGGGCCGGGGGTGGGGGCGGGGAACCTCTAGGGCTGTAAAAATTACTCACTCAGCTTTTAGATTCTGAAATATAGGCACATTCAGCGTCTAATTCTGTACTTATACTGTAGAGTCTGGGGCGTTATCCAGTAGCTTCAGAGGGCCAGTGTGTGGTGGGGTACCTGCTGGAGGGAGAGGTTTGTATATGCAGTAGGGGTGAGGGGTATTAGGGGTGTTCATGGAAGGGGGGTTATGGAGAGCAGAGGTTATGCCACTAATTTCAAGACTGAGGATTTATTTCTTCAAGCCTTTCCTGTGAGTCAGGTACCTCAAAGGCCAGGCAGGAGTACCAGTAGACAACTCTTAGCAAACAAGTGACTGGTTAGTGTGTCGGAAATATTCAGAAGGGCTTGTCCTCAAGAGGCCCCAGAGCAAAGACCCAGAGCTATAGCAGCAGCAATATACCAGGGGCAATGGTTGTCAGTGGTTATCAGTCAGAGAGCCCTGGTACCCAGCCACAGCATCAAGAGAGGCAGGGGCATGGGATCTCACACTGCTCATCCCCTTTCTTCTACAGAGCCTGTCCAAGGCTCTGTAGTTGAAACAGGGCCAGCAGCCCTGTCAGTTCTGGCCAGAAAGGAACCCTTGGTACAGCATTAGCTCAGGATTTCTCAATCTTGGCACCACTGTCATTTGGGGTTGGAGAGTCCTCTGTGGCAAGGGCTGTCCTGTGTATTGTAGGCTATTTGGCAGCATCCCTGGCCCCTACCTTCTAAATGCCAGTACCTTCTTCTCCCTCTCAACCCCCTCCCCCTCCCCAGAATATGACAACCAAAACTGTCTCCAGACATGGTGGAATATCCCCTGTGGGGGGCAAAATCATTCCAGGATGAGAACCACTGTTTGGGACCCTCGTATACTAGTCGTTGATACCTCCCCAGACTTAGATTATCTGGGGATTCCTGTCTGCTTTGTGTGTGCATCTGTTCAGGTGTGAGGGTTTGCGTGTGTGTGTACACACAGTCCCACACAGCTGTCTGTGTTTATTGAGAATCCTCAGGCAATGACCAGCTCTTGTGTTGATGATCAGGCCAAACTCCAAATGCAGAGTCCAAGTACCACAGGTGCAGCTGAGTTAGAAGGGAGACACAAGGCTGACCAACTCAAGACCTTCAGGAAACTTCTGGAGCTCTTACATGAGCCTGTGGTTCCCCAGGAGACCCCACAGAGCCGCCCACTCCCTGAAACCCCTACTCACCAATCACCTACTAGGTGACAGGTCCTGTGCTCTGGGGCCAGACCCCTCACAGGGCTTACATTCCAGAAGCGGCAGGCAGCAGGGAACTGCATAGATCAGATGATTTCAGGGGGCCTGGACTTTTTCTGGGTCAGACTCTCCCAGAAATTATTAGGATCCAATTCAGACTCCCACCCCCTCCACGGCTCTCAAACTGGGAGGGGCCTTGGCCATGTTTTTATGAAATTTGCAAGAGTAAGATAGATTTTCTTCACAACCACCCCGCCAAACTGCATAAACTTCAGGCTCCACAAAACCTGGATCTATCCTGACTTGTAGCTGCCGTACATTACAGAAGCAGATTCTCTTTCAAAAGGTATCAGGAGGGAGAAGAAAAACGTTATCGGTTTTAATTCACTAACAGTATAGGGGAAGGAAAACAACACCCATTCCAACCACAAAGTCATGAGAAAACAAACTGGAGTTCATCCACTGGGTGGGTGCTGGTTTCGGAGACTAGGGTCCTCAGAGAGGAAGCTGTAGAAGCCGGGATCTCCAGAAGGCTGGGGAGGGAAGCCGCAGTTTCTGGCCAGGAGGGGCTGAGCAGCTGGCCGAAGCTGGCCTGGTAGAAGCGGGCCGCGTTGCTCCGGGCGGGAGGGAGGCTCGGCTCGGAGCGGAGCCGTGGGCCTGCCGCCTGCCCCCGGCGCTCTCCGGGCCATTGTGCGCCCCGTATTGATCCGACGGGGAAGCAATAGGGCTTCGGCAGCTGAAGCTCTGGGGTGGGCGGCATTGATCTGGCCCCTCTCCCCAGGTTATTTATAGGATGCGCCGGCCTGGCGAGTAACCGGGGAGAGTTTGTTGAACGAGGGGTTCAGAGCGCTCTTCGCTAGCTGGTTAACTTTAAGTATTGGAAATGGAATTGATGCGCACATAATAATATTATGATTCATACAAACCACTTCTCGGGCAACTCAATATATTTCATTACCTCCTTTCTAGCAAATGTATTGATTTCTGTTTTGCGGTTTTATAACACAATTTCAAGGCTGTTGTGGGCTTAATGAGCCGTGTTCTTATGATGTTTAAAAAGATTTGAAGCTATTGTTGAAATAAATATTATGGATCGCCCCCTCCCGAGGCCCCCTCCCTCGCGCTCCCGGCTCCCATCTCCCTCCTTGCCGCCCGCTCAGCGCCCCCCGCCCCAACCCCTCCCTGGCCCGGGAGGAGCCGCAGGCAGAAAGCAGGGGGCTGCAGCTCCGCGGCCCTTTGTGGCCCAGATCAAAGGACCCGAGCGCCACAAAGGCGGCCCACTCGGGCCGCGCGGCCACACACAGCCGCACCTGCAGCGCGGCCAAATGTCATTGTCGCTTCTGCGGGGCGAGCGCGGGGGACGCACCTCGGAGGCGGCAGATGACTCTAATAACGCTTGATGGGAATTGATGGGGAGGGAGCCGCGCGGTGCCCAGGGCTTTTTATTAGCTGCCCCGACTTCCCGAGACGGAGCCCGAGCGCCTGCACCTGTGAACCCCTTCCTCTCAGCCTTTATGGAAGTTGACAGATTTTATTAACTTTAAGGAAGAACTTTCCAGCGTGCGGAGGGCCGCAGTTTATTTTGTATTCATGCGAAACGGAAACCGAAAAAGCCATGTTTACATATTTACCGGCCCCAGTGACCTCCCTCTGGGGCTCCGTAAGTCACGCTCCAGATTAATTTTGTCGTAAAATTGACTAGTATGCTCAGGGATCTTGGGAGTTTGGGGGCTGTCGTTGGAGGTGCGAATTTTTTTTTTCAATGGGAGAAAGCTATATTCAATTATCTAATATCTCAGAGGAACCCCCAAAGACTTTCCGAATCGTGCAGAAATTGGAATTTTTTTACCAAGCGTTTGCTCCTAGGGAGATTACATTTGCCAGCCACCCAAAGAGTCTTCCCTGCCCGCGAGGTTTCCCAAATCTGGATAAACTAGAAACAAAGGCAAGGACCCCAGAAACGTCCTCAAACTTTGTGGGATGACTTTCCTTGGAGGTTTCATTCCCCTGTTGTGCTCAAATCTGGGAGGCAACATCCCAGTACATTGGAAAGAAGAAAAAAATTGGTTTTAGTAAAATAATATGCTTGGTGGGGAAAATAGGGTTACATAATTTGAACGTGGATTTCTATAACTTCTAGACTCAGAATTATCCCAAACCGGGACAAAGAACTATGATTTTATGTTCCTAATTGTCCCTTGCTCTTGAGATATTTTGGGGTTTTGTGTCTCATGACAAATGGACATCCACAACTATGAAAATTCATGTTCTGTGAATGGTCAAGTGTGAAGATTCAGCCACAGAGTCACCCGGGTGTGTTGCTTATTAACTTAAAAGCATACAGCTTTCTGGAGCTTCCTTTTGTGTGCCAAATAGACTTCAAATGAAGCGAGGATCATTTTGCAGGAAACTCTTAAGACGAGCCATAATAGAAAGTAGTTAGTAAATATTCCACTTTTCATTGGGGCAAACAGATGGAATGCCTGCTTTTCGATTTAATCAGGGGCTGACAGACAGGTAGGACACAGGCATATTTGAGTTGGAGTCTCTTTTCTTTTCAGAAAAGAATGAAACCACTTAATATTCAGTATACCCATCCCTCTCCTCCAGCCCTGCCCAACTCTTCCACCCACCGTGCCTCGTGACCTGGAGCTGCCTAACTTTTTCTCTTTTGTGATGACATTACCAAGTACAAAGGTCATCTAACTGCAAGCGAATCCATGTCTAAGAACATCTTTTACTCTGTTCTTTCTTTACAAAAAAAAAAAAAAAAAATTATGGATGTGGGTGTACGTATATACGGTTAAAAAAGTAAAGTTTCCTTAAATCCCCGAGAACACACCCAAATCTCCATTTACATAGACAAGACATAAATAAATGATTGAACAATTTGGGAGTCATGAGTCTCTGACCTCATGCTTTCTCAACTAACCTTTTGAAAAGATTTTGATATCAATTGTTTCTCTTTTTTCCCCAGAAGCATAATACATGGTAACCTTAGCACACACAATCTGTTTCCACAGAGGCATACAGACAAGCAGAGCCAATGGTGAATTGTAATATCGTGGCAGAGCTTGTATTACCTTGCTGGAAACAAAATCTTCCCCCCCTCTTCAAATGCAAGTCCCTTGACACCCCCATTGGAGATCGCTTGTTATGCAGAGTTTTGTGAGGCAATCAAAATTAATTCATAGTGATCTTTTCACCCAGAACCTCCAGCTTCTAATAATGGTCTTTCTCAACAGGTGTTCATTGTGGTAGTCTGACTTCAAATTGCCAGACTCAAGGTTTTATTCTTTAGTCATTTCTTTTTTTTAATCTTGAACTTGTAATTTACTAATCTGTAGCAGCTGCCAAGAAGGACCCAGCTGCTTACCAAGAAGGGGAAATGGACTTCCGAGGAGGTGAGAGCAGGATAACTAACGCTTCTGGACAGCCAGGAGGAAAAAATGGAAACTCACAGCCTGGAGAGAGTACAGAGCCCAAGGGGCCAGCCCTGTTGTCTCAGAAATCGTTGTTGTTTAGCCTCTAGGTCGTGTCTGACTCTTTTGTGACCCCCATAGACTGTAGCCCACCAGGCTTCCCTGTCCATGGGATTTCCCAGACAAGAATACTGGTGTGGGTTGCTATTTCCTTCTCCAGGGGATCTTCCCAATCCAGGGATGGAACTCTCATCTTCTGTATTTGCAGGTGGATTCTATATCACTGAGCCACCTGGGAAGCTGGCTACCTTCATCTGAAGCTGGCCTAAATTTGCTAATATGGGATTGGTCATATCAGATCTCTTTGTAGAACCTTCATAAAATTCCTGGGTTTTGCATGAGTGAGTGAGAGGGGATTTTAACGACAGCAAACAAGCACCACTAGAAAAATACCAGGTAGAAGGAAAGGATTTTAAAACTTGTATGTTTTCCGTGAGGCCAGTTTAACTAGCCCCTGCTAATGGTCTGTCTGTGTCAACTTTCAAATCTGCCTCCTTTTAAGGTAACTCTAGAGCAAGATGGGTGGAATTAGGTTTTACTGCAGAGATTCTTGGACTTGACAGTTCATCAGACTTGAGCTGGGTAAGAGTGTGTGAGGAAGCACGAAAACAGGTTGGTGATTGCAGATTACTAGAACTGTAGGTGCCCGAATTCCGGCCCCAGCAGCTCTTATATTCTGGGTTGGCACAGGGCCTGAAGATATGCATTTTAACAAGGATGACACGGTTCTGATGCTAGGGGCCTTGCATCACTTTCGTCATAGCTAGTTGTTCCACTTGCCTCAGTAATCCTATCTCTACAGTGGGCTCCCCTCTGCAGTACCTCAATCACGTGGTTTTCCCCATAAAATGCAGTGAAGGCCTCTGAGCAGATACACTTGGGAGGTAGAGCCTGTTCCAGGTGAGGGGAGCACTGTTCCCAAGGAGATGGCATCTGCAAGGTAGAGTGTAGACAAAACCATAAAGACATAACCATCTTTGCCAGGCTGTAAATCTCAGCCTCCTGCGTTTTCTTTCTTTTTTTTTTTTTTTTAGCAAATGATGACGACAGTTTCTTGATTATCTCTGGACGGATATCTGAGAGACATGGCCCAGGCAGAGCTGGGTGCTTTGCACAAAGGCTGGAACTAAAAGCAGAGGCTCCCTAATGTGGAGGAGACAGTGGCCCCCCGAGGGTTAGGAGAACATTCGTGTCATTTGCAGCCCTCTGACTTGTCAGAGCCTATAAGTCAGTTTTCTGCAAGTGGTCAGAAAGGAGAGAGGGTGATGCTAAATTTCTTGTCTGCCCCAGGACTCATAGAAGGAAAATGTATATTCCTTTGATATATGCTGAGAGGAAGAGACTCAGACCCAGGCAGCTTCTGAGAGTCAAACTGGCTGTCTCATGAGAGTTCAAAGCGAAGATGGAGAGTCTCAAACCACTAGAATAGCAAGGATTTATTGGAGATCTCATTGTGCTATTGGCCATTCCCCTGCAGTCAACCCTCCATGGAATAATGGCTGTTTGGGAGGCAGGATGTGTTTTTGAACCACCATTCAGGAGGCAATCACTCCTTAGCCTTTTAGCTTGGTTGTTTCCTTGTGAAGGTCCCCCTAGATCCGTTCAGAACTTAATTACAGCTGTAAATTCTGTGCAGGGAGCAAAGCCATGTTGCTGTGTATGTTGCCCAGTGTCTTCTCTGCCACATTTGTCCACACATGGAGCAGCGTAGCCATTCTGAGCACTGATGGGCATTGATTTTGTAATACATGAGTGATTTCGTTTGTTCTGCTCTCCTGCGCCTCTTTCCTTTTGTGGGGAGAATGGAAAGGTTTCTTGAGCCCCAAACACTAGAGGACCCCTGCTTGTACCAATAGGCTATAGATGAGAAATCATATTTGCAACTTCATTTCTGGGTTGGACAAAGCAATCTCCATATATTTCAAGTGAAAGAAGATGCTTGTTAGCCTAAGAAAATGTACTTTTTATCCTGAGCCTCTGTGGGGACATTTTTATGACGGACACTGCTAAAGGGCACCCAAAGAAGTTTCTAAGTGAGAACTGCCAGGTAGATGAGGCATCTTGCAGGGTTTGGTGGCTGACAGACCTGGAGAGGCTGGCTGCTGTCAGCCTGGAGAAGTATAACTGGGGATGATATTATACTCTAACTGCATTCTCAGTGTGATTTATTTCTATGTTTATATAAACACATAAATGCATACTGTATTGTATCCCAGCTCCATTACCCTCATTGGACAGATGTGGAAGCCAAGGCCCAGAGAGGGGAAGAGTTTTACTCAAGGTCACAGAGCGAGTTCAAGGGCATATTACTCAGAGGGTGGGAACCATTTTTGACCTGCCATTCAGAGATTTTAATCTGTTGAACTAAGAAACTTTATTAGGGGGATGATCATACTTTTTTTTTTTTTTGGTCTAATATATTTATGTCACCATTCATTCATTTGAATCATTCATTCTTTTTATTCAACCATTCAACAAATATTATTGAGCATCTAGCATGAGCCAGGCACATAGGAAATGGAGATACAGTAGTTGGTTAAACAGATGTGGTTCGTGTCCTTGCGGAACTTTTGGTCTAATGAAGAAAACAGACATTAAACAATAATTACACATAACTAAGTAATTGCAGCCATGATAAATGATCTGAGCAGAGAGTTTGAGTGTTTTATAGGGATCTGACCAAATGTGGGAGTGAGACTGGGTGTTATTAGCTAGGTTAGGTTATGTTTTGTGGTGTAACAAATAGCCCCCAAGCCTCCAAGGTTAGCAGGACATATTTGTTTTTTCCTTATGCAAGTCTGCTTCTTATGTTCACTCAGGAGCCATCTGAGAGGCTCCATCTCAATCCTGCTTCCACAATCACAGGAGAAAGAAATGCATTTCATTTAGTGTCTCTTCTTGGAAGCAATACAGGTCACTTCTGCTCACCTTCCATCCACCAATTCAAGTCACATGGCCACACCTAACTTAAAGGAGGGTTGGAGAGGGGCATTCTCCGTGTGCCCAGAGAAGGAACTCTAGAATGCCTACCAGGGAGGGTATAGACAGCTTCTCTAGTTTTAGCAAGGATCTGAAATGTGCGTAAGTATTGACCAGGCAAAGGGTAACATTAGGGCAGGGTGGGGGAACAGCTGGGAAGTGGCAGCAGTATGTGTGCAGGCCCTGAGGTAGAAGGCACCACAGCCTGTCTGAGTAGCAGAAGGAAGGCCAGAGTATCTGGAACCACCCCGTGAGCAAGGGGAAAGTGGCTTCCATGACAACAGAATCCATGGGGCATTAGATGCCAATGGAAGGCTGGTAGTCGTGCCCCAGGGGAGAAGAGTGGTCACGCAGGGTTCATTTTGGCTTCAGTATTAGGGACAGTGGGTGCAGAGAGGAGTAGACTCTGTGCATCACAGCACACCTACCAGGTGGGCAGAATGCCCGTGGTATTGGAAGCAAATGGTGGGCCAGAGAGATGAGTTGCTTGGCCAGAGTATTGCAGCTGGTAAGTGTGTTTAGAGCCAGTATTCAAAGCCTCTTCTTTAGACTCATACAGTGTCTGGTCCCCTCTGCCCATGGAAGTCTTCCACATCTCACACTCGCCCTTAGCACCTGCTGGCAATGCTCATGTTTTCAAGACTCACTTACATTTTACTGAATGCAGCATCTGGGCAGTGCATGTGCTTATGTTCATATTCCACTTTCCAGGCAGTTCCTCTGTGTCATGCTTCTGAGAAAACTTCCAAAAGATGCTAGCGTATCAACAAGGATGAGATGCTGAGGACATCAAAGAGAAGTCTTAGAAATGGCTGCTGGAAAAAGCAGGGATGGCTTTTTCATGCCGAGCCCCCATCTCCCAATTAGCATACAAAAACATTTTTAAAGGAATAACCTTTGCTAATAAAATGCTATAATCTCAATAAGACATTTCAGCAGGGGAATTATTAGATATTAATTCATGCCTAGTTGCACTGACAGCTCTCGGCCATCAGCACTAGCCTAATAGCACACTAGGTGAGAATTAATATGCCATAATTCACGCTCTGTCATGCATTATTGCTTAAATAAGATACATGAAGAATAACCTATTCTGGTGAAATAACTGGGATTCTCAGAGTTCTCCTGGCCAAGTTATAAATAGTGATGTTAGGATCCAGAATTTTTTTGTATTACTAAATTTGAAATAAATTGCATATAGGTATCCTCATCTGTAATTACTGTGAACATTTTTCTTAAGTACTAACATTAAGTTCAGTCATATTCCATGTTTTAAAATTCAACTTAAGCAAAATCACATAATTTTCTTGAGACCAAAATAGAAATTTCTTCCCTCCATGTATAATTGTATCTGATGTCATGGCAGGGCATAGCTTATACAGATGATGATTTAGGAGGAGTGGAATGGCCTGCCTGAGGAGGGTACAGAGGAGAAACAGGGGGTGGAAGGGGGCTTAGAGGACATTTTATTTGTGTTTATGCAGAGTTTGTGTTTCTCTGGACAATTACAGTTTCAAATGTCTGTTTTCTTAGCAAGACAGTGAAGCAGGAAGTAATCCCTGTCCTCCAGAAGCTTTGAGTCTCCGGAAAGGGACAGTATTGATGCAGGGGATAAATTCACCTTGTCCTCATGAGGTTATACCAAAAAAAAAAGCCACGTATGAAGAGGAAGACCACCCGCTCTGTAGACAAAGTGGTAGACTCACAGGATTATGAGATAAATCATCAATGAATCATTCAGGTCTATCATTTATTTAGTGAGCACCTTATTCTATGCCAGCCCGTGGGAGGGACAAAGCATACAAAGAAGCTGTCAGTCTGACGAGAGAAATGGCACATATATAGATTGATCATCATGATGCCACATGGCGAAAGTCAAAACCAAGGTAACACTGGGGCTTGGAAGGAAGCCATGCCTATTTCAGACTGGCAGTGGTAAGCTGATCAAGGGAAGCTTCCCAGAAGAGGTGACACCTGAGATGAATCTTAAAAGATAGGGAAGAATTAGCCCGATAAAATATTAGGGGTGAGGGGAAAGAGTGAACGTAAAGGAGATGGC